>NC_063183.1:19969222-20275264 GCF_023159225.1 Perognathus longimembris pacificus
ATGGAGAGCCTGATATGGCACTAGGCAGTTACAACCTCAAAGGGAAACTCAAGAAGAGACTCTCATTTTCAACTCCCCTGAGGGCAACTGGGTATCATCTTGTTGCAGGCATCAGCTTTGCCCTTCTGGACCATAGTCACTCGCCCACACAGCTATTTCCTCTCTTCCCCAAGACCAAGCCCCCACTCCCCTGTCCTTCCCACAGTACCGGACATTGACAGCACCAATTCCTTTGAGAAACTGTGTTATTGGGTCCCCTCGCTCCTGTGGTCCAGACAGGGCACTGGCAAGTGTGACCCAGGGCTTCTCCGCCTTTGCATTGTGGGGCAGTATGTTGTAGGGTATTTCACACCATCCCTGGCCTCTACCAATTAGAGAGTGACAGTATCCCTCCAAGATGTCTCCTGACAATGACAAACGTCCCTAAAGAGCAAAACTGCCCCAACTGAAAACCACAAAGGGCCAAATGCCAATGGCTCACGCCTGTAATCCTAGTTACTCAGGTGGCTGAGATCTGAGAATGAAGATTCTAAACCAGCCTGAGCAGAAAACTCCATGAGACTCTTTTCTCTAATTAGCTAGCAAAAAGCTGAAGTGGAACAGTGGATTAAGTGGTTGAGCACTAGCCTTGAGCAAAATAAAGCTCAGGGACAAGCCAGGCACAGGTGGCTCATGCCTGCCTGTAATCCTAGCTACTCCAGAGGCTGAGATCTGAGGATCTCAGTTCAAAGCCAGCCCGAGCAGGAAAATCTGAGAGACTCTTATCTCCAAGTAACTGTCAGAAAACTGGAAGTGGTGCTGTGGCTCAAAGTGGTAGAGAGCTCAGGGACAGTTCCCAGGCCCTGAGTTCAAGCCCCACAATGGACAACCTTGCCCCATACACACTTTGGCAGAATGCCAGAGAGGTAACGTCTCACAGTGCACCCCCATCAGATGGCCCTGATCATTGCTGACCATTTGATCACACGGGTAAGACGATGCCCAATGGCCTTCTCTGTTTTAATGTTGCCATCTCCCCTTTATAAATACCAGGTAATCTGTGGGAAGATTTTTTTTTTTTTTTTTTTTTTTTTGGCCAGTCCTGGGCCTTGGACTCAGGGCCTGAGCACTGTCCCTGGCTTCTTCCTGCTCAAGGCTAGCACTCTGCCACCTGAGCCACAGCGCCCCTTCTGGCCGTTTTCCATATATGTGGTGCTGGGGAATGGAACCGAGAGCTTCATGTGTAGGAGGCAAGCACTCTTGCCACTAGGCCATATTCCCAGCCCGGGAAGATCTTTTGAGACTGGGTGTATGACGGGCATCATGTTTGTAACTTGCTCTCAAATGGCTTAGATACAACAATAACAGAGAGGGAGGAAAGGAGAGGGGAGGCAAATGTTACACAGAGAAATGAGAAAGGGCAGGGAAAATAGGACAAGCCAGACAAGTCAGTGTCCTGGAAACAAAGATGAGAGGTTTTAGAAATTATGGGGGCAGTGTATGGGGGTGCTCACCTGTCATCCCAGCACTGAGGAGACCAGGAAGGAGGATTGTGAGTTGGAGGCCAGCCTGGGCTACACAGTGAGACCCTTTGGAAGGAAGGAAAGGATGGAGGAAGGGAGGGAGGGAGGCAGGAAGGGGTGGGCAGGGCAGAGCACTGCAGGGGTCAAGTCTCTATGGTAAAGAAGGATTAGGTGGGAGGTGGGCGTGGAATTCAGCCTAGCCCAGAAGATCTGACTGGAAGGTGCAGACGCAGGCAGAGGATTCCTACAAGATGCAGGGGGGAGAGAACCCAGATCAGGAGCCCAAAGGGAAGATACCCAGTAGACAGAGATTGGAAACCCACAGCAAATCATGACTTCAAGGCCACATTCCATTTTGATATCCAGATGATCCCAACCCCTCCTTGTGGAAATGCCACTCCAGGGTGGCTTCTCCCCCTGCAGCCTGGAGGCTTGGCAAAGATGAATGTGCAGAAGGAGGATGGGGAGAGGGAGTGAGGGAGCTGGGGAGGGGAGAGCTGATTCTTGTCAGCCGGGCAGACAGCTGGACTGAGGCACTTGTGACATTTCTACGTGGCTCTCTGCTGAGGAAGAGGTTGTCACGAAGGTGGCTTCTGCCCACAGTGTTTGCTTCCCACCTGCTTCCTTTCAAGGCTAGAACAGTGCTACATTGCCGTGGAGGGACTATGCCTTCGCTGGCAGGATTATGTAAAGTTTCTCTGGAGCGTGTGACAAATAATAGCTCCATTGACCCCAGGCCCTTGTTCCCTGGAAACTAGGCCCAATAGTCTCTCTTCTTTCCTGCCAGCTGCTTCCAGCCATCATTCAAAGCTTATTTTCTAAAATTCAAGCAGGGGAAAAACACCAATGTCTTATTTCAACTCACAAATATTTCACACGAGACTAACGAGCAATTTAAACCTGTGTCAAATAAACTAAAATAAATGCAATCTTATGAACTGGATAAACCATCGTATATACAAAGAATGAAGTATTATTCAACCATAAAAATGGAGGACAGATGGATGCTACGAGAATAAACCTTGTAAGCATGATGCTAAGTGAATGAACTCAGTCTCAAATGGCTACACACTCTATGATTCTATTTGCATGAAATACCCATAATAGGTAGTTCCATGGAGACTAGAGGTAGATTTGTGATTGCTACAGCCTGGTCGGGAAGGAGGGGAAAATAGGGTCTGGGTACTTACTAGGTTTGGGGGTTCCTTTTGGCATGATTGAAATGTTCTGAAACTAAATACCATGGTTGCACTCATGATTGATACTATGTTTTGCCTGCTTTACCACAATAAAAAAGTTAGTAGCTGGGTGCTAGTGGCTCAGGACTGTGATCCTAACTACTCAGGAGCCTGAGATCTGAGAATCATGGTTTAAAGTTCCCCAGTGCAGGAAAGAAAGTCTGTGTGAGACTCTTATCTCCAATTAACCAGCAAAAGCTGACAGTGGGCATGTGCTCAGGTGAGTGGAAAAGTGAAGCAAGAGTCTGAGGCCCTGAGTTCAAGCCCCTGTACCACAAACACCACACACAAAGCAAAGACAGATACACACAAACCTAAACAGCAACCTTGCCTTGACACAGAGGGAAAAAAGGCCACGATTCCAGCCATAATAAGCCTTGGATCAAAGGACACCCTTTATACTAGCACCTCTTCACTTGGGCTGCACTGAGCAGCTTTGAAAAGCCTCCTATTGAAGACACTGACAGCTGATCTCCTGGCCTGGGCTCGCAGAGATTTCGTGCACGGCTGAGGTAGGGAAATCCTGCTGGAGACCAGGGGTTCTCAGAGTGGGATGTCCAGCCCAGCAGCAGCAGCCTTACCTGGAAAATGTAGGTTCCAGGGCTCCATTCTCCAAGTATAGAGTGAGAAATTCAGAGGGCAGGGCCAGCAGTCTGTTTTTTGTTTTTGTTTTGTCTGTCATGGGGCTTGAACTCAGGACCTGGGTGCTGTCCCTGAGCTCTTTTGCTCACGACTAGGACTCTGCCACTAGGACTCTGCCACCGGAGCCACAGTGTTACTTCCGGCTTTTTCTGTGATTAATTGGAGATAAGAGATAAGGATTTTCCTGTCCAGGCTGTCTTTGAACTGTTATTTTCAGATCTCAGCCTCCAGAGTAGCTAGGATTAGAGGTTTGAGCCACTGATGGTTGAATAATAGTCCATTTTATGCCTAGACTCCCATTTTCCTATCCATTGTTGACAGGCACTTGGCTATTTCCATTTGCCTACTACAGTTAATATTGCTATGAATGTGGTGTATATTCATTTCTTTGAGTCCTTGATTCGATCCTTTTGGGTTATATAACTAGCAGTAGAGTTGCTGGATTGTGTGGTTACATCTATATTTAGCTTTAAAAGGAACTACCAAACCATTTGACATTCCCACAAGCAATGATGCATGGTGGACATGATAAAAGGGAAATAATGTATATTCTACCACAATTTTCTTTAAAGATTAAGGAAATGAGCCATAAAAATAAGGATAGGAAAAAAATAAGGATAGAAAAGAAAACCATATTTCTCATAATCAACATTGAATGAAAATGACCTCAAGCATTCTACTTAATTACATAAATGTTACACACACACAATAGTACATTAAGCAATAAGATGGTATCCTGAGTCTTTCTGCTTAAAAATGGTTATTGGTCCTTGTTTGAGCCTGAAACCCTTTATTTTATTTTATTTTTTTAAGGAAGAGAGAGTAGAATGTCTAGCCAGAGTGGTGACAACACAATTCCTTGGCCAATAAGCCAAAAAAGATCAATAGAAATGGCATGCACTGAATGAATATAGGGGACTCAGGCTGGCCTTGTGTTCATCATCAGGGTCAGGCTATGACACTTTAGCAACTCCTTTCATCCATTTCTGGTTTGTTTGTGTTGCTCCATTCAAGAACCGATTGCTGAACACGGCAGAGTGCCGGGCTCTGCAGGAGTTAGATAAACACCAGTGAATACAGCAAGCTGCCAGTCAAGTGCAGTATTTCTTACCTGAATTGAGCATCAGAATCAGTTTGATGGCCCTCAATGTCACTTCCCAGAGAGTGTGTTTCTAATGATGCTGTTTCCATGGTGGTGGTGGTGGTGATGATGATGATGATGATACTTGTCTGGGGCCATGCTTTGAAGACCACAGGACTCTTGGGAGAAAAGGACCAAGTATTATTATGGTAAGTGTAGGTACTTCAAAGAAAGCCAGGGGGCAGAGAGTAGGGGAAGCGCTCTGTCCCACTTTGGAGGGTCTGAGGGTGTCTCAGGGAGATGGGAAGCCAGGTATGGATGGTTCCCCTTTTATAATTCTAGCTATTCAGGCGGCTGCAGTCTGAGGATTGCAGTTGGAAGCCAGCCCGGGCAGAAAAGTCTATGAGACTCTTATTTCCATTGATCACCAAAAAGCCGGAAATGGAGGTGTGGCCCAAGTGGTAGAGCACCAACCTTGAGTGAAAAAGTCAAGTGAGAATGTGAGGCCTTGAGTTCAAGCCCCAATAAATGTCATCCCTGCCCCCTCCACCCCCCCAGGAACAGTCCAGGGAGGTGGGTGGAGCTTCTCCACCATAAACAGACTCTAAGGCAAACAGGCCATGAGAACTCTAGAGGGCTAAGGTGGCCAAGATGGAGCAGCAGAGGTCAACAGGTTGTTATCCATTTACCTTTGGCATCCTGGAATAAACAAGCCTACCCTCCTCCCCATAAAAACCATTCCTTGGTGCCAGAATCGGAACAACTGTGGAGTCCTCTAGACCCCCAGCAATATTGTTGTGGATTATGGAGGTCATTAGGGGCAGGGTGGAGGGACTTCTGGTGGATAACAGAAGGTGATTGGTTGACCCCTTCCACTATGGCTGAACCGAAAACGATGCTGGAGAGACTTGGGAGATTTGATAAAGCCTAATCTCATATCTCCTCCTAAATGGCCCTAAAACAAAAATAAATAAAAACAAAACCTTGATAGAGTGTGTAGATTACAGCAGTTTAGAAAACAGATCTAGGTTTGATGGTAAGATAAAATTCCAGGAAGAGTGGGCCAGCCATCGTAGTCAGCTTCAGGCTTTGCAGGTAATGAATAACCCCTGTCCCCTAGGCCTGGCTCCCTGGCCCAGTCCAGGCCTGAGTCATCTGTAACATTAACAGAGGAAAAGCTTTCCTGTCTGATTCCTTGACCTCTGTAAATACCACCACCAGAAGACCTCAGCCACCAATCATTAACCCACACTCTGGGCAGCCTCTGGTGGGATCTTGGGCTTTATAGCTGTATCTTTCCATTTGGTGGGTGAGGAAATGGATTCCAACAGATTGCAGGCTTAGGTGAGCAGAATCCAGCTCTGTGGATTTTGATGAGAAGTCTCTTTTAGTCAATTTCAGAGGGAACTACAGGAGCTAAATTATATTCGAAGTGTATTTTGTTGTTGTTTGTGCCAAGCCTGGGGCTTGAACTCAGGGCCCAGGCACTGTTCCTTAGCTTTTTCACTCAGGGTTAGAGCTCTACCATTTAAGTCACAGCTCCATTTCCAACTTCATTGTGGTTAATTGGAGATAAGAGTCTCAATGGACTTTCTTTCTTTCTTTCTTTTTTTTTTTTTGGCCAGTCCTGGGCCTTGGACTCAGGGCCTGAGCACTGTCCCTGGCTTCTTTTGCTCAAGGCTAGCACTCTGCCACTTGAGCCACAGCGCCACTTCTGGCCGTTTTCTGTATATGTGGTGCTGGGGAATCGAACCCAGGGCCTCATGTATACGAGGCAAGCACTCTTGCCACTAGGCCATATCTCCAGCCCCTCAATGGACTTTCTTGCCCAGGTCGGCTACAAACTCATTCTCAGATCTCAGCTTCCTGAGTACTTAGGGCTACAAGTGTGAGCCACCAATGCCTAGCTTGAGTGTATTTTTTTTTTAAATGTGATTTCTATAACCAAACTATATATAACTTCTATAATGGAGGATGTATGGGTTTGAGATGGATTTCAGGAGACATGCAGGCTGCCTTTGCCTGTGAATGGGGTCCTGTGGCTTAGCCCAGTGTTCTGTGGTTGTAGCCACAGGTCCAGAGCTAATGACCCCACCCCCAAGAGATGGACAGCAGTCTCCTGAAAGGAAGATCTCTCTGACAGGTGGAGGACTGAACATAAGTAGGTTCTTATTCTTGCTGAGCTGTATCACATAGCAGAGCCCAGTCTTGGGGAAGGGAAGCCTGATGAATTCCAGGACCTTCCTGAGTGAATGCCTTCCATACCTCTAAAGTATACCAACTGTCGGCTTCAACGGGCCTGGGAACTCCCAGTGTCCTCTGTGTTAATGTCATTCCTCAGCCTTTACTCGCCATGGGTTTTATCTCATCACAAAGTCTCAACTTTGATGGTGCCTCCTCCAGGAAGCCCTCTGTACCACACCCAACAGTCCTGTCTCCATTTTTCTCCATCGGAGGAGCCCTTGCTTATTTGTGTACCGGCGAACCTGTTTGCTTGTGCCTCATTGTCGGTCTCATCCCGGGAATGGAGGCTCCATAGGGACAGAGACTGGATTCATTTTGTTCTCCACAGTCTTCCACACCAAGTACAGTACCCAACACATAGAAAATTCTTGTTGGAGAAATGAAATGAATGAGCTTCAAATTTAAATACAGTCTGAGAGAGAGAGAGAGAGACTAGAGATTTTTCTCACCTTATGAATTCTGGTTTGTGTTTTGTTTTGTTTTAGTGGTACTGGAGTTTGAAATCAGGTCACTTGCCAGGCAGGTGTAATATTGCTGAGCCACAAGTCTAGCCCCATATTTCACTGGTTACTTCTTTTTTTTTTTTTTTGATTCATTCAAATATTTATTGAGCATGGTCAAAAAGATGGAGCATATGCACAATAGAAAGCAATACGTAGGGAGTACTCAATCACAGCAGTCACAACAAAGTGCGTTAGGAAACCAAAAGATTGCTTCCAGCCTGCAAGGGGGTATGGGTGGCAAATCAGGAAAGGGGATTGAGATTAAGATAGAAGACTTCAGGGCTGGGGATATGGCCTAGTGGTTAAGTGCTCTCCTTGTAAGATAGAAGACTTCAGTCTGGATTGTTGATGATAGTCAGTATGGACTATATCTGTTTCTCCTTTTCCTCTTTCCCCATCTTTGGGCTTTAATATACCAGTAGTTCCCAGGACCGTTCAATGTGCTTTTTCTGTACTTGCTTGCATTTTTGCTTTAATGTCTTCTACTGAACTAGGTCCTTTTGGTGTTTTAGGAGTTTTTTTCCTGTTTTTTTGAAGGATTCTTGACCTTTTTTTTTTTTTTTTTTTTTTTTTTGGCCAGTCCTGGGCCTTGGACTCAGGGCCTGAGCACTGTCCCTGGCTTCTTCCCGCTCAAGGCTAGCACTCTGCCACTTGAGCCACAGCGCCGCTTCTGGCCGTTTTCTGTATATGTGGTGCTGGGGAATCGAACCTAGGGTCTCGTGTATCCGAGGCAGGCACTCTTGCCACTAGGCTATATCCCCAGCCCCCCGATTCTTGATGTCTTGGTGTTGTTGGTTTCCAGTCTTTTCCATTCTGGTTTGATTTCTGTGCATTTTTGGCTGGAGTATCTCGTATAGATTTCTTCACTGGAACTTTTTCTTTTGCTTCCTCGTCATCAAAATCATCATCATCCTCCTCTTCCTCATCATCATCTTCATCCTCCTCCTCCTCATCTTCCTCAGCAAGTTTTACTTTTTTCTGTGGGACCCTGCTACCACCTCCAGGGGCAGACCGCTTTCCGGACACACTCAGGAGTTTTACATCCTCCTCCTCTTCATCTTCTGATTCTGCATCCTCCTCCACAGCAACTAAGTGCTGTCCGCTAATGTGCACAGGTCCCGAGCCACCCTTCAGCCTCAGGACCACAGGTGGTGTGATTTCAAAGCCCCCAAGGGAAACCGTTGGCTGCACAGACATTTTCAAAGTTGCCAGTGTCACTTTAATTGGACTTCCCTCATAGTTCATTGCCTCTGCCTCGACGATATGCAGTTCATCTTTTGCACCAGCCCCTAAACTAACCGAAAAGGTAGTCCTGGGGCCGCAGCGGGCTCATGTCCATGTCCATCGAGTCCTCCATGGGCGGGCATGGCGAGGGCAGACGGAGGAGTGTGGCTCCAAGGCACGCCAAGGACACTGGTTACTTCTTTTTTTTTTGGCCAGTCCTGGGCCTTGGACTCAGGGCCTGAGCACTGTCCCTGGCTTCTTCCCGCTCAAGGCTAGCACTCCGCCACTTGAGCCACAGCACCACCTCTGGCCGTTTTTCTGTATATGTGGTGCTGGGGAATTGAACCCAGGGCCTCATGTATACGAGGCAAGTGCTCTTGCCACTAGGCCATATCCCCAGCCCCAACACTGGTTACTTCTGACACAGAGTCTTCCTTAACACCTGGACTGCGATCCGCCTATTTTAGACTTCTCATCAAAGCTGGGAGGCATGCCATTGAACCCAGCTATGAGTTGAGAAGAGAGTTTCAAGTACTTTTTCTACCTAGACTGGCCTTGAATCACAATCCTCCCTTCTTAGCCGCCCAAGTAGCTAGGATTACAAGCATAGGCCACTGGCACCTAAGTGAATACTCATTTTTTAAAATTGCAAACGTGGGCTGGGGATATAGCCTAGTGGCAAGAGTGCCTGCCTCGGATACACGAGGCCCTAGGTTCGATTCCCCAGCACCACATATACAGAAAACGGCCAGAAGCGGCGCTGTGGCTCAAGTGGCAGAGTGCTAGCCTTGAGCGGGAAGAAGCCAGGGACAGTGCTCAGGCCCTGAGTCCAAGGCCCAGGACTGGCCAAAAAAAAAAATAATAATAAAAAATAAAATAAAATTGCAAACGTAAGCTCTTTTAATAAATAATGTGTTTAGAGTTGACATACAGTCTTTGATCACTTTCATAAAATATACCTGCCAAGATTAGGTATAAGTTTATTATGGTCAGATCTCTGTATAAAGCAATCTAACCCAGAGCTTTTGAAGGATTAACCAAAAGCTGCTATTGTATTGAAATCTTGACTGTTGGTTGAGAAAGAGAAAAATAAGGTGTGCCAACAGCTAGACTGTGTTAACCTTGCCACTGTGGTTCTTTCTGTTGGGGCAAGTTCGGATTTGTTTTGGTAGTCAGCTCAAAGTGCTACCCTGCAGCTAGCTCCCAGGCAGCTAGCTGCCTTCTGCATCCACACAAATGGAGGGCAGCTACTCAGAAAGTGACACCACCAAGACTGTCAGGGGCAGAGGCAGGTCTCAAGGACCTATTTCCAAAGGCCCAGAAGAGAACCAACCTCAAAATGAAATGACAATGAATGTTCTTTTTCTTTTTGTTGTTATTTTGGGTTCAGATTCTGTGGGATTCTGTCCAAGTCATGAACAATATTTATTTTCATTAAAGTTTTTATTAATGTGAGCTCATAGGATACACAGTGAGAAATAGTAATCAAACTGTATGGGTAATTGCATACTTCTCGTCTCCTAAGGAATTTGACATGCTTTTATTGCTCTATGCATAATGTGTATGGGCCAGGTACGTAAATAAGAAATGGTGAACCCATAAATTTTTTTTTTTACTTACCCTTAGATCATGTCTGCAAACAGGCTATAAAATAAATAGAATTATCCTTCATTTTCTTGCATAAATTACTCACCCAGGGCAAGAAGGAGACTTACATACACACTCTTACAGACTACATATATTTGTGTTAGAGATGAGAGAACTTTAGATAAAAAGTATCTTAGAAGATATTTCTCAATTATGCTACATGGGCTGTATCTGAGCCCTGATTCAAACACACTAATTTTTGTTTTGTTCCAGTCCTGGGGCTTGATCAGGGCTTGAGCACTGTCCCTGGCTTCTTTTTGCTCAAGGCTAGCACTCTGCCACTTGAGCCACAGCGCCACTTCTGGCCTTTTCTATATATGTGGTGCTGAGGAATGGAACCCAGGGCTTCCTGTATGGTAGGCAAGCACTCTTGCCACTAAGCCACATTCCCAGCCCCATCACATCTTGTTAACTAGAACGCTATGGGGTACATTCTAAGCAAGTGATCCTGTTTGCTTCTCTGTTTTGAGGGGAGGAGAGCAAACCTATGAAAGGAGTTGGAATAAGGTGCTTGATTCAGTGGAAATGAATAAGCAGGAAAGAGGTGTGAGGATCCAGCTCAGCCAACATGCGAGGGCCTGTTGGGCCAGGCATGGTGGGAAATACAGCAATGGATGAAACACAGACATTAGTTCTTCCCTCCAGGGAGAGCGTGGGAGTGGGAGGAAGCAGATGCCCCAAATCCCCTAGATAAAGACTGAAACAGAAGACACGCGCTTCCTGACCCAAGTAAAGTAACTCTGTTACTAAGCCAAAGTCCAACTTTGGACAAATTACATAATCTCAATATGGTTATGCCATAGAATTGTAAGGGTCAAATCTATTAAAATATGATGATGATGATCATGGTGTAGCAGGAAGAATAATAGAGGCCCCTTTAAGGTTAGGTGCCAGTGGCTCACTTCTGTGATTCTAACTGTTCAGGAGACTGAAATTCAGCCGGTTGTGGTTTTATACCACCCTGAGAAGAAGAGTCCTTGAGACGCCATCTCTAATGAAGCAGCAAAATGCTGGATTAGAAGTATGGCTCAGGGGCTGGGAATATGGCCTAGTGGCAAGAGAGCTTGCCTCCTACACATGAAGCTCTCGGTTCGATTCCCCAGCACCACATATATGGAAAACGGCCAGAAGGGGCGCTGTGGCTCAGGTGGCAGAGTGCTAGCCTTGAGCGGGAAGAAGCCAGGGACGGTGCTCAGGCCCTGAGTCCAAGGCCCAGGACTGGCCAAAAACAAAAAAAAACAAAAACAAAAAAAAGAAGTATGCCAGCCATGATGATTAAGAAAGCCGAGTAAGGTCTAGGTGAGGGCTTGGGTTCAAGCCCTAGTATCAACATAAAATTAAAAAAGTAAGAGGTTCTTGTTTCTGCCCAAGGGCTTGTGACCAATGGAAAGCACTAGTTTGCCCCTGGCCAGCAGTCAGGACAGAATAGGTGGCGTCCATGCCCCAGCCAGTCCAGGAGCACCAGTGCCCTGTGCCCTCCTTCCTGAAGCTGGTTCACACTGGGCACCTACCTCATCACCCTGCTCAGAGGCTGTCCTGGCATGAACAACCCTCCTCAACTCGTCCAAACTCGCCTGATGTGCAGGGCAAAGGTACTTAAGTCCTGATCTTCATAAATCTCAGAGCTGGAGAGCCAGAGCAGTGTCCAACCCTCCCATTCATGCCAGAGGCCCTGGAGGCTCCAGCAGGGAGTCAGAGCTGCTTCATTTCCATAGTCTTTCCTGTCCCCCAAAGACCTAACTTAACTCCGACTTCCAATAAATAATGTTTAAGGGGCAATTAAAAGAAAAATTTTAGCCAGCCCTTCATGGCTTATGCCTATAATCCTAGTAGCTACCCAAGAAATGTGAGGATCATGATTCAAAGCCAACCCAGGCAGGAAAGGCGGAGACTTTTAACCTCCATTTAACTAGCAAAAAGCTGGAAGTAGAGCTGTGACTTGAGTGGAAGAGCATCAGCCTTGAGCAAAAAAGCTCAGGGACAATGTCCAGGCCCTGAGTTCAAGCTCCAGGACTAGCACAGCTATAAAATTCCCTTGATAACCTTCTTCCAAGAGCTCTGTCATTGAGAAATGTCTACCAGGTAAGTGTCCGTCAGGAGTATGACCTTCCTTACGATGTGGCTTTACAACAAAGGAAACGAGCTGTCCTGGTCTTCATAGAGCTCTTCTTCAGTGTTTACTGGAATGCTCTTCCCCTTTTCTTCTTCGTTCTTTTCTTTTTCTCTTTCTTTCTGTGTGTGTGTGTGTGTGTGTGTGTGTGTGCGCGCGCCTGTCTTGGGGCTTGAACCCAGGGCTTGAACTCTGAGCTTCTTTGGCTCAAGGTTAATGCCCTACCACTTGAGCTACAGCTCCACGTCTGGCTTTTTTGGTGTTTGATTGGAATAAGTGTCTCATGAACATTCCTGACTGGGCTGCCTTTGAACTACAATCCTTAGATCTCAGCCTTGAGTAGCTAGGATCACAAACATGAGCCACTGGTGCCTGGCTTTCAGTTTATTTATTTATTTTTCCAGTTCTGGGGCTTGAACTAAGGGCCTGGGCTTCTTTTTACTAAAGGCTAAAACTCTACCACTTGAGCCACAGTGCCACCTCTGTCCTTTTCTGTTTATGTGGTACCAGGGAATTGAACCTAGGGCTTCATGCATGCCAGGCAAACGCTCTACCACTAAGCCACATTCCCAGCCCTCAGTTGTTTTTTTTTTGTCTTTAGTTGTAAAAAGGTTTCAATTCGACTTAAGTTATGAGTAGAATGATGTTCATCAATGTTATTCCTCTTCTTTCTTTTTTTTTTTTTTTGGTAGTACTTAGGGGTCAAACCCAGGGCCTTACAGATACTAGGCAGGTACTCTACCACTGAGCTACATCCCCAAACCTAAAAACACCCTCTGGATGAAATCCTTTATACTTTTATTCTGGGAAGAGAAAGTCCATCTAACCTGGTTCCTTTTATTCACACGTGCAAGGAGAAGTCTCATTGGTGCATCTCTTTGCTTTCTGAGTTTCCTAGGAAGTTGCCTGGCTGTCAACTTCTGCCACCCTGGCTATGGGCCCAGGAAGTACTGTGGGCAGCCTTCCTCACGAAGTTCTGCCAACCTGTGCTGTGTCTCCTCATGACCCCTGGGGTCAGCGTGAGGCATCATGATGGTACCACTCAGCCCCCTGGTTCTGCCCCCAGCCGAGTAACTGTCTCATTCCAGTCCATGTGTGGAGTGACCACTTGGGTATATTCCTCTGTGTGTGTGTGTGTGTGTGTGTGTGTGTGTGTGTGTGTGTGTGTGTCTCCATTGCCATCTTGTTGTATTTGAATTGCTTTGATCCTAGGGCATTGAAGCTTTGAAAATAAAAAGGCTGGATTGGAGTGTCTGAAATCCCTTTAGTTTCTAACATTTCCCAAAAGGCAGATGCAAAGTTTGACAGACTGAAAAGTTCTGCTATATGTCGGAATCTCAAAAAACCTAACCTGAGACCAACTCCTCATAGTGTTGTTGGGTTTTGTTTTGTTTGTTTGTTTTTTTTTCTGTTGTGGGGCTTGAACTTGGGGCCTGGAAGCTGTCCCTGACCTTTTTGTTCAAAGCTAGCACTCTACCACTTGGAGCCACAGCACCACTTCCAGTTTCCCAGTGGTTAATTGGAGATAAGAGTTTCATGGATTTTCCTGCCCAGGCTGACTTTGAACCATAATCCTCAGATCTCAGCCTCCTGAGTAGCTAGGATTACAGGTGTGAATCATTGGTGCCTGGCTTTATAGTGTTTTAAATAATAAATGAGGGTACCAAGTATTACTTCTGATTCACCTCACTCTTAGATGAAGTCTTCTCCTTGGAGAACAAGCCATAGGGGGCAGGGGCCCCCCCTCAAGGGCCAGCACACACCCCAATATTTCTTTTCCCTTCCTCCTTCTTCTAGTTAGCACCCACATACGTCCTGATGAATGAGGCCCAGATGGCAAAGCTGGATTCTAAGCTCTGTTTGCGCCCACGGGGGTATCATGGTTCTAACTGTAACGAGCTATGACTTGCCCATTATTTGCTTTTCTGGAGAAAACCTCAGCCCGAAAATCTGATTTAATTACCATGGGAGATAATCTTTTAAATATAGATTTACATTCTTTAAGGATTCCCCCCCACCCCCGTGGGAGTAGGATAGTTTATTTGAATCTGTAATGTTTATTTTCATTTCCAGAAGAGCGATTGCTATCTGGTAGTTAGCAAGAAGCTTGAGCCCTGGGGGATTTTCATTTTTTAAACCCACTCTACCTGACAGTTTGTCAATTACATTGTAATAATTAGTTGGCAGTATTGACATACTTTTTTCCCACTTGAAACTCTGCACTTGGCTGTGTGATTCCCATAATCATTTGACATTTCTCAAGCAGGTTCTCCTATCAGGTTGAGTTCTGCTTTCTAGGTATAAGTATCAAGAGCCAGTGTCTTCATTATTTTATATCAAGAAATTCACACTCGTCGAGCCACCAAAGGGCTCCCTGGGGTGGAGGGAATGTCCTTAGACCAGTTTTCCAGGCCTGGCATAGCCTGGCAGATTTGTTAAGTTCTTCCCCACTGGAATGACAGCTTGGGTGAGCAGGGCTGGGATGATGTTTAAGCTGATAGTCCAAAAATCCAACCCCCAAATCTATCATGTTAGTGTGGAGAGGACGGCAGCTGGTCTTGAGGCATTTGCTGGCTTTGATTCTTTGTATCTTGAACAGTTTTCCTGGAGTTAATCATATTGAACACGGAGTTGGAAGGTGAGTGTAAAAAAAAAAACAACCCTTGGGGGAAACTGACTAATTCTTAGGCTTGATCTCTACTTCTAGGTCCGACTGGGGAGAAGAGCTGGTCCAAGAAGTATCCGTCCTGTGGGGGCCTCCTGCAGTCCCCGATAGACCTGCACGGTGACATCCTTCAGTATGATCCCAGCCTTGTGCCCCTCCAGTTCCATGGTTACAACGTGTCCACCGACAAGTGGTTGAACCTGACCAATGATGGCCATTCAGGTGAGAGGGAGAGCTCTCCTGCCCGGCCCTTTTCCATCCGGTAGGGAGGCCTTTCCCTGGAGCTAGCTAGGAGGGAGCCCTTGAAGGCCTACCTGGCTCAGTTTTCAGGGGAAGATGTTAGGAGATGGGCTTGAGAGAAAGCACATCTCTGAGGATGGGGAAGGCATCAGGCCCCAGCCTGCTGGCCCATGGGTAAGAGTGGCTTCTGGGTCATCAAGAGCTACTGATTTGCTCATCTTTCTACTTTGATGTACCTGGGGTGGAGTTGTGGCTCAACTACTTATGAGGCAGCAGAGTATGGATAACAAGCTCAAGCTTCCATCTGGGAAAATGGTCACATTGATGAGTACGATTAAAACCAGAGGTTGGTTCTGTTAGGGTCTGGCATAGAAGAAATGCTTTGTAACTAGCAATTGTTGTTTTTATTGTCATATAGTTCTCAAGCTTGGAGGTAAAGGCTCTGCCTTCAAAACCAGATGTCTTCGCTAGGCATTAGGGGTTCGTGCCTGTAATCGTAGCTACTCAGGAGGCTGAGATCTGAAGATAGTGGTTCAAAGCCAGCCCAGGCAGGAAAGTCTGTGAGAGAGACTCTTATCTCTAATTAACCACCAGAAAACCAGAAGTGGTGCTGTGGCTTAAAGTGGTAGAGCACTAACCTTGAGCAAAGAGCCCTGTGACAGCACCCAGGCTTTGAGTTCAAGCCCCACAAGCTACAAAAACAAAACAAAACAAACTACAACAAAAACAACAACAAAGAGATGTCTGATATGTGAGTGTATAAGGAAATACTCAAGCTAAGCACTGTTGGCTTATACTTGTAATCCCAGCTACTCTGGAAGCTGAGGTCTGAGGATTATAGTTCGAAGCCAGCCTAGACAGATAAATCCCAAGACACTCTTTATCTCCAGCTAACCAGCAAAAAGCCAAAGGGGAAGCGCTACTCAAAAGGTAGAGGTCCAGCATTGAGCAAAAAACAAACCCTAGGGGCTGGGGATATGGCCTAGTGGCAAAAGTGCTTGCCTTGTATGCATGAGGCCCTGGGTTCAATTCCCCAGCACCACATATATAGAAAATGGCCAGAAGGGGCGCTGTGGCTCAAGTGGCAGAGTGCTAGCCTTGAGCAAAAAGAAGCCAGGGACAGTGCTCAGGCCCTGAGTCCAAGCCCAGCACTGGCCAGAAAAAAAACGCTAGCACAAAATAACTAGAGCACAAAGTCCTGAGTTCAAGCCCTAAGGCCTGCAATAAACAAGCAAACAACAACAAACTCAAACCATCCATCTTTGGTGTAGTGCTAGGGAAGTGGGTTTCTGACCTGCATCTCTCTGATGTGCCCCTTGCTGCACCCACCTGCCTAGTCTGTGCCTTGTCTAGGCACTGCCTACCTGACAGCTCTCTGGCAGTGCTCAACTGGCTAGGACTCTGACGGCTGTCCCTTCCCTCCCTACAGTGAGACTGAACTTGGTCTCGGACATGCATATCCAGGGCCTCCACTCCCACCAGTACAGAGCCGAGCAGCTGCACCTGCACTGGGGAGAGCGCAGCGCCCCCCACGGCTCTGAGCACACCATCAGCGGGAAGCACTTCGCCGCCGAGGTGAGTGAGTGAGGCTTGTGGATCATCTCGCAGCTGGCCATGGATGGTCTGTGGGGAGCACAGAATGGTCTAGTCACTCTGCAGTGTTCTAGACCCTTCCTTCCCCTGAAAGTGCTGAGTGTGTCTCTGTCTCTTACCAAGCGATGCCCCTGAGAAGGCCAGGCTCCCCAGATAGCCCAGCGGGACCCCAATGAAGTCTTTACATGCTATGCCGTCTACAATAGTTTACCCCGTCCCACCTCTCCTCCTCTCCCTGGACAGGAGGTCGTGCTCGAGAACACAGGGACGCTAGTCTAGGCCAGGGCCACCCTTTTACTTAGCCACCAATCCAAGCATGAGTGACTTTTATAAGGTACAGGATTTCACAGGCATCGGAGACTCACTGAAGGTTGTTTGGAAAGTCAGCACACCATCAAGCTATGTTACAGGAAAACAAGCATCCGATGGGGTGCGATGGGGAGGCTGCCCAGTTGCTCCATTTCAGACCTCCTGCAGCCCTGAGCTGGGAGTGTTTGCCCTGAGTGTTTACAGGGAAATAAACAGAAGGAGTTAAGTGCTACTGCAGCCCATGATAGGTTTATGGCATGACCATTCTCTTCTGTTCATAACTGCTGAACTGCTTAATGTCTCAGGCTAATTACAGGTCTGGCTACTAGTGTGGAGGCGATAGCATTCTGGCCCGGTCGATTGGCATTTCTGGAGGCTCACACAGTTCAGAGCAGGCCCTTCCCTGAAGCTCAACAGCTGCAATTTCTTCCAGGTTAATTGCAACGTTGAGGATTCTATTTCCCTCATAAGGGATAAAGGAGTTAGGGTGTAGACGGGGAGGGTTCATGCATTTAAAAATATTTCTAGTTATTGTGATCTCTTCTATCAAGCCAATCATCGGACCAAGAGCCTGGTGAATATAAGCCGTAAGTGCTCATGCTAGAGAAAAGACTTCAGGCTGACAGTTAGAGGCAATTCCTCTATGGGGACTTTTTGTAAACAATGGCTCTATGGGATGGAGACTATACAATTATATAAACTTTTTTAGTTGGACTGAGGTTTGAACTTAGGGTCTTGTGCTGGCTAGGCAAGCCCTTTACCACTTAAGCCACAGCCCCAAAGTGTTTTTGCTTTATTTTCCGAATAGGGTTTCATGCTTTTGTTCAGGGCTGGCCTTGGACTCTGATTTACCAGCTTCACCTCCTAAATAATAGTTGGTATTACGGGAATATTGTTACCACTGGTGAAAGCTATAAAACCGTATAACAGAGAACTCCCATTAGCCTGGCTTAGCCTTTACCCCTTGATTTATTCTGAATATATTTAGTGTTCAGATAGACTACAAGTTTGAAGATCTGCTATAAAAAAAGAAAAGGCCAGGGGCTGGGAATATGGCCTCGTGGCAAGAGTGCTTGTCTCGCATACGTGAAGCCCTGGGTTCAAGCCTTCAGCACCACATATATAGAAAAAGGCCAGAAGTGGTGCTGTGGCTCAAGTGGCAGAGTGCTAGTCTTGAGTAAAAAAGAAGCCAGGGACAGTGCTCAGGCCCTGAGTTCAAGCCCCAGGACTGGCAAAAAGAAAAAAGAAAAGGACAGAATTCCTCTGTTTCTCAAACCCATGCCAGACCAAGTTGGTATGGGAATGTGGCAGGCTCTATCCTGTAGAGAGAAAGATGGTGAGGTAAGGGTCCCTGAAAAGTCCTTAGTAGAGAACTGCTAAGAGGAAGCAATAACCTGACACAGTTTTTAAATATGCCTGGCACCAATGGCTCATGCCTGTAACCCTAACTGCTTAGGAGGCTGAGGTCTGGAGGATCTTGAAGCCAGCCTGGGCAGAAAAGTCAAAGAGACTCCATCTCTACAATAACCAGCAAAAAGCAGTGCTAGTGGGTGTCTTAAGTGGTAGAGCACCAGCTGTGAGGAAGGAAGTCAACGAAGCGCAAGGCCCTGAGTTCAAACCACGGTACCAGTCCCCGCCCCCCTCTAAACAAATTAAAAATGTGGATATTAAGCTGTCTTCAATAAAAGGGATAAGAAGGTAGGAAAAAATAGAGATAAAAATATCAAGGTGTCATAGTCTGAAAGGCAAAGTATAGATAAAAATTCATGTGTTGTACATGTAGACCTATTAATAAGAGTTTCTGAAGGGTCAGATGAAGGGACCCCCTTTAGGTTAAACATCAGTGTGATTTTTGATGTAATTAATATATACTTAGACTTTGAAAACCTAGAATTTCTCAAAAACGTCTCTTTAATAATAACACATATAAGCTCGATGCCAGTGTCTTATGCCTGTCATCCTAGCTACTCAGGAGGCTGAGATCTGAGGATCGCAGTTCAAAGCCAGCCTGAGCAGTAAAGTCTGAGAGACTCTTATCTCCAATAAACCACTCAGAAAGGCCAGATGTGGCTCTGTGGCTCAAGTAGTAGAGCGCTAGCCTTGGGCCAAAGAAGCTCAGGGGCAGCACCCAGGCCCTGAGTTCAAGCCCCAGGACCAGCACTAATAATAATAATAATAACAACAACAACACATAATTACTGCTCTGAAAAAAAGCACCATTTTATTTTTGTGAAGTTAAAAGTCTGTATTCATGACTTATCATTTTGTTTTGTGACCTTTTACATTAAGGCAGATAAAACTTACATAAATGGCGTGCTGAGCGGGATATCAGTGGCTCACACCTATGTCAGGAGGCTGAGATCTGAGCATCTTCATTCAAAGCCAGCATGGGCAAAAAAAGTCTAGGACATTTTTGTTTTGTTTTGTTTTTGGCCAGTCCTGGGCCGTCAACTCAGGGCCTGAGCACTGTCCCTGGCTTCCTTTTTGCTCAAGGCTAGCACTCTGCCACTTGAGCCACAGCGCCACTTCTGGCCATTTTCTGTATATGTGGTGCTGAGGAATTGAACCCAGGGCCTCATGTATACGAGGCAAGCACTCTTGCCACTAGGCCATACTCCCAGCCCCAGTCTATGACATTTTTATCTCCAATTGACTACCAAAAAGCTGGATGTGGAGGTGTGGCTCAAGTGGTAGAGCACCAGCCTTGACCAAAAAAGCCCAGGGAGAGCACAGGCCCTGAGCTCAAGTTCTAGTAGTGGCACAAAACAAACAAACCAATGAATGAATGAATAAATGAATAAATGGCAGGCAGCATGCTGGCAGTGATTTTTGCCACCAGAGAAATAAACACATGTCTTAGGTTATATTGATTATGATTAAATTACACCTAGAAGTTTCCTGCCCTTACCCACTGCTCCCACATAGAGTGCAGAGAGGCCACTTTCTTCCAGGCTCCACAGTAATTAGGAAAACTCAGAAGAGAGAAGAGCTCCAAAGTATGCAAATCTTTTCATGGTTAATGTGAAACCCATTCATCCAAACATTCTATTGCCTGTGGAACTTTCCAGACAGCCTATTAGACACTGGGGAAACCAATGAGTGAGTCAAATAGACACAGTATGTCCTGGTGGAATTTGCTATTTGGAGAAGATTGGGGGGAAAGGGGCAATTGGGTCTGTTTTGATGGGGAGGGAGGAACAGAGGCCTAAGTTTCCTGCTGAGTCCCTTGTCCCCTGATGGCTTCTCTCCTACTGCAGCTGCACATTGTTCATTATAACTCAGATCTCTACCCCGACTTCAGCACTGCCAGTGACAAGTCAGAAGGCCTTGCTGTCCTTGCGGTTCTCATTGAGGTAAGAGATGCCTGGAGAGGTTGTTTTGTTTTGTTTAATGTGAAATTCGGAGCAGGACTGAGATCTGGGTTTGGCACTTCATTCTATGCCCACCCCTTAGTAATAAGGGCCATGTCTTAAAGGAGATGTTCTCTCTTGGCACCTTCATGGCTAGACAACAGAGATGACACGCCTCCTCCTCCTCCTCATTTTCTTTCTTTGTACTGGGGCTTGAACTCAGGACCTTGAACTCTTGCTTTTTGGCTCACGGCATTCTACCACTTGAGCTACACCTCCATTTCTGGCTTTTTGCTGGTTCATTGAAGATAGTTTCACGGGCTTTTCTGCCTAGTCTGGCTTCAAAGTGCAATCCTTAGATCTCAGCCTCCTGAGTAGCTAGGATTACAGGCGTGAGCCACCAGGGCCTGTCTGACATGTTTGTTTTGACATTAGAAACACAAGCCCTGGGGCTGGGAATATGGCCTAGTGGCAAGAGTGCTTGCCTCGTATACATGAAGCCCTGGGTTTGATTCCCCAGCACCACGTATACAGAAAACGGCCAGAAGTGGCGCTGTGGCTCAAGTGGCAGAGTGCTAGCCTTGAGCAAAAAGAAGCCAGGGACAGTGCTCAGGCCCTGAGCCCAAGCCCCAGGGCTTGGGGGAGGGGTGGGGGAAGAAAAGAAACACAAGCCTCAGCCTTGTTGTATGATCCTGGCACAGGCTGCTGAAAAGGAGCAGCAGGCGAGGGGACAATTGCACTGCCCCACGAAGCTCCTGAGTGCAGTCCCGGTACTCAAGCTCTGTCCTGTGTATGGGCCCTGGCCTGCATTCTTTAATCCTAGAAATCAGAAATGACTCCTGACTAGCTTGCATTTTCTCTACCCACCGAGACAGCATATGCTTCATTTCCCAGGGTGCCCACTTATCTGGCTTGTGGGCTCAGAGCTCCCCTAAGTTGTGTTAGATGGACATTCTGATTGTGGGCTTCAGGATCACATCTAACCAGGAAGCACACCCTATACCCCAAGTTCACGCCCTGGGACAATGAAGCCTGATGCCTTAAAGCTGAAATCTGGATGCCATTTGGTGTCAGAAGTCAAGACCATCCTCTAACTCCAAACAGCCTCCAAGTCTACCCAACTGTCCTCCTAAGGTGGCCCCTTGGGGAGGACTTCAGCAGTGGTGGCTACACACCTCCAGTCCCCCTTCTAATGGGGACTGTCAGTGTGGCTCAGCCTAGAGGGGATTCTATCCCAGCTCAACTTGCCTGGTCTCCATTGCAGATGGGCTCCTTCAATCCATCCTATGACAAGATCTTCAGCCATCTTCAACATGTAAGGTACAAAGGTGAGGGTCCTTGCATTCTTATTCACTATTAGACAAGAGTGTCTTTGTGACTGTGTGACCCTGAGGAAAACAATGCCAGGGGCAGATGCTACCTGTGCTCACCAGGCTAAGAGCAGCTGGTGGTAGAACGGGGTTGTAGCAAGGTCATTGGGCTGGATGGCCCAGAAAGGTCAAGTTCACTGTTGGAGGCCCAGTCACCGTTATCAGCTACACTTGTGCCAGAGGCAGCGAGGTTGACACGGTCACCCTACCATGTCCCTCCAGGCCAGCAGATGCTCATCCCAGGCTTCAACATCGAAGAACTGCTTCCGGAGAAGCCTGATGAGTTCTACCGCTACAAGGGATCCCTGACCACCCCTCCTTGCCACCCCACTGTGCTCTGGACAGTTTTCCGAAACCCTGTGCAAATTTCACAGAAGCAGGTAACCATCCATGCCGGAGTCTGCAGCATCTTGGTCCCTGCCATATATCGTGTTGCGATCAGTGATTTGATTTCTCCCCTTAAGAGTTTCATTGGAAAAGCAATTCAAATCCTCTCCCAATAGGACTTGGGCCTGAAGGTGCTGCAGAAATTACAGGCTGAGCTTTAAGAGAAGCTATCAGGTGAAGCTAGCAAATGAGCACATGTCTCACAGTGCTTTTAAAGGAGCTGGAAGGAAGCTGGGTGCTGGTGGCTCACGCCTGTAATCCTAGCTACTCAGGAGGCTGAGATCTGAGGATTGCAGTTCAAAGCCAGCCTGGGCAGGAAAGTTTGTGGAAACTCTTATCTCCAATTAAGCACCAAAAAAGCTGGAAATGGAGTTGTGGCTCAAATGATAGAGCCCTAGCATTGAAAGAGGAAAAGATAGCACCCAGGCCCTGAGTTCAAGCCCCAGAACACACACACACACACACACACACACACACACACACACACACACACACACTCCTAGTGACTAGATGGTCTTCACTTCCCAGGGAGGAAGAGAGCCTGTTCCATTGGTAGCATCAGGCTAACCCCACCCACATAACAAACAGGTCCTGGGACTGTAGCAGAGTCCCCGAGAGAGGGCTGATTCCCCCAGGATCTCGCAGTCTAGTGCCAACTGGGTGCCACCAAGTCCTCAGGAACCATTTCTGAGACCTGACCCCAAGTCAGATCTTCTGAGTTCCAAGTCATGGCTCATCCCTTTACTCCAGTATCTAAAGGCACCCCAAACTGCCTCACTCTCTGCACTGTCACTCATGCTCTTTCTGACGAGCTTCGCCGAACTGGAAAAATCGCAGATGAATGGCAGCCCGTGGGAGGACAGGAGTGAGGGCGTGGGGACAAGTGGGGAAGCAGTGGGCATCCTAACCCAGTTGCCTTGGCAACCAATTGCATCACTTTTGTGGGCAGGCGGGTGGGCCTAGGCGATGACCTTTTATCCTGATGCTTTGGGAGGTGGGTGTCGTTGTCCTTCCAGCTTCCCCTCTGCGGGTCCTGATTCTGGAATAATCAATCAATAGGAACACTTTGGCAGGCAGGGATGGAACTCAATTTTGGAGTGCTGGAGTTAGGAACTGGCGGGGGGGGGGGGGGCGTGTGGAAGCAGTTCTCTGGCTTTCCCACTCTTTTCTTCCATCTCTTACCAAACACCACAGGGACTGGTTCTAGAGGCTTCTCCCAGTTGCCTCCTGTAGGGAACAGTATTCTGCCCCATGGTATGTGTCCATTCCTCTCCTCAGCTGCTGGATTTGGAGACAGCTCTGTATTTCACACATGTAGACGACCCTTCCCCCAGGGAAATGGTCAACAACTTCCGGCAGGTGCAGAAGTTTGATGAGCGACTGGTGTATATCTCCTTCCGACAAGGTGAGAGGGGGCCGGGGCCCTGTCTACTTTCAAGGAAGCCAGTCTCTTGACGCCAGTATCCTTAGCAGGCTGGCTAAGAGCTCACAGCTGCTGAAGGAACCAGGGGACACTGAGGAGCTGGGGGGCGGGTGGGGGGAGTCCACTACTCTCTGCTTCACTGAGCCTTGGCAGGAAAGTCCAGGCCAGGACCTCAGAGCACTTGGATCAGAACTCTCGCTCAAATGGGGAGCCAGATGTTCCTGGGGAGTTCTCTGCCCTGAAGAATGCCCCCCCACAATGTGATAAGACCTTCTGGATGAGATCAAACTCCTCATTTTTCACTTTAGGCCTTTTGTTTTGTTTGTGCTGGTGCCAGGGCTCCAATTGAGCTCTTGTACAGTCTTTCTGGCTGACATTCTCAGAGGCCGTGCCTCCGAGTTCCAGATTTTTTTTTTTTTTGATGGTTAAGTAGAGATAGAGTCTTGAAGATTTGTCTGGCTAGACTGGCTTTGAACTGTGATCCTCAGACTTTAGTCTCCTGAGTAGTTAGGATTACAGACAGCCCACGGGCAAGAGAAAGCACCTAGGTTCACAGCCTTGTCTAACCCTCAGGAAGCATGCATAAGCAGGAGAATACATATTCCAGATGCACAAAGCTTAGTGGTTTTGCTGACTCCTACCATTACGAAGGCTTTTAATGCCGGGACTCCCCAAAGAACATAGAGTTTTATCTACTCAGTGCCTCCTCCCTGCTGCTGGAACCTGGGGCTTGGGGAAAGGAATGTGGAGGCTCTCAGAGCCCACGTCTTTCTTTGAGATTCTGAGCCTCCTTTCTCACTGGCAATTCTTTGCGTCTTTCCCAACATGGGGAATCTTCAGTGGCCCAAAGCAGGGCAGGTCTGTGCCAGTCTCATTTCCTCTTTTCATGTCACTTATGGACCAACTGGGCCTGGTATTCAGATTTAAAGATGACCCATTAACCCATTTATTGGGCAATCCGTGTCTCCTCCTTTTACCCAGTGCACTTTTTTTTTTGGTGTTTTTGTTTCTTTCTTAGTATGTGATTTTATAACCAACCTACACAGCACAGTTGTAGATGAAAACTGTTAACAGGCCCTTGAAAGCAATAGAAACTTGCTCTTCTGACTCGATCCATTCATATGATTTGAATTATGTCTTCTGTCAATTACTTAAGAACTGGCCCCAACGGTCTGTGTTTTGTGTTCTTTCCAGATAGACCTACTCAAGGTCTTTGTCCCCCTTCTCCTTAGTTTCTTGGTCTGAAAATGGAATCTGTGAAGCAGCCAATTGAGAATCTGTGTGAGCAGGACTACGCACTGCTTTTCTCGAAAATGATCTGAATTCCTAGGATACTCCCTACGCTACAGCGTTCTCTCTCCTATTCTTCTAAGTAGACCATGTTATATTTAGAGTTAAATGGAGCTTCTTGGATTCTTATGTTCTCGTGCCAGTACTTAGACTTGAACTCAGGGTATCCTGTTCTCACTTGACTTTTTTGTTCATTGCTGGCACTCTACCACTTGAGCCAAACCTGTGTAGCCTAGCTGTTTGTTTGTTTTTTTTTCTGGTTATTTGGAGATGGGAGTCTGATGGATTTTTCTGTCTTGGTTGTCTTTAAACATTGACCCTCAGATCTTAGCCTTTTGAATAATTGGGATTACAGGTATGAGCCAGTGATGCCAGCCTTACTTCAATTCTTCTTTTTTTTTTTTTTTGCCAGTCCTGGGCCTTGAACTCAGGGCCTGAGCACTGTCCCTGGCTTCTTTTTGCTCAAGGCTAGCATTCTGCCGCTTGAGCCACAGCGCCACTTCTGGCCGTTTTCTGTATATGTGGTGCTGGGGAATGGAACCCAGGGCTTCATATATATGAGGCAAGCACTCTTGCCACTAGGCCATATTCCCAGCCCCACTTCAATTCTTAAATAATATTCAATTCTGCCTAAAAATGAAGGAATTTGTCCACAAAGACGAAGCAGGATTTTACGTGTGATTCTATTATCAGCTGTTTTCTGAATCGATATGCATCCCTGGGAACAGGGAACTAACGCATACTGTCTCTACAGTCAGGAGACCTAGGTTCAAGGCCTCACTGCTTTATCCTGGATATATGATGTGTGCAAGATCTTTCTTTCTCCTTGGTTTTCTTAGCCACACCATGCCAGGCTGGAGAAGTGATATGAGTCCTTTCAGTGCTGATATATTATGATTCTAACAACTGCCAATCCTGACTTTACATTACAGGGGCAATATTTGAGGGCAGTTACAGAGGATCGGAAGAAACCGGGCAGGAACTTGATTATGACATCTAAAAGTAACGCCCACTTGTAACGATGGACCACAGCCTTGGGAATAATTAGCCATCTTCTTAGACTGACTTGGGTCTAAGCAGCTGCTTGTAGTCAATGCAGGCAGGTTTGTGGCAGAGTGCTTCAGTAGATTCTCCATACCTGGCTGGGGTCCATGGGGAGGGCTCCAGGCAAAAGCTTGCCGACTGTGGGCTTTGGACATTAAGATCAGAGCTCGAGCGCAGCTTTGCCGCTGGCTACTCTGCATGACGCAACCAGAGATGCAGCTTTTGGGAGCCCAGGCTGGGCTCAGCCTTCTCCTTGGGGTGAGAACCCATGGCAATCCAAAACAAACTTGTTCATTTGGAGGCTGATTATAGAAATGTGGCCTCTCCCTCCTCCTAGATGCCCGGGGAGCATGGAAGGATGCTTTCCAAGGAGCAAAGGAAAGGCAGTCAGTCTCTAAGGAGCGAACCCCACCATCCTCTGCCCTTGGGCACCTGCATTCATGAGGCCCTCGCATTGCAGGTTTATGATGGAGCTTGTTTGTCAGCATGAACCTTGAGCAATTGAGGCTCTATGTCTTGATTCTGCCACTGAGTCAAGTATGGAATGAGGGTCTATTTATTCAGGATTTCCTTTGGAAGTTACGAGAGGTATGGAGTCCAAACATTCTGCCAGGAGAAAAGTAATGGAAAGGAAATTTTTTAGGAGAGAGAGTACAAGGGCTTAGGGCAAGGGTCTGAGGTCTTACCAAATGCATTTGTCTACCTTGACCTTGCTATTGCTTTAAACTATGCTCAGAAACAGTGCAGTTTAGCTAAGCCCTACAGCAGGTTTACTTATTATGCTTGCTATTAACTGACATTTGGGGCCTTATGGACTTTTCTGCCCTGGGGTGGCTTTGAACCACAATCCCCAGAGAAGCTAGGATTAGAAGCAAGAGCTCCTGGCTCCTGGCAAACCTTTTCTCCCTTATAGTTTCTTGTTGCCTTTGGTTAAAATGCCTGCATGGAAAGGTGAAAGTCATGATGGGCACTGTTTTTTGTTTGTTTGTTTTGTTTTTGACTCTTGAAAAGTGACTTTTCCAAGCAATACTGGTGCTCGTCCTCAAGGTGGGCTCCTGAAGAGGGCCCTCACCTGGGGTCCAGTTTAAATTTCATGGAATCCAATGAGCTAGTTGAGGACAGAACAAAGCTCACCCAAACAGACATCAACCCAGGGGGCGGAGGCTCGCAGCTCTGGCTCAATTCTGAGTTTGCTCAGGTTGACCTCTTTCCCCAGGCAATGGTATCACCATTATGGGTCTTTTTTTTTTTTTTTTTTTTTTTGGCCAGTCCTGGGGCTTGGACTCAGGGCCTGAGCACTGTCCCTGGCTTCTTTTTGCTCAAGGCCAGCACTCTGCCACTTGAGCCACAGCGCCCCTTCTGGCCGTTTTCTATATATGTGGTGCTGGGGAATCGAACCCAGGGCCTCAATGTATACGAGGCAAGCACTCTTGCCACTAGGCCATATCCCCAGCCCACCATTATGGATCTTGAGGATGATGGCTAATAACCATAAATGCTAATTTTTTGGCAGTGCTGGGGCTTGAACTTAGCACCTCAGGCTTGCTAGACTGGTGCTGTATCTCTTGAGCCCAGTCCGTTCAGATTTAGTTATCGTTCAGAAAATGTCTTGCTCTTTTGCCTATTCCAACCAAGGATGGCGATCTTCCTCCCTCCATCCCCTCCAGAGCTGGGAGCACAGGTATGCACCCCCATGCCTGGCTTCTTGAGCCTCTATTCAACATATTACGGTAAAGGTAGCCGAGGGAAAGAAGGCCGAAAGTTTCTATAATCATGTCTCTGGTGGAACTGCTCTAAACCACTGCATGTCACCTGCTGGGCAGCCAGCGCCAGTGCCTGGACGTGCACTTAGGGCAAGAATGCTGGACAGCCAAGGGGGAGGGAGGGCTCCCGTGCACAAGAGCATGGTTCGAATCTGCTTGTCCCAGAGGGACCTGCGTAGTTTTAGAAACCCTTGAAAAGAGCAAGCACTCTTACCCAGCTAAGATGGCTAATTAATTTTTTGAGACAAGAATATATGTGCGATGGTTAATGACCTTGTGTTTCTTTAAGTTTCTATTTATAAATAAAAGGGAGTTGATGGAAGAATATCATCCATTCTTCCAAAGTATCCAAGTGAGTAACCAGAGGAGTTGCTACCCTCAAATCCCCACAGCTGGATGAGGGGCGGCGGAGGGGGGGGGCGGGGGGAGGGAGGGAAGAACCCACCGTACTCGTCAGATGTGCCAAGAAGTCAGGCCCCAGTCCTTCCCAGTGCGCATGTCCTGAGCCCGGCACAACCCAACACTATGAGGGCAGAGAGTCCATGTGTGTTCCTCTGTGCCTGACAACAAACCTCTGGCATAGAGCCAACCATGTTCAGGGACAAGAGCAGGAGAAGAGGTCAGGCAGAGGCTGGACTTGCCCTTGGGAACACCCCGGCCATATTCCCACACCAGCTCCTTGCAGTAGCCATCCTTTGGCCCCCTCAGCACAGTGGTACGCGCTCTAGTCCCTTGGCAGGAGTGGCTCTCTCCCCCTCCCATCACATCCTCCCAGAAGTCCCCTCTGTTCCCCCGGAGGGGACACTAGGGTTCCCCTGAGTGCAGCCAGACCACCTCATTCAGCTCTGCTATAGTACCCAGCCCACGCCAGGGTATTTTTTGTTGTTGTTGTTGTTACCAGGTTGTTAAGAAAGGAAGAGTGGAATAGAAGAAAGAAGAAAAGGAGGGAGAGGGGCAGGAGGAAAAGAAAGGAGAGGAGGAGGAAGGGAGAAGGGGCAAAGAGGGAGGGAGAAGAAAGGAGGGTGTGAGAGAGGAAGGAAGGAGGAAAGAGGGGGCAGAGGAAGTGAAGAAAGGGGAGGAAAGAAGGAAAGGGAAGGCAGGGCAAAGATGAGCGTAAATTATATGCACGCGACAAGCTGCTTAGAAAGGGAGTCTTGAAATCTCCATCTTCATGCCGGGCACTGCTGGGTGCTCATTAAGAACTTGCTGAAAGGGTGTGAGTGACCTCTGTCCCTCCCCACCAGTGTCATCTCTGTAGACTGACTTGCCCCCTGGGCCCAGCCCCTTGTCAAACTGTAGGGAAGTCTTTTTTTTTCCCTATAGTGTTAAAAAATTAACTTACGTGTTGAAAAATGAAAGATCGCTGTGGAGTTCTCAAGGCACGGGAGGACATTGCCTAGTGAGTGACAATGCTACGGTGCGGTCCCTGGCTTGA
The DNA here is from genome assembly GCF_023159225.1 of Perognathus longimembris pacificus. Classification (NCBI taxonomy): domain Eukaryota; kingdom Metazoa; phylum Chordata; class Mammalia; order Rodentia; family Heteromyidae; genus Perognathus; species Perognathus longimembris. The sequence goes on from NC_063183.1 coordinate 19,998,283, forward strand.
CAGGGATGGCAGCCCCATCCCACCGCCCGGCACTCCCTCAGCCTGGGCCAGAGAAGGCAGCTCACAGCGCCAAGGGCCGGCCCTGGAAGCATCCTGTTGCACAAGGACTCAGACCCTCAGAACAATGTCGCTCTCTGTTCTGGGCCTCCATTGCTGCAATATGGGAGACAAAGCCCTCAGACCCTATGATAATTACATAAAATTAGTTCCCTTGTATCATCTGGTGGTGTTTTTTATTCTCCCCCCAATACTGAGGCTTGAACTCAGGGCTTAAATGCTGCCCCTTAGCTTTTCTACTCAAGACTGGTATTCTACCACTTGAGCCATACCTCTCCTTTGGCTTTTTGCTGGCTAAGTGGAAATAAGTGTTCTAGACTGTTCTCCCTGGGCTGGCTTTATACTTGGATCCTCAGGTCTCAGCCTCCTGAAGAGCTATGAGCCACTGAAGCCTGATTCCATGTTGGCTTTTTTTTTTTTTTTAACCAAAGCATTATCCAAAGAGAACACCAGCACCAGCATTGTACTTGTTGACTCTATGGTTTGTAACCACATAATAAGAGTTCTTACCAGCCTAAATTGGATGTCAGGTACTTAAACAGTTGAACCCCTGGTAATCCTAAACTCTTCTGGCCTCTCTTATGAGACTGCCAAAGATACATCCATGAATGTGTATATTTTTGTTATATAATATGGAACCTACAAAAAGTCCCTATTTTCAAATACGACTTTGAAAGGAAAAAGGAGTACAGTCCACAATCAGACTTGAAGACAGAGCTAGAAAATACTAGACTGTTGTTCCAGGTACCCCCAAGATGTGTTAATGAGCACTTGTTCCTCGGGCTGGACTTGTCTGTGCTTACTTACACTTGGGGCTTCAGAAGACCTCCAAACCCAGGCCACCAGCATCCCTGGCCCAGCCAGACGCCAGTGAAGACAGCAGCTCCTGAGCCAGCCAGAACAGGTAGCGAGGCCTTGAGGCAAGCTCCACACCTTCTCTAGGTGTCTGGGCCTTTGTGGACCAGGTGTGTGACAGCCCCGTTCTCTGGATCTCTGTGCTTTATGTGTTGTATGTTCATCATGTGCCTGACTCTCACCCAAGGATACTGTGTGTACCCAGCAGTACTCCCCACTAGGCAGCTCAGGAGACCCCCCTTTCTGTTCCCCCCGCCTGCCATCATTTCTCCCTGTCCCATTGTTCTTTGGCAAGAACCGCCTGTCTTCACCCTGGTTAGAAATACGCCATTTCTTTGTTTGATGCGAATAATATAACTTCCTCTGGCTCTGCCCTTCCCTACATCATCTTGAATGCCTGTTCTCTATGGCAGCCCAGTTCCTCAGGCTTGGCTTCTCTCTCCTGCCTGGAGTTCTCCAGTCGCCCTGGGTAGTTCTCTCTGTGCTCTCAAAGTCTCATGGGGTTTCCCTGTCCTCTTAGCAGATGTATTGGCTCTGCCTCCCCAAGCACTTTGGCAGAGAGGTCCTTGCTTCCTTGATGGTTGGTGCTGCCTTGGCTAGCAGGGCAGCTTTCTAGCCACATCTTCCTGCCCCCCAGCCCACCCCCACCCCTGGGGGGTCATGAGCAGGCACCCACATGACTGCTAGATGACATTCCACTAGCATTCCTGTCCTGGCCCTTAGGCTCCTGGCTTGCTCAGTCAAGCTGCTTTGTTTGGGCTGTATGGAAGTCTTAGCTAAAAATGACCCTTGTATCCATCTCTGGAGCATTCCTGGTCTGCTTGGGCTCATTTCATTGAATCCAAGGAGTACAAGCCTGGGCTAGAGTACTGGATTAAACTATGCAGTTGTTGACAGGGCCTGGTCCAGTTAAAGCAGTGCACAGGGGATGGGAGGAACCAGACTGTCCCTTCAAAGAAGCCATCATGCTGGCTGGTCCCATGGCCAGGAGAAGAGTCCCACCCAGGGACCTTGCTCTCCACAGATTTTGCCCAGCAACTTAAGACCATGGCACGAAGGTGCCAGCTCTAGTCACAGAAGGGGGCTGCTCAGCTGTGGAGGCCTGTGTGACTCTCATATAATCGAGGTCACTATGGAATAAATGATTCACTATAGGGGCTGGGAATATGGCCTAGTGGTAAAAGTGCTTGCCTTGTATACATGAAACCCTGGGTTCAATTCCTCAGCACCACATATATAGAAAACAGCCAGAAGTGGCGCTGTGGCTCAAGTGGCAGAGTGCTAGCCTTGAGCAAAAGGAAGCCAGGGACAGTGCTCAGGCCCCAAGTTCACGCCCCAGGACTGGCAAAAAAACAAAACAAATGATTCACTATAAGTGTCTGGAGATTTAGGAAGAAAGAACCAAAGGGTATTTCATCACAGAGCATGGGAAAGAAACCAGGGCCAGGGCTTTTCTTTTGTTTGTTTACTATCCTAAGGCCCAAGGTCTCCCGTACTTTAAACAAAAACAGCCCAAAAGCCAGGCACTCACTGGTGGCTCACGCCTGTCATCCTAGCTACTCAGCAGGCTGAGATCTGAGGATCACAGTTCAAAGCCAGCCTGGGCAGGAAAGTCCATGAAACTCTTACCTCCGTTTAACTACTAGACAGCCAGAAGTGGAGCCGTGGCTCAAGTGGTAGAGCCCTAGCCTTGAGCTGAACAGCTCGGGAACAGCGCCTAGGCCCTGAGTTCAGCCCAAGACCGGCACGAAACAAACAAGAAACAAAAACAAAAACAAAAACCCAACACCAAGTTGCCCTGTGCAGGGGCCCCTGGCTAGGCAGAGACTGAGTATATGCTATACAAACACCTGATGCTTTCCCCAGGGGACACTCCGAACCCCAGCACCTCCCTGAGTCACAGACTGTTCCTCATGTTCAGGGGCAGGGAACCTGAGCTGGGGAGCCACTTTGTCTGCCACTTGGGGTGATGATGGCCAGTGCTCCATGCTTTCACAGGAGCTGAGTCCACCGGGGGGAAGTCTGACTAGGGCCGCACAGGGTCAGCCTTGCCTCTGTAGGCCCCCTGTAAGACTGTAGGTTGGAAGCACAGGGATAGAGCTGCTGATGGCTTCTGGGGAACCAGGTAGACTCTGGCCATGGGATAGGAGAAGGGAGGTCTGCTTCCCCACATGTGGAGTGGCCCAAGCATGGAGCCGCCGTCCTCTGCTGACATCTCACACTTGGCCTGAGTTCGCACAGGATCTCAGTGGCAAAGCAAGGGGGCGTCGCAGTGGAGATCTCTACGGAGGCATCCTCTGCTCCCCATCAGGGAGCCAAGGGTGACCACCCGCCACATGAACAAAGAGCGGGCTTCTCAACACTCTAGTCTCCTCCAGTATGGTTTGACTCTGGATTAACTTCCACTATTTCCTCCCCTTGTTAAGTGGGAATGCTTCCGGACACAGGACTGAGTGTGGGTACGTGGCCGGCAGGCTGTGCATGCTTCCGCTGGGTGAACCCGGTGATTTTCAGTGTGATTGGGGTCTGTGATCCTTCCAGCCAATCCTCTCTGCTCCTCTCTGGCTGTCGCTCTGGCTCCTGGTCCCCTCTTTACTATCAGCCTTACCCTCAAGTCACTCTCTTAATTCAAAGATGAACTGCCAATCGAATATTCTGCTAATGAAATGTCTAATCAATCTACAGCATGTGTACACTCAGCCTATTTGGAGACCTTCTGTTAAGTTGTTGGGGGGTGGGGGGAACACTGCCTGTAAAACACACCTCAGCCCAGTGTCAGGTGAAGGTCAGGTGACTGGCCATGTGACCTGGGCAATGGGCTAGGGTTTGGGGCACTGCTTAGGACTGCACAGTGCAATCTAAGAGGCCAAACTGATAGAGGCACCCCAATGGGACTTCAATCCATCGAGCAAAGATGAATTAAGTAGGTGATTCTGTAGCCCAGGGTTGCTCAAAGTGTGGTTTCCAGACCTTGTGCACAAGCATCCGCTGGAGGTGTTTGGTTAAAATGGAGACTCCTGAGTGTCACATCAAACAGATGGAATCTGAGTTTCTTTTGAGGGTTGAGCGTAAGAAGAGTCTCTATTTTGAACAAGCACTTCCGCTGATGTTATGCATCTTTGAGAAGCCCTGTTGGAAAAGCCACTACAATTTGCAAATGGCTGCCTACTCTAGCCAGTCCACCAAGCCAAAGACTAGAAGCTGAGAAGCCAGATGGGGCCATGATCTTTTGCCAAGGATGCTAAGACATGACCCCATCCACGGTGGGAAGAGATTGGGGGGAAGGGGGGAGGAGCTTAATGTGTGTCCCTGCCTCTTCACCAGGCATCATCCTTTCCGTGGCCCTGGCTGGTGTTCTTGGCATCTGCATTGTCCTGGCAGTGGCCATTTGGCTTTTCAGAAGGAAGAAGAGGTGAGTGGGTCAGCAAGGGGTGATTCATGGGGTTCATGATGGTATGCCTAGAAAGGCAGACTAAGGGAAGAAAGAGCCCCCCCCCATCAGCTGAACTCCCACTCTAGCAAGCTGTTCCCCCAAACACCAGGGCTTCGGCCTCCTTCTGTGAAACACTGGTCATTCAAGGACACTGCCCAGGCCTTGGAGATTTGCATACCAGCCCCTCATTAATGAGCTAATGACCCTGCAGCCATGGACAAGTCTCTTGAAGTCTCTTGGTTTGGTGATTTGTGCCTAATAGGAACAGCAAAGTTTTCTTTCTTTCTTTTTGGTGCTAGTACTGAGGCTCAACTCAAAGCCTTGAGCTAGAGTTCTCCCATACCCCAAAGGCTGACGCTCTACTGCTTGAGCCACAGCTCCACTTCCAGCTTTTTTGGTGGTTAACTGGAAATAAGAGTCTCACAGACGTTTCTGCCTGAGATGGCTTTGAACTGTGATCCTCAGACCTCAGCCTCCTGGGTAGTAGGATTACAGGTGTGAGTGAGCAGTACCTGGCAGGAAGGCTATCTTCTTACTAAGAAAAAGCCAAAAGGAAAATGGAGGAGAACCTGATTTCTCCGTCACATTAGCTATTAATATCTTTAGTTTATGTTTTATCACATGTGGCTTCTTCTAAAACATGCTTTTATTTCCTGGAATAAAATTGTCTTTTTAAAAGAGACTTCTAGGAATTATGGGAGTGAACAGTTTGAGACTTTCTTCAAAGTGCAGGTCTAGAATTTTTAAGCAGGGGCTGGGGATATGGCCTAGTGGCAAGAGCGCTTGCCTCGTATACTTGAAGCCCTGGGTTCGATTCCCCAGCACCACATATACAGAAAATGGCTAGAAGTGGCGCTGTGACTCAAGTGGCAGAGTGCTAGCCTTCAGCAAAAAGAAGCCAGGGACAGTGCTCAGGCCCAGAGTCCAATCCCCAGGACTTGTAAAAAAAAAAAAAAATAGAATTTTTAAGCATTCATGAAACAGTTGGAAAACAAACAAGTTGTCTGATTAACACTTTGGGGGAGGGAAGGTATTTCCTTTTAGGAACTGGAGAATTGAAAAGAGAGGAATTTCCCAGCTAAAGCTCCCTCATTGCAGGCCTGGGCCTGGCTGCTCTGGGCATTCTCCTTTGTGACTAACAAGCCCTGTATTCTGTGTGTTCTAGCAGCCAAAAAGGTGACAGCAAAGGAGTCATTTACAAACCAGCCATCAAGAAGGAGATGGAGGCCCACGCCTGAGATCCCTGGCACCCCTGGAAGTCCAAGGAAGGACCCTGCCTTGGACAAAACACATTGGCTCTCCCGACACTGGAAATACCTGTTTCCTGAAGCTCCACCTGTAAACACCCCAGACCTTTGTGAGGGGGCCTCCTGCTGGCTGCCCCTTTGCCCTGGTGTCAGTCCCCCCCTCTCCCCCAGTGTGAGCCACAGATGGGACAGGTTGATTGCTGGGTGAGAGATGGCTAAAAAGTGCTGGACTGTGGGTCACAAATTAAGCCACCTCCTGTTGGGCGGTTGTGTTTGGCAAATGCCTTTCGGTGGGTATGCTTTCAACTGTCCTTGAAATCCTGCACCTTCTCCAAGTTTCCAGACTAGAATGTGTACTCTCTGCTTAGGCAGTATTCTCAAAACTCAGTGTCTTTCCTGGGCAGAGTCATTGTATCCCTGGGCTCTCCATCTTTTCTGTCCAACCCTTCAGTCTGACCAGATAAGAAGGGCCAGGTTGTCAGAAAGCAAAATGAAAACACAAGATGACTTGTAATAATATATTGGGGACATCTCCAGTCTGTCCTTTGGGTCAGACACACTGATTGGACCTTAGAGCAAGGTGGCCTCAAGTTCTATTTCTTGTTGCAAATGAAAGGGAGGCAGAGAGAAAGTGGGGAGAGAGGAGACAAGGATGGGAGGGAGAATAGGGGAACTCCCTTGAGAAGGAACTGGAACTACAAGTTGCTTATCAAGCCACTGTCTACAGGCAGTTGTAGTCTGTATTTCCTGTTTTATAACTGGGCCATTCCTTGAAGACAAGTTGCTTTCTTTCTCTGACAGTACTCATGAGTTCCCCGATGACCCAATTTGCTTTTGAGCCTATGGGAAATGGGCAGAAGTAAAAATGATTGTAGAGCCTTGTCTCTTACCGGAATGTTCGTTTCTGCCACTTCTGTGATGTCCGTACTGCCAACCTGGAATCCGGACTTCATTCCTCTGTGAGGGCATCTGTACAAGCAGGGGCTGGCAGTCCTATTACTGAAGGACCAGTGACAATGGAATGTTACTAAGATTCTCTGAGTTCTTTCTTTTCAGCCACAAAGGAAGTTTCTGAGACTTGATTCCTTCTTCCTTTCCCTCCCATAGAGAGAACACTGTAGAGATCACCCTAATTGGTAGTTTCTTGCAGTTTACAGGAATCTCCTGAATCTCCGTCTCATCTTGACAGCATGGAATGTTCTCTTGAAGCGTAAATTTCTAATTTTTTTTCTTTTGCTAGTACTGAGGATGAACTCAGGGCCTCACACTTGCTTGGCTTGCTTGGTCTGCCAGTACTCTACCATCCGAGCCATGCCTCCAGCCTGGCTTTTTGCTGATTATTTTGGAGATGGAGGTTTGCAGACTTTTCTGTCTGGGCTGGCTTCAAACTGTGCTCCTCTGGACCTCAGCCTCCTGAGTAGCTAGGATTACAAACCTGAGCCATTGGCGCTTGGCTCTGAAGTATACATTTCTTTATAATATCTATTTTTTTAATCCAGTTTTCTCTATAACTTGGAAAAAAAACCTAACCTTTTCTGCTGCCACAATTTTTCATAGTGATGAAACCCTATGTCTTTGTAGTCTGTTTCAGTAGGCAGAGTTATGGGTGACTTAGTGGGGTCTCATAAGTGTATCTGGGGTGACAGCAAGGACAATGCTCTTCTCCAAGCAACATAATTTAAGTAACTTCTTGGCCTTGGTCCAACACTGTCACTCAGAAACCAGCATAAACTCCAGAGCCATGAAACTGCCTTTCCATAAACCGTGTTCCTGAATGAGTTTTGAGAGAGAAGAAACTTGCCCAGAAGTTAGACGGGCAGAAAGGGCCCTGTCTTCTACAGTCTTCCCTTTGCCTTCCCTTGCCACAGAGGCTCCTGAACCTCTTGATTCTGCTTACTATCTTCTGGTATAATTCGTGAAAATCTGTAGCTGTCACTTTAGGAGATGTTCTAGGATTTGCTGTGTAGATTCACAACCCTGTTCCAAGTGAGAGGCCTAAATTCCACTCCCTCATGAAACTCTCTGAAAACTCCCCCCAACCAATCTTGGGGAAGCGCTGGGGTTGGTAGCACCCCTCCGTCCCTGTGCCTTTTGGCTCGAGGTCACTGTGATGATGGTCTGTTTAACACTTGTGTATTTATTGCACCAATGATTGTAATGAAGATGTGCACTGTAAATACAAGAAATTATAATAAAATGTTTTTCACATCAGATTGATTGGGTGGGAGGGGAGGCTGTAAGCTCCCTGATATTAAGAAGAACAAATAGTCTTGTCACTGTGTCCAAGGCTTAGAATCTAGACAACAGACATGCCTTAGTCACTTGGGGTACAGACCTTTGGAGTAAGTGGCTCCAGGCCACACAGCTGTTTACTTTGGACCTTTGGAGTAAGTGGCTCCAGGCCACACAGCTGTTTACTTAGTGGGAAATTGAGAGTAATTAGTACAAGGCTCAGGGAAAAGATGGGGTGTCGCCTCGAAGAGCAACTCAGAGCTGGGTGTGGTAGTTCACACCTATAATCCCAGCACTCAGGAAGTTGGGGCAAGGATTACAAGTTCAGGTACCCCCCCCCGCCCCGGGCTACATAGATGGTCTCCAAAACAACAATAACCAAAAAAGCCATCTTTGAATAGATGGATGGAAAAGATGGCTGGAAAGGAATATGAATACCGGGGACACCTCCCATGAGTCTTCTTTTGCCTGCGAGTATTATACTGTGTGGCATGTACACAGTCCCCAATCCCCTGGTTGCCTGGTTCCTCACTTTGGCTCCTTTTGCAAAACACACTACCACCTTCTCTATAGCCTTTTATCTAAAACCAGATTTCACCTCCTGGTTTGCTAAAAGAGGCAGTCCTGTGTGGGTTACAAGTAAGCGCCATCATTATTGCTGTGAGTTATTTACAGAAGCCTCCCATTTTCACTTTAGTAGCCCTAAGACAGAGATCTGTGAACTGCCTCTGAGTACCATGTGTCATGAGGTGATGCATCTGGCCCAGCTCAGGAGGAGAAACAATACAAGCCCTCCACACCCCTCTGATCTCTTCAACTGGACCGCTAAAGAGTCTTCAGCCCTCCCCTTTGGCATCCTACCAGGTGCCATGGCCCGCTGCAGCCATGACAAGAGGTGAGAAGACAGAAACGTTCCCCTGAAATGCTCACACCATGGGACACTTCCGAGAATGAGCAGTGAGCCGCTCTGTTCTCCATGGCCCTTCTCCCCATTTCCTGAGCTCAAGGCTTGTCTGGGTTGATGTGAGACGTTTGCAGCTCATTGGTGAGAAGCATGGGGTGATGGCGGAACTCAAGCTCTCCTTCAGCTTGCTTTTACCTCATCTAAATGCAGCTAAAACACAACGTAAAGCACACAGTCCAACAAAAATAAAATATAATGCTAGAAACATGACACTTCAGACTTCCTAGTAGCGTGACTCATCTATATATTCTAAGGTCCACCCCGGGAGGGCTCCATGCAGGTGCCCCCCACCTGTTTAAGTCTGCGCCCAGTACCTGTGTTACCTAGGTAACTGGCACACCTGGAGGCAGTTACCCCCTTCTCTGAAGTCACATCCAATCCACCTGGCCATACCTCCCACCTTTCCCTATATAATCCGGCTCAACGAGTCCCTGTTCTCTTTCCTTTTCTCTCTTGCTCTTCTTCCTTCCCCTCTCTCTCCCTGCACCTCCATCTTGTGTGGGCCGGCAATTTGCTCTCCCCCAATAAACTCCTTTCTGCCTGAACCATGTAGTGGGTTTCCTTCCTTGGACCTTACATATATATGCTGATACATACACATGCATACATATATATACACATAATTAGTATATATATAGTTATAAGGATGGTGTATAGAGGGGCTACTATTTCGTAAGTCAGGTAGGTAATGAGTACATTTCTTTTTGGACAATGTCACCCTTTCCTTTGCTCTATCCCAGTTTTTCCCTCCTGTCCCCATATACAGTATTTAAATGAGATATTTTAGTTTCCCCATAAAAACTCTTGAAAATCTGGTGTGTAGTTTACTTACAACAATCTGGATTCAGATACTATGTTTTCTCTGTAAACATTGCTCCATGCTTAGATTTCACAAGATTTACAGTTGGAAAAAACAGTTGCTCCAAGCATATTTAAGTTTCCCAAATTACTGAATCGGTTACCAGTTTTTACATGTAAATGTATTAAAATAAGAGTTTCTCATTTCCACTAACCACATATCCAAGTGCTGGGTAGCCACTGTGGAAAGGCCGACCTTAGGGGACTATGAAGATGTAGACAGTACAGGAAGGGTTAAGCGTAGAGGACTTCCACACAGAATAAGCCCTGCATAACTGCCTTGGTGGTTGAGAAGTAGGGGATAAGGACTAGGGACATGGAGGAGGGGAGGAAATAAAGGGGAAGAAGAATATCAAGCCAAGATAAAAGGATTAGGTAGCAGATCTTGGCCTCAGTTTCTCCTCTCCCTGAGCCACTTTCTTCAGTATCGGTAGCTTCTTTGCCTTCCTTATCCTGGCTATTGCCTGGGGATTTCGGTGCTCAGAAGAGACTCAGGCCTGAGGTGTCTCTAGTGCTTTGTCTCCAGCTCTCGCTGTGTGCAGAAGCGCCTCCTACAGAGCCCTGCCAAGTGCCAACTGTGCCTCTCCATGCATGTACGCACGTACGTACGTACGTACCCGCGCATACACTCCCACCTCCTACGACCTCAAAGCCCAGAAGTTCCCATACCCACAAGGTGTTTCTAAGCTTCCCGAGACGGCTAGGTTAAAATGGATAGGTTCTGGCTGACACCCACATCTGAATTCCACCTGGCCTGCACTGTTCGCTCAGCCCCACTCCCACCTTGTGTCCTAAGGCGTGGTCTTCCTTCAAGGTGTCAGGAGTCCTAATTCCCACTTCCAAGAGGAAAGGGGAGGAAGTGGAGGCATTATCCTCAGTATGCACCAGTAGGGTTGGGTCAGGTGGCCAAGCACTCTGGAAGCCATCCAGCAGGGGCACAGGGTGGGCCTCCTGGCTCCTATTCAACTGTCACAGAAGGAAGATGTGAGGCCTAGTCAATGCCTTGGGGGGGGGGCTGGTGTCCCCCTGCCCCACCCACACTTCTTGATTATAGAATGATGGGACAAAGTACTGTGCAGCACCAAATAATTCACCATAAAAAGTGATTGCCACCAGGTGAGCCTATCATCGCCTGTAGATCAACCAGCAGTTGTAACGCCTCTCAGTGGAGCAGTGCTGACTCAGTGTATCTTCGCTCTGCTGTGCAATCATGCGGGGAGAGGTAGAGTGATAGCCCTACCTTGGAAGAGGAAAGTACCTGGCTAGCCAAGTCCAGCTCACACAAATACAGTAGCACCAAGTTGCTCAGCTGCCAGTATTGGAGCCTCTTCCACTGCTTTGCAGTAGAAGGCACCCCAGTCAGGCAGGGGCCCCCTAAACCACCACACACTAACTAAATACTAAACACACCTGTGTCAATGATCCCCAGAAGCCAACAACATCCTGTCTCTACTCTGCATGGTCATCTTAAACCTTAGCCTTGGCTCAGATAAAGTCTGACCCAGGATCACCAACTGAGGTTTGGCACAGAAGTCAGGTCAGCCCAGCTCCTAGGGTGTTTCCCTTATCTCTTAACAAACAACAAAACAACCCACCAGGCACTGGTAACTCATGCCTGTGATCCTAGCTACTCAGGAGGCTGCGATCTGAGGGCTGTAGTTCAAAGTCAGCCAGTCAGCCTGGACAAGAAAGTCCATGAGACTCTTAGCTCCAATTAGCCACCAAAAATCAGAAGAGGAGCTGTGGCTTAAAGTGGTAGAGCACTCTAGCCTTGAGCAAAAAGAGCTCAGGGACAGCACCCAGGACCTGAGTTCAAGCCCTATGACCAACAAAAAGCAAAACAAAACCATTTCCAAGGACATATTCATCGAGCTTCCTCTTTTCCTAAGTCTAAACTGGAAAAAGGAAATGCACACATAGTACAAGTATACATAATGTATGTGTACATATACATGGCTCAAATGGTAGAGTGCCAGCCTTGAGCAAAAAAAGCCAACAGATAGTACAAGGCCTTGAGTTCAAGCCCCAGTATCAGTATTTGTGGGTGTGCATGCACGCACACACACACACACACACACACACGTATATGAGAAATAGTTGAGGTGATCGGTATACTCATTATCCTGATGGTGGTGATAGTTTCTCCATATATGTGAAAAATGTTCAAGTTTTATACTTTTTATGTGCCATTTATCTTGTATTGGTTATTCCCCAATAAATCTGTGAAAAATGGAGAAGTGGGAAAAAAAAACCCAAACACATTACTGTCCTCCCCCTCCCCCCTCCCAACAAGTCACACCAGTTCCCATCCTGGCATTTCCACCAATTGTCTATCTCCTCCTGGTTCCCTGGAAGGAGGGGCTTGGCTGGGGTTGGGGTAACCCTTGTCTAGGACTCACCCTGTGGATGGAGGTAGCCCAGAAAGGAGCCAGGTCTCTAGTCACGTGGCCAGCAAGTCCAAGCCATTATTTCTGCTTGAGTTCATTCATTTCCAATATTAACTTTTAGTTACTTGCCATGAACACAACACGCACAGAGCCCTTGAGTTCAAGGGCAGATGCAGGTCTCTATGGCAACTTGTGTATCAGTGACAACAGCCTTCTCTGGAAGGAGCAAAGATTTTTCTAGTGCAGTCCATAAGCTAACTAGCTAGTTCATCTGCTGAAACCAGAAATTTAGATATCCTGTACCAGATCTCATGCTTCCTAGGGCTGCTTCCTTCTTCTTCCCGACCATACGTGTAACCATTTAAGTTTTCCTGCATAAGGTACTTCCTGTCTATAAAGCCATCAATGGATGCAAGCTGGATAATCATTCTCCAAGTCATTTCCAACTGACTCTCGTACCTTCCCATTCAAAATCAAATATTTAGGGCTGGTGGAGTGGCTCAAGTGGTAGGGCAGCTACCTAACAAGTGTGAGGCCCTAAGTTCAAATCCTAGCATTAGAAAAGAATATAAACAAAGACTTAAGGAACAACTATGGCCTGCTAGGTACAGATTACATGGTGGGGACTCCAGTATGATTGAGACAGGGCCTTTATTTTCAATGAGCTCCCAGTCTCATAGGAATGCAACCAGAAGCCACTAGCCACAATGGCTACACACTAGTCACACACACACACACACACACACACACACACACACACACAGCCACTACTGATCTGTAGCCCCATCACACAGGTGCCCTTCATCTACCTGTAATACCAAAAACATCATCTTATGTATTTGAGCTCTTTTGTATTATTCATACTTGAGTGCACTTTATAATTGTCTTAAAACAACACATGGTGTTTTGTTTGTGCTGGTAACTAGGGCTTGAGCTCAGGGCCTCACAAGCTCACTTAAGCTTTTTTTGCCCAAGGCTGGTGCTCTACCACCTGAACCACAGCTCCACTTCCAGCTTCTGGGTGATTGGAGATAGCCTCACAGACTTTTCTGCCTGGGCTGATGTTGAACCCAATCCTCATATCTGTTTCCTGAGTAGCTAGGATTACAGGCATGAACTACTAGCACCTGTCGAGTACTTGTGTGTTCTAATTTGTGTGGCTTACTACATGGCCCCCAAGGACAAAGATCTCTGCATCTTGGCTTTTTTGTTGTTTTCAGTGTGGTTTAAGTAATAATACAAGTGCTATGAACTCTACTCTAAACTCCATCTCTGATTCTATACAAGCACTAAAAAAGCATATAGTTTTTTACAACTAGATAGAAACAGAACCTACACATGAATCCACCGTTAAGCCATAAGTACCACCTACAGAGGACTGGGCCTTGGAACTAGGACTTGCATGGGACTCCTAACTTAGTACAGTCACCAGCGAGTTCTTCCCCATAGTTGGGCCCATGAGCCAGTGAGCAGAATTGTTCTGTTGTGCATTTTCAGTGAGGTGAAGCAACCTATACTTCTTTCCACTAGAGGTTTCTCACATGCTCAGGCTGGTCATAGGAAAATCTCCATCCCAACTGAATGCCAAACAACAATTAGATGAGAGCCATGCTTGCAGTGTGGAAGGGCCTAGGAAATGATACACAAATCTGGGCTGATACCTGAGAAATGTGAGCTTCTTCTAGCTTACAAGCATCCAGTAATATGATCGACATCACCCTGGAAGGGCCTTATTTCAAACCAGAGTGAACTGCTCCTATGTGGATTTGAGTAACAGGCCATCCAGTTCCCTATAAGTCCTGTCTGAGCTTGAAGGCCCAGTTTGACCCGAAGGACTCCTCTTCCAAGGAAAGGAAAAGCAAAGGGACTACAGGCTACGCAGGTCACCAGGCAGGAACCCATCAGTACCCTCTTCCTTATCTTACTTCCATCTTTGGCTACTGTCAGATGTTTTCATTTTGTTTTTGTGCTGGTCCTGGGGCTTGGACTCAGGGCCTGAGCACTGTCCCTGGCTTCTTTTTGCTCAAGGCTAGCACTCTGCCACTTGAGCCACAGCGCCACTTCTGGCCATTTTCTCTCTCTATATATGTGGTACTGGGGAATTGAACCTAGGGCTTCATGTATACGAGGCAAGCGCTCTTGCCACTAGGCCATATCCCCAGCCTCCCTCAGCTTCTTCTGTGCTCAAGGTTAAAGCTCTGCCATTTGAGCCACAGTTCCACTTCCAACTTTGTTAATTAAGTTGGAGATAAGAGTCTTATGGACTTTTCCTGCCTACTGAGTAGCTAGGACTACAGGCCCGAGCTGCTGATGCCTGGCTGTCATGGGACATTTTACAACTTCACTATTTTATCATTACTTAGGCCTTAGTGGCATAAGATATAAAATGTTATAGAGGCCATACCGACCTCTTCTAAATGCTGAAAACGGCCAGAATAAAGCTTTATGTGAAATGAGAAATATAAATGTGATGATAAAATGCTCTAGCAAGGTGTGGTGGCACATGCGTGTAATCTCAGCACTAGGGAAACCGAGGCTACATAAATACTCTAAGCAAAGCACTTTAAGATTGTGTGACATCTACCCTGTCTTCTTGGAGTTAGGAATGATGAGGCCTAGCATAACACTTCACTAACCAAAAGCCCACACGTTCTAGGAGCTCTTCCTCAGAAGCAGGCTGCTGTATCGTGCTGGGGTCTACACTGAGATAGTATGTTTCAGGCTGAAACAACTGGGCAGAATACCAGGACTTTTCTCTCACAACAGCTTATATTAACAATGGGAGCCCAAACCACTTTCTGTGCAGTCTGTAGATACCATCCTTACTTCCTTTAAGCTAAAACACATTTGTTTGTAAAATTAAAATCAGGATGCTCTAAAAAACTCTTGGGTCACTACACTGCCAGTAAGGCAGGCCAGGATCTAGGTAGCGAGAGATCTCCAGTTACAACTACTAGTTCAAATGAACTAAAGATAAGCTTACAGTAGAGAGAAACAATATCAGTCTTTATTACTCAATTGATTCAAGCATTCAACAATATGTACTTTTCCCTCTGCCCAGAAAATCCTTCACAGAAGGTCTTCAACATCAATATCTACTCCTCATTCCAATTTTTACCCAGACCCTGGACGCTGACTCAAAGGCTGAGGCAAAAGGGATCATGAGCCCTAGGTCAGCTTGAACTACATAGTGAGACCCTATCTTAAGAAGAACCCAAAAGCTCATTACAGATAACAAATGAAATAGTGAATATACTTATTTTTCTATATATGTCTCTATGACTATACACTATGGCCTTCCTTGTCAGGCTATTTGAAACAACTGTGCCTTATTCATAGGTTCATATTGCAGCTTCCTAACATTAAGCTATTAGCATACAGAAAACTTGCTCAGAGCTCAGAACATTTTTGGGTTTTACCAGATTACCCATTTAAGAGATTTGTAAAACAGTGGCAATCGCCAAATTTGTATGTATATTCATGCATACCTATGTGTATATATGTGTATGTGTACACATATACACACACACACGATACTGGGGTTTGAACTCAGGGCCTCTTGTTTGACTAGTTTGTGCATGATTGACACTCTTACCACTTGAGCCATGTCTCCAGCCCTGTTCTTTGCTGGTTAGTTGGGAAGATAGAGTTTCATGAACTTTTCTGAAAGGGTTACCTTCAAACTTTGATCCTCTGGCTCTCAGCCTTCTGAGTAGCTAGGATTATAGGCATGAGCTACTGGAGCTCTGCTCTGTATTTTTCTTATTTATCTAAGTATCATATGTCATGCTAGGGATATGTCCCTGTTTTATGGCCTTCTTAGTGTCCTTCACTCTGTATAACTTCATGTTCAGTCTCCATGTCCTTGACTTTTCAAGGAAAATCTTGCATGAGGCTAGAAAACTGCAAACTCCAGCAGAAGCACTGGGATTACTGCTGAGAAAACATTCAGGGGCATAACTATAACCGCTTATCAGACTGTGTCCAGCCTTGCTAGAAGCCCCACTCTTGGTGAATCTCTGGACTGAAATCCTGGTATTTTAAGTATAGGGAATGGGATGGTGTGCAGCTAGTGGAGAACCTGGCTGCAGCTCCAGTTCACGCACGGTCACTTGGCTCCCACGACAGTAAACCAAACCCATTTGTCAAGTCACCGCTGAGTTGTTTCTTCTGGCTGTTCTGGGACCCATACAGGACTCACCGAGGCATCACTGTAATGGCCAGATCATTTCCAGTTCACACCAGCAGCCCCCAAGGGCATCACCGGAAACAATTTCCAGTTAGTGAAGTCATGATTCACTGGCTGTTTCCTCTTCAGAAAGGAAATTGCAAGGGCTGTTTGGAGGCTGAACACATAACCTGGGCACTCTTACAAGGAGAACGCTGTGTCACTGCTACCAGAGCCCAGGCGCACCTAGTAGATCTAAAGATTACATGGATTGTGATTATGTAATAGCATGACATTTGGCAGCTTAAGACAGATTTCCACTTTTGCACGGTATCATCTGAGTGAAAGCTGTGGTTAGCATCATAGGAGTCAATGTAAAGTGTGGATATCACCCTTTGTGCTTATTTTCCCCATGTTTTTGGTTTCCCTCTACCAGGTCCAGCGAAGCCCATCCAAAACATCCTTCAGCACCTGCTCAGTGGCTCAGAGACACATGAATGAGTGGCACATCTATCAGCCAGGGGCCTGGTCCTCACACTGAAAACTCTGCAGCTTTAAGCTGAGGAAAAGGGCTGGGAATATGGCCTAGTGGCAAGAGTGCTTGCCTCATATATATAAAGACCTGGGTTCGATTCCTTACCACCACATATATAGAAAAGGCCAGAAGTAGCGCTGTGGCTCAGGTGGCAGAGTGCTAGCCTTGAGCAAAAAGAAACCAGGGACAGTGCTCAGGCCCTGAGTGCAAGCCCCAGGACTGGCAAAATAAATAAACTGAGGAAAAGACACTTCTTGACTTTCTACCTTCCTAAGGAAGTTAGAAGGAAATCGGTCTTTGTGTAGGGTGTGGGGTGGGGGAGGAGTGGTACTGGAGTTCCAACTCAAAGCCTGGGTACTGTCCCTTAGTTTTGCAGGCTGGTGCTCCATCATTTGAGCCACGATTCTGCTTCCAGCTTTTTGGTGGTTAACTGGAATTAAGTGTCTCATGGACTTTCCTGTCTGGGCTGGCTTTGAACTGCAATCCTCAGATCTCAGCCTCCTGAGTAGGTAGATTACAGGCATGAGCTACTGGTTCCCAGCCCAATCAATCTTAAAGAAATGTATTTGACAATAAAATAACAGCGATGATGATGATGATGATGATGATGCAATGCCTTAAAAGGGGAAACCTAGAATGGAAGAACTTCAGAAAAATACAGCTTCCTTAATCATTAATTATGGCTAAGTGAACACAGTGGAGTGGTATAACAGTGCATTTAGAAGTCCAGCCTGCTTTCTAAGATGCTACCAGGGAAAGACATGGAAAGCATGCACAGAGTTGAGGACCTCAGCCTTCTGTGACTATGGAACATAAAAAGACAAAAGCTGATCAGGATTTGGCATTCATAAATTTACTTGCGTAGCAGAAGTTGGAATAGGCAATAGTTATACATCAGACTCTTGTTCACTTTGGGTGTTCTCAGGAACTTCCCATTTTACATCAATGGCTACCTTCACACGCATCTGAATTACCTGGAAGCTTTCAAAAACTACCAATGCCCAGGTCAACTAAATTCAGTATTTTCTGCTTCCTTAGTGACTCTCCAGGGCAACTAGACTGCAGACCCCAGCTGCGTCCAATGCAGAGACCAGCTGTTGAAAGCCACACGAACGAAACTCCAACCACGACCCCTCTGGCTTTTTTCTAAACTCCACGAGAAAAAGGTCTTTTTTTTTTTGTCTTAGAAAAAGGCACAGGATGCGTCCCTCTAAAGATGTGGCTTGCTGTTCAGGAGGTACTGATGATTGGAGGTTATCTGGAACGCTGGTTGTAAAGAAGGAAGTCCTTATCTTGGCAAAGCAGGCAGAGTTTCAGGCTTCGGCAGCTTCCTCCAGCAACAAAAAATGCCCAGATGCCCATGAGTGCCAAGATCATATACGCCAACACCAGAGTTATCCCATAGTGAGGACTTAGGAATGTCTGCAAAGGAAAAATGAATCAGCTTGGTAACAGCACAGGCTTATTAAGCTTGTAGGACACCAAAAGAGAGGAGCGTGCTTTCCCTAGCAGGCTGCTGCAGCACACACAGGATGCTTGTCATGTGTTAAGGACCCTCAAAGGCATATGCAAATAGCCTAGTGACAGATTCTTCTGTGGTTGTGTCCTTTGCTAGACTCACATGGTAACCCTGGAACTTAGCCATTAAATGGAAACTGCTTTTAGAATAATGCTGTATTCTCAAGCAGAGTGCTAAGCTCTCTTGTGTTTTTTATTTCTTTAAAGACATCTCTTTTAAACAATTTCAAAAGTAATACATGGTTGCCATAGAAAACTGGAACAGAAAAATGAGAAAAATAAGTTTTAAAACTTGAAATTCAGCTAGATTGATCTTTACTAAATATCACAAAAAGGAAAATAATAAATACATTAAAATGAAAAACTGGGCCTGGGGTAGAGCTTAGTGGAAGAGCACTTGCCTAGCATGCCCAGGACCCAAAGTTCAATCCCCAGCACTGCAAAACCACCACACTTTATTCACCAAAAGTCAACATTAAAAGAATGTAAAGACAAACCATGCCATAGAATTCATCTGACAAAAAGTTTCATCTGACAAAGAGTTCTTTTTAGGGGCTGGTGATATGGCCTAGTGGCAAGAGTGCTTGTCTCATATACATGAGGCCCTAGGTTCAATTCCCCAGCACCACATATGCAGAAAATGGCCAGAAGTGGCGCTGTGGCTCAAGTGGCAGAATGCTAGCCTTGAGCAAAAAGAAGCCAGGGACAGTACTCAGGCCCTGAGTCCAAGCCCCAGGACTGGCCAAAAAAAAAAAAAAAAAAGAGTTCTTTTTATAGAAAATATGAAGAACTCTTTAAAAAAGGACAGACAACTCAATAAGCAGGCAAAACATCTGAAAAAGAGCTTCACTATAGAATCCTCCAAGTGGTCCATACATATATGAAGATACGCTTAGTCCTGTTACTCATCACAGGAGTGAAAATTAAAGCCTAATATGATACTATGACATTCCCAGCCACGTGCCGGCTCCTTTGTCAATGGTGTGAATCCAGTCCACAACCACCATGAAAAACTGACACATGGATCAATCTACTCAAAGGTATAGAGCCAAAAGAAGTGCATAATGTGATCACTGGCACACATACTTAAAATGTTCACATCAGTGATCCTCATTGTAACTGAGAACTAGAAATAGCATAATACCTCTCACCTGCAGAATGGGATTATGAAATGCACACAGAAGGCAGTACAACAACGAACAAGCCATCTACTGCTAGACAGTGCTGAACCTCACAAAAATGATGTTAAGTAAAAGAACAAATAGCAAACTGTCCCATTTACATCAACACCCACAGGCAGAGCCTAGCCACGCTGGGTAAACCAGGGTCCTGGGTACGTACCTGTGGTGGGGACAGGGTCTGAAGGCACAGGACACTCCTGTGGATTGTGATGTTTTGGTTTTATCTAGGTGTTGGTTTTGTATCTAGGATGTTAGGTTCTTATCTAGTTACACAGGTGTATTCACTGAAAACTCACAAAGATGTATACTTCTGATTTGTGTGTTTTTTGTATGGATTATCACTTTAATAAAACTGTACATTTTTCTCTGAAATCTGCTAGAGAGAACTACTGTAAATATTTGGGAAAATAATCTTCCAAACTTCCTGGGTTCTTTTTAAAATTGTTAATGTTAACTGTTTAATAGTCAATCAATGTCCACTTGTCAGCACTATGTGCCAAAGACTGAGGATACCAAGAATGATAAAATCAGATCCCATCTCTCATGATCACCCTCTAACTGGAGAGAGAGAGGAAGGAAAACTATTAAATAACACAATGCCAGCCAAAGTGTGAGAGTTGGAAGAGAGCAATGAATAAAGGCCAGTGAAGGTGCTCAGTCTGGAATATACAACTTTTCCAAGCAGGCTTCACAAAGAAATCAACAGTATTCCGAACTGACCTAGGTTAGAGGGGAAACAAATCACTGCCTAACCCAATGCATGTTGAGGGGGCCACAACAGATCGGCTGTGGAGAGCAGCCGGAGCTGGTCTTGCAGCAGCAAGATTGATAAGTGGCTAATGTCAAACAAAGAATCGTAGGCTTTCTTCCAAAAGCTTCTGTACAGGTGATAGCTCACCTGGGGCAGTTGGCCTCTTGAATCTAGTTTTCAGGTTTCCTGGATTTCCTCCTATCTGGCTGGGACTCTGCCAGTCTTCTTTGCTGGCTCTTCCTCCTCTCTTCCCTAACCTTAGTGCTGAAGCATCTTGGGGCACAGTCCTTGAACATCTTCCTTTCTTTATATACTTAGTCCTTGAAATTGTATTTTCTAAACCAAATTCCTCTCCCAACCTCCAGATGGTCAGCCCACTGCTTAACTGACATCTCTACTTGGCACATCTGAAGTAACTGGACTCCCAAACAGAACTCCTGACCTCTCCTTTCAAGCTCTCCATCTCAGCTGACAGAAACTCCATCTTTTCAGATATAGCTATATAGATATCAACCCCATCTGAACTTCCTAATACCATGCGTTGAATCTAAATTTGGATAGAAAAAGTGCTATCTATACAGATAGTCAAAATAAAAGTCAAAACCCAAATTAAATTCTAATTTTCATGTTAGGATAGAACATATTCTACTTTGTATTAGATGGGAACTACTCCAGAAGTGCTTCCTAACTGAAGCATATGCCAGACTGTCAGGAATGCCATGAGGAAAAGATTCCAATGAGATCTACCAAAAGTTAATAGTGGTTGTCTTTTTTTTTGGGGCCAGTCCTGGGGCTTGGACTCAGGGCCTGAGCACTGTCCCTGGCTTCTTTTTGCTCAAGGCTAGCACTCTGCCACTTGAGCCACAGCGCCACTTCTGGCCATTTCTGTATATATGTGGTGCTGAGGAATTGAACCCAGGGCCTCATGTATACGAGGCAAGTACTCTTGCCACTAGGCCATATCCCCAGCCCCTGGTTGTCTTTTTTTAACAGTGATGTTCAGATGACTCATTTAATTTTTTCATTCGCATGGCTTTTCTGATTGTCCCTAATTTTCTAAGCTCTGAAGAGTGTGTGAGTGTGTGAGCACAGAGACAGCACTCACCTGGGCGGAGACGAGCAGATGGGTCAGGAGGACTATCAGAAGGATGTACCACTTCTTCTTCTCACATCCATCAAAAAACACAATGCCCCAGAACACGTGCAGCAATATGATGACCAGCGTCATGAAAGCTGAAAGACAACCATGATCAATCCCACATCCGAGACATTAGATCTCAACCCCCCTTCAATGCCTGGACACTAGGTATGGGCTCTTTGTGTCCCCCTACTGCAATGGTAGAGTCTGACCCTTCCCATAGCAAGAGACCTTGACACCTGCTCCACAGATAACTGGGAAAGTAGCACTTCTGAGGGAGAGTCAGCCTCTGGGGCAACTTCTCCTCTCAAATGGGAACCTGCTCAACAAAATGTCTACTGGATCTAGCTTCCAAGCCATTTCTGTGGGATGCAATAAGATTATTGTGAAACCTAACCAGCTTTTCCCAACTAGCATTCCATCCTACTTAAGAGACTTTTCTCAATGAAAAGAAGGATTTTTTTCTGTTGAAACAAGTCTCCTCATTAAAGTGGAATTTCTCTTCAGATTTTTTTTTTTGGGGGGGATTATCTAAGGTTCTTAAGCAACGAGACCAGTACCAACAGGTCTCTGTGGAATACTGCTTTTCTCTCTCTCTCTCTCTCTGTATGTGTTTATGCTGTTTAAGTACATCCTGGGTGCTGGGGAACTTTCAAATTCTTCAGGAAAATTCCATATACTATACAAGTTTTAACATGAAAAGGAAGGAATATTTTCCATTCCTTGTCATATAATAAATCATAGACCAAAGTATACATTCTGTGAAGGCTTCAATGAGGTGCTGAAGCAGTGTAGAATTGCAAATAGACTGGTTTAACCATGAAGTTCAAGTTGAAGAAACAGAAAATCACCTCTGATAACCAAGTTAATTTAACATGGAAATGTAATTGGTAGTGACACTATAGAGTGTAAAACTGTAAGTTAACTTCTTGTTATTAATCACTTCATTGCCTCAGAATGGCCATGAAAGAGGGTGCTGTGACTCTTTAAATAGAGGTTCACTGAGAAAGTGGTAGAGAGTAGGGGGTGACAGGTGTTTGTGTGGCCTACAGCTGATGTTCTTTTGAGGTAAAGTGATTTCTTCCAAAAAAAGAAATCCTAAGTATGTGCCACATAGAAAAATTAATGTCTGGGGATTGTCTTTTGCAAAGCCTGAAGGAAAACAATCACTAATAAAAGTGAAATTTTTGCATCTTAATTTGACTCAAGTAATTCCAGACTAGAATGATGCTCTCAATAGGTCTCAACCAATAAGTCACCTGCATTTGAGAACTGGTTAGGAATGCCAATTGTTGGGATGTTCCCCACATCTGTATGAGAAACAACAGAGTGGTTCTGATGCTTGGTCAAGCTTTAGAGTCCTGCTCTGGAAACATCTGTACAGTTGTGCCCAAGGTGATATATATAAGTATATCACATGTACACATATATATATATATGCATACTATGCACCTATGTATACTGCTAGTACTGGGGTTTGAATTCAGGGCCTTGCACTTGCTAGATAGGCATTTTACGATTTGAGCCACACTCCTACTAGTCTTTTTGCTTTGGTTATTTTTCAGGTAGGGTATTGTGTTTTTGCCCAGCACCAGCCTTAGACCTTAATCCTCCCACCTATGGTATACATACACCACTGTGCCTGGCTTATTGATTAACTTTTTGCCTGGGCTCCCTCAAACCACTATCCATTCATCTGCTCTCCACCTCCCAAGTACCTGGGATTATACACGAGTTACAATGCATAGCCAAGAATATTTATTTCAGCAGTTTGTAATAACAAAAAATATCTACCATAACCAGAATGGATAAACCACAGTATAGCTACACAATGGATTACCATATATGATTTCCAACATAAATGCTGCTTTCTAATATGAATACTATGTATAACTTAAAAAATAAATGCTAGAATGTAACACTGAATGAAAACACATTGTAGAGAAATAGTTTGTTGTTCCATTTATATGAAGCAACATATATATACAAAATAATATTAAAAGAACATAATTGTTGTGATTAGAGAAAGACAGCTGTTTTATCCTTGTGTAATAGTGTCAGTAAGCAATAGTCAATATTTTACCTAAAGAAGAAGCAAAGGAATAGTTATAAAAACTTCCAGGCTATGGATCATCCCAGTGATGATCTTTGTGGCTGCTGAAGGTGCCAAGGCATTAAGTGGGGGATATAAAGTTTCTCTACATCAAGGAAGGCAGAAACTGACACAAAAGAGAATAGTAATATTTGTTAAAAATCGTTAAGTATTCATACTCGAAGGATATTCTAAAACCTAGATGTCAATCGTGTGTCAAGAGAAGGCAACATGTTACCTGCTTGGCATCTAATTATAACTACATGCATCACCGTGAATACTGAGACAAGTGGGCGGCTAGAGTTATGGTCTGGAGGTCAGCTACCTAGAAAATGCCTTCAATGTCAGCAAGGCCATGTTAGGAATAGGAACCCTGCTCTGTGCAGCCGTGCCAGATCTCAGTGGCTGAAAGTACCCTAGGAGCATGGGGCCCAAGGCAGTGCTCGCAGCTCCTAATGGAGGACACACCCTCAGTAACCGGAAATGTTCTACTACTGTCCAACAATGCTTCACTATTTTTCAACTTTCCAATGAAAGTCTGCCCTAGAACCATGTTAGCACCATCAGATTTTTTTGGGCAGCGGGCGGGGGGGGGGGGGGGGAGGGTTGGTCATGAGGTTTGAACTCAAGGCCTGGGTGCTGTCCCTGAGCTCTTTTGCTCAAGGCTAGTGCTCTACCACTCTGAGCCACAGCGCTACTTCCGGTTTTCTGGTGGTTAATTGGAGCTAAGAGTCTCAAGGACTTTTCCTGCCTGTGCTGGCTTTGAGCCACAACCTTAGCCTCATGAGTAGCTAGGATTACTGTTATAAACCACCAACCCCTGGCCAGATTTTCTTTCCTTTAAATATTTTTCCTAAGTGGCTCTCAAACCTACAACTCCTGAAGCCTATCTACTCTTGATTTATAAAGCCAAAGCATACCAGTAACACTTGAAGACTGATATGAAAGCTGGAGATGAGATTGACAGTTGAACTGGGTGTGAGTTATGAGGAAAAGGAAGAATCAGGGGTTATTCCAGCAGAAGTCAGCAGTATTCTGAATTACCTCCACTGCATGGAAGGAGAAAGGACTACTAGAGATGGAAGTGCAGCTTACTATCTGAAATAGACTTCAACCTCAAGAAAAATTTCCATCTCTAAGTATTTAGTGGCAACTTTAAAATCATAGAGAGGCAATAAAACCTAATGACAAATTCATCTAGAGTTTCCAAGATTTCCAAACACTTATGTTATGCATACATAATTAGAAAAGTTTGGTTCTGGGGAATTTGGCAAAAACTTGCTCCTGGAACAACGTTGAAAATCTGAGTATACCAATAAACTATGTTACAATATGAGCAATATCCCTAGAAGTTGAGCAATGCAGGGGGCTGATATGGACACTCTGACTCTTCTTAGCAGAGCTGTGGAGAGGCAGAAGAATGAACTGGTGCAGAGGCTCCAGCAAGGAAATGTACCTTCAGGGAAGGAGGTAGAGCAGACCATTGCGTGCCAAGAAGTTTTGCACATCTGATAAGCCACAGCCTTGGGTCACACTGACACTGCTGAGGAAAGTATGAGACAGTATGTTTTTGCACTTTTAAATCATTCATGCTTGATGTAGAGAATAAAAAACATATTCTCATGGGCTAAATGAAGTTACTACCCTGGATGATTTTTAAAGTATCACTTTTGTCCAGTGCTAATCATCTTTTCAGAGCAGACCCTGCTGACCATGGCTATTAAAAAAATCCATGTGAAATTCAGTGAAGAAAAGGAAACATACCCTCCCCTAAACACTAATGTAGCAGTGGATGAAGAGAACAGTAAGAACCATTCACACACATGGAAGAAACAGGCCTACAAAAACAAAGGAATGAAGGCATTTGATTGCCTTAGCTGAGAGGTAGATAATCTGGATGAGACACTTATTCCTGTGAGAAAGGAGACATAGGACTCCAACAGTGGCCTGCAACATATATAGGATTACATTTAAATAAAATTAATTTCCTAAATGTATAA
Organism: Perognathus longimembris pacificus; assembly: GCF_023159225.1. Lineage (NCBI taxonomy): Eukaryota > Metazoa > Chordata > Mammalia > Rodentia > Heteromyidae > Perognathus > Perognathus longimembris. The sequence continues at coordinate 20,023,699 of NC_063183.1, forward strand.
TTCAAAGTTTACAATAAAAAGAATGATTTTATAACAAGAAATTTACACATAGTAAAATTTATTTCATTCTACAGATCTCTATTCACAGCCTGCCATCCTAATCCTACTATAGACATTAAGATATCTTATCAATGTTGGGTGCTGGTGGCTCATATCTGTAATCTTAGCTACTTCAGAGGCTGAGATCTGAGGAACAAGGTTCAAAGCCAGCCTGGGAAGACAAATCAAAGACGTGCTTATCTCTAACAAAAAGCTGGCAGCAGAGCAGGGGCTCAAGTGGCAGAGCACCAGCCTTGAGTGAAAAAGCCAAGGGACAACACCCAGGCCCTGAGTTCAAGCTCCAGTACTATCCCTCCCACACAAAAGATATCAAATACAGTATTTTTACTTAAATTCATAGAAACTGCAGATGTATTTCCCACAGTGCTAGCAAATCTTTATACTAAAAGAATCATTTTATGCTAGCCTTCTGAAAACAGCCTATTTCACTGAAGAGAATTAGCACTACCTAGTGGAAGAAATTGGTAGAACAGTTGCAGCAATGTAACCACTGAAAGAAAATACAGAAAATGCAGGAGGTAAACACCCTAGTCAGGCCATTTTATTCATTTATGCTCAAAAAAATTTACCTATAAATATATTTCTTTTAAAAACCTTACACTCAGTATTATCATTAAAAAACTTGCTAGTAAGTTACCTTGGCTTGTATCCCTAAACTATTTGAAATGTGCATGGAAAGGGAATGTATCTGCAAAGAACCAAATTTTTTATATTCAGAAAGAAAATGTTTGGTTTATCAGGTCCCAATCACCAAATTGAAGAAAACTTATCTGAATTTAAAAATAAAATCTAAAATCCTGTGTTACACTAAAACTTTATGGGTTTTAAGATCTGACTTAACTGCTGGGATAGCTCTTACTTGTATAGTTCTTTCCAACAAGGCAGACAGTAGTTACTGAAGTCAAGTGCTAAGGATATACTACAGCTCCAGTTCAGAAATTAAAATTATTCTCGACTAGAATGTAAGTTTGTTTTTATTAGCTGGTAAAATGATTTTAATTTTTTTTAATTTATTTATTTTTTTTATTAATTGAACATAAATTTTTTTACAAGGTGTTGTGCAAAGAGGGTGCAGTTACATAGTAGGGCAGTGTGTACATTTCTTGTGATATCTTACGACCTGTTTTTCAAATGATTTTAATTTTAAAAAATCAGCTTACTATTTAAAAATCTTAAGTCTCAAAGTCAAAACCCTCAATAGGATTAAGTAAACATTATTGTAGAGATCAAAGAGGGTTTTTGTAGAACCTTTCTAGGAAAGGAATTTGCAGAAGAGGCATCAGAAGTAAGCATGACCTGTTCACTCTTCCCTGACCTCTAACTGGCAGCCAGTTAAAAGAGCATGACCCTATAGAGCCTGAAAGTCAAAACCCTTTAGAAACTCTATAGCCTACAAGTATCTGGCCTGACCTGACCACAGGCTGGGGGAAAAAGGGTCCACTGAGAACGGGGACAGTGTGCTAAGTTTAGGGATTGTTACAATATGAGGAATGTCTATAAACTACAGCAACAGTGGTTTTTAAACTGTTCCTACCTTTTTGTTACTGTCTTAAACTTTTCCTTTCCTCCCACTAAAGGGCAAGCTCCTTTCAAAGCTTTAGCCTACATCGGAATGATGATTTAATTAAAAGATAAGTTGTGAGGTCAACTAATGGGGGACTAGCTGTGTAGACAACTACAGTGGATTTTCTCTCTATTATTTATAGTCTACTTGGGGACTTTAGAGGAATCCTTGGTCAATTATTTCTATTACTAGCTCCAATTTGTGCTCATTGCATTGTGATGACGATTTTTAGCTGGTGATATGAAATGAGTTGGTGGACCTGTTAGCTGAACCTTTAGAGAGCAATTCAGACAGGCACAATGGTTCACACCTAATCCTAGCTAAATGGCAGAGACAGGGAGATAGTGTTTGAAGCCAGGCGGGGCCAAAATAAAAACAAAAAGCAACAACCAAAAAACCCAAGCAAAAACCCTAAAATTCATGGAGCCCCACTTCACCCTCAGTGGCTGAGTGTAATGGCAGGGGTCTATCATGCCCAGCAAGATGGGGAAGCACAAGCAGGAGGATCATAATCCTGGCTAGCCCAGCATAAAGCAAAAGCAGGTAGTAGAGTGTCTGCCTAGCAAGTGTGAAGCCTCAAGTTTCAACTCCAGGACCATCAAAACAACAGTAAACAAAACAAAACAAAAAGGGGCTGGGGATATGGCCTAGTGGCAAGAGTGCTTGCCTCGTATACATGAGGCCCTGGGTTCAATTTCCCAGCACCACATATACAGAAAATGGCCAGAAGTGGCACTGTGGCTCAAGTGGCAGAGTGCTAGCCTTGAGCAAAAAGAAGCCAGGGACAGTGCTCAGGCCCTGAGTCCAAGCCCCAGGACTGGCAAAAAAAAAAAAAAAAAAGAACAACTATCATTCTTTCCTCACAATCTTGAGATTAGAGTACTGGCTATCTCCAAAAAACACTGATATTAATTAATAAAAGGTATCAGATGGTTAAAGATAAAAATCACAAGAACAAAAAATAGCACATAACCTACTAAAATTAGCTTCTAAAATGTTAACTGGACACGTACATTATTAGGATAGTCAAATAGTAATAAATTTTATGGAAGCTAACTATCACTCAAAAATTTTAAACACTCTAACCACAATTCTAAATTTCTTAGGTCCTTCAGTTTGTAGTGTCCTAGAGTATTTTGTCTTTGAAAGATGTGTGGCAAATTTCAATCTACCTGAAGCCCTAAGCCAGAGAACTCCAACAGAAGACCTTTGGGGTAGAAGCCCAAGGCATGAACACTGTTGAACACATACCTGAGTTAAGGAAGAACTGAGGAGAATCCCCATGGATGCCCACTGTTCCTGGTCCCAAGGAGTCAGACAGAGTATTCACAAAGGAAAACACTCCGCTCATGATTCCAAAGCCCAAGCCAGAAACTAAAGAGGAAAAAATAATCAGTTAGACCTTGCTATGATTTCACATCAAATAAAGTGTCCCTCCTTTTGCTATTATAATTTGTCCTTATATTAAATGTCCAAAGACTAGGGAATACTATCTTGTTGAAGGGGAAAAATAACCTATACCGTTCTGTTTGATTTTGTGCTTGCTATGCAGGCACTCTACCATTTAAGTTACACCCTGGTCCATGTGCTGTTGCTGAAGTATTGGACAGCTGATTCTGGAAAGGCTCACATTTGGTTAAGGGATAAATGAAGAGAGAAGGGGAAAGAAAAAAAGGTTCATGTAGCAGAGAAATGAAACAGAGGATAAAGGTGTAGAAAGGCACAGACAGAAGCAGTACAGGAGGCAGAGGATTATGGAACCTCTGGTTTTGGTTTCTGAAAAGAGTCTACACAGTTAAGTTTGATGGCTTAGAACCACAATAGAGCTGGAGGATAACTGCACATTGTGAGGCGTGATCCCTCGGGCCACACTGAGGTGACTCAACTTAGGGACCTAGATCAGATCTTGAAATATAATTGTGACAGAATATCACACAGGGGTATTAACTGCATTCATGCCAAAGAGTTCTCCTCATTACAAAGTCAGGGTAAACATCACAGAAAGTGAATCACATTCACTTTGAAACTGTTATTACCTAGATTATTCACATGTTAAAACCTAATTTCCAAACATGGTTAGTGCCAGGTGCTAGTGGCTTATGGTTGTAATCCTAGCTACTCAGGAGGCTGAGATTTTAGGATTGTGGTTCAAAGCCAGCCCAGGCAGAAAAGTTCCCATAAAACTCTTCACCCTCCCCTCCCCACCACCCCACCACCAAGTCATGGGGTTTGAACTCTGGGCCTGGGTGCTATCTCTGAGCTCTTCAGCTCCACCACTTGAACCACAGCGCCACTTCGTTTTCTGGATGTTAACTGGAGTGACTCAGGCATGAGTAATAGAAGGCAAGCACTCTTGCCACTAGGCCATATTCCTAGCCCCTGGCATGAGTAATAGATACCTGGCTTCCCATAAGACCCTTATCTCCAATTAACCACTCAAAAACTGGAAATGGTACTGTAGCTCAAGTGGTACAGCACTAGCCTTGAGCACAAAGAGGCTCAAGGACAGCACCCAAGCCCTGAGTTCATGTCCCACAACTAACAAAAAAAAAAAAAATGTGGTTAGTATTTAATGGACAAATATATAAGGGTCATTAAGCAATCACTTTCATTTACATAAGGAACCAGGAAATCTGTGGAAACAAATAATAATGTATACCAACAGGCTGAGGTGGGATGAAATGTTGCTTGAACTCTACAAAGGGAGGTTGGAGATACCACAGGGCAGCAATTTTGTACAATTGATGTAGAAAAACAGAAATCCACAAAGATGAAAAAGATAACAATGGTTTCTATGTCAAGTCTGAATTTATATATATATATATATTTGTATGTATATATATATATATATGTTTGTATGTATTTATTTATTTTGCCAGTCCTGGGGCTTGGACTCAGGACCTGAGCATTGTCCCTGGCTTCTTTTTGCTCAAGGCTAGCTCTCTGCCACTTGAGCCACAGCGCCCCTTCTGGCCATTTTCTATATATGTGGTGCTGAGGAATGGAACCCAGAGCTTCATGTATACCAGGCAAGCACTCTTGCCTCTAGGCCATATTCCCAGCCCCTCAATTTTTTTTCTAAATGATACTATTCAGTTCCTACTTACCATAGGCCAGCAATCGCATAGAGGGTGCTGTCTCTTCTGGATTTATGATCTTCAAACCCTCGTTGGCTTTTCTAAAACGAAACCACAAGCACACCCACATGTATTATGAACTTTTAAGAAAAAGCAGGAAGAAACATTGTGAGGTATACACAAGTATTTAATATGCCCTATAAATCCCTCAGTGTTCTTCAGGGTAACTGGGATCGCAGAAGATTTGGTTCAGATCCAAGCAAATACACATTGTGTGTTTTAGTTCAGTGTTTTTCTTAAGAAAATGCCATTCAGAAAAAAAAAAAGGTTTATTTTTTTGGAAAACCAAAACGGTTCTTAAGAAATGACTGGTGCTTACAAAAAAAATTATTATAAAGTAACTCCAAAATGAACCACCTGAAGGCATATGACCAAGAAAGAAATCAGTCTATGTGTAGTATTTACACTGGATACCGGTTTCAAAATCAATAATATATGTATGTGTGAACTGGTGCAGAAATTCTATAAACTCTGCTGTTTTTGATACTTGCTTTTTGTTTTGTAAAAATGATAAACTTCAGAAAATAAAATGTCAGTGTTGAGTTAAAAAACAACAACAAAAAAAAAACAAAAAAAAAAAAGAAAAAGCAGGAAGTGGCACTGTGGCTCAAAGTGTCTGTAGAGCACTAGCCTTGTGCTGAAGAGCTCAGGGGCAATGTCCAGGCCCTGAGTTCAAGCCCCAAGACCGCCAAAAATAAAGGAAGAAGAAGAAGAAGAAGAAGAAGAAGAAGAAGAAGAAGAAGAAGAAGAAGAAGAAGAAGAAGAAGAAGAAGAAGAAGAAGAAGAGGAGGAGGAGGAGGAGGAGGAGGAAGAGGAAGAGAAGAAGAGGGAGGAGGAGGAGGAGGAGGAGGAGGAGGAGGAGGAGGAGGAGGAGGAGGAGGAGGAGGAGGAGGAGGAGGAGGAAGAAGCAGAAGAAGCAGAAGCAGCAGCTATATAATTACTGAGGCTTGTGATTAGGTTAAAATCGCTAAATCTAGAATCCACTTAAACAAATCCCAGCACATTTTCAATGAACTAAAATCAGTAAGACATTGCCAATCAACTTCTGCCTTTTAACTGGTATTCCCAAAGAAGGAAAAAAAAGTTAAAAATACATATGCAAACAATCCACTCAGATTTAGTTGAACAGGAAAAACAGCAATATTCAAATTAGTTTCTGAGTTCCATTTCTGATCCCAATATCCTGGGAGAAATCTAGCTGTTCTGAATCTCTTCCCAAATTACATCTTCATCTCCATTTAAGTTGGCAATTCATTGTATTTTCTATTAGGGTTATACTTATGCTCTCTTCTCCACAGAACCAAAGATGTTCTTTGTGTAATTTCTTGTGGAGGTGCTAGGGATTGACCCCAGGGTCTTGCATATGCTGAGCACATGCTATCCCACAGAGTGACACCTCTAATCCCCAGGCAATTTCTTCAAACAGCAGCCTCTACCAATGATTGTGAAGCACTAATCTTTTTTTACTCTTAAGTGTCTTAATACTGATGACTCGAACTCTCATATGATACTTAACCATAGATCTTCTGTAGATGTAGCAGGATGCTACCTGTGCCCAACAAGTCCTCTACTGTCATTGTTACTGTTACTATGGCTGTGTGTGTGTGTGTGTGTGTGTGTGTGTGTGTGTGTGTATGTATCAACATGGGACTTGAATTCAGGGCCTGGGTGCTTCATTTGGCTTTTCCACTCAAGGATGGCACACTTGAGTCACACCTCCACTTCCAGCCTTTTGGTTGTTAACTGGAGATAAGAGTCTCATCGACTCTTATCTCCAGTTATCTCATGGAGTCTCTTAGGCTGGCTTCAAACAATGACCCTCAGATCTCAACCTCCTGAGTAGCTAGGATTACAAATATGAGCCATCCGTGCCCAGCACTTGTTACTATTCCTTGTTTTGTCTTGTTTTGCTGTCAGCCATGGGGTGTGAACTCAGGGTCTAAGTGCTGTCCCTGAGCTTTTCTGCTCCAGGATAGTACTCTACCACTTTGAGCCACAGCTCTACTTCCCTTTTTCTGGTGGTTAATTGAAGATAAAAGTCTCACAGACTTTTCTGCTTGGGCTGGCTTTGAACTCAGATCCCCAGATCTCAGCCTCCTGAGTAGCTAGGATTACAGTTGTGAGTCATCAACACCTGGCACTAATTCTTCTTTACTAGAAACTTCAGCAGTGTAAGATCTGTACTCAGAGTATTTAAATTATGTTTACTATTGTTTATTTGTTAAAATAATAAAGGAACACAAACAGAATGACTTGCAGCAAGTACTGAAATCAAAAGGAATTAGCTTAACTCTAAAAACAATTCAATTATCCAGAACACCCTAATTTTCTGGGTATTGTGTTAATTTAAATTTCAAGGCATGAATATTCAATTTAATTGTCGAGTCAGTACATAAATGTAAGCATCATTGATTACATTAAGGCAATGAAGAATTCAACCAAAACAGTAATACGCATAATGAAAAGGGTCCTTTGCGTGTCTAGACTCAAAAGAAACTATCTGCTATTTCAGTAATCTCTCTTTAGAAACACTGGCTAGGAGAAAAAAAAAATCAGCTAGAATTTATTTTTCCTGTTTTCTTTTTGTGCTAGTACTGGGGTAGGAGCTTGAACTCAAGTTCTCACACTCAGCTTTCTTGCTCATGGCTGAGGCCCTACCCCCTTGATCCAGACTGGCATCTTACTGGTTACTTGGAGATGGGTTTTCAAATATTTTTCTGCTTGAGTTGGATCTTCCAGGTCTCAGTCTCCTGGGTAGCTAAGATTACATTTGGGAATCACCAACACCTAGCATGAGCCAGAACTTTGTCTTCTCTCCCAGAAGCAATAGCCAACTAAATCGTTCAGTTTTCCTAAATAAACTTGTCACATGGTTGTTTTCACAGCCTGATTAAGCTGTGTGATGGTGATAACATCAGCAAATGTTTCAACATAGCAAGTAGACAAAGGGGGAAAAGATTTCTGTTTCATGTAAATTGTTCAGGAGTAAATGCTTTGTTGTACCTGGTATAGCAAAATACTGCCATCGCTCATCTACTGAACTCATGGATTCCAACAGGCAGTACACTTCCCCGTTTTCTCTTATGGGCGTTTGTGGAAGAAAATGTTCCCACCCTGACAGTACTCGGTGTCAACATTCAGAAGTGACTTTGTGTTCCCTACTAGCAGAACAAGGGGCAGTATTTGCAGTTTGAAGTGGAAAATTCTTCTTTGTTTATTGCTTTTTGAGGCAAGATTTTGCTAGGTAGTAGTGCATGCTGACCTGGAACTTGCTGTTCCCTTCCCTCTACTCCCAAGTGCTGGCATTACATGTGTGTACCACCATACCCAGCTTTGAATTGGAAAATTCTGCTTGAATTTATTACTGTATTTCTAAGAAAAAAAATTTAACCATTTTTTAAATATAAAACTTTGAAAAGCTCCTGATAAATCAGTCTTTGTTTGTTCTTTTTTTTAATGTATTAAGGAATCTATATACAAATTAAATATATTATTCCAGAAATTAAAAAACAGACTAATACCTTTTAAAATGACATTTATAATAATTTAAAAAAACAAATGAAGTTACAAAAGTTTCAATCTAGACACAAAAAAATCTAATAAATCTTATTTTAGACAACAACCAACAGCTGCTTAAACTCTTCACATTTTAATCAGTAAAAAGGTGATTAAAGCTGGGCACTGGTGGCTCTTGCCTGTAATCCTACTCAGGAGGCTATGATCTGAGGATTCCAGTTCAAAGACAGCACCGGCAGTAAAGTCCATGGGAATCTTACCTCCAATTAACCACCAGAAAAGCAAAGTATAGCTATGGCTCAAAGTGGTAGAGCACTAGCCCTCAGCCCAAAACCTCAGGGAGAGCACCCAAGCCCTGAGATCAAGCCCCACAACCAACAAAAAAGTGTCTGAGGCAATTCACTAAACTTAAAAGGTTTGAAACTTAACCTTAGAAGTGGAGATAAACAATTTTTTTTTGCCAGTCCTGGACCTTGAACTCAGGGCCTGAGCACTGTCCCTGGTTACCTTTTGCTCAAGGCTAGCACTCTGCCACTTGAGCCACAGTGCTACTTCTGGCTGTTTTCTATATATGTGGTGCTGGGGAATTGAACCCAGGGCTTCATGTATACAAGGCAAGCACTGGTGCCACTAGGCCATATCCCAGCCCCAGAAGTGGAGATAAACAAAATATTGATGAAACTAAAGACTATATTTAAATGCAGTAGAGTGCCATGAGTTCAAACCCCAGTACTACCTAAATAAATAAAAGCAATTTCAGTGTATTCATATGTAGTCATCAACAAGGTATAATAACTCTCTAGCTTGTCTTTTTTTTTTGTCAGTCCTGGGGCTTGAACTCTGGACTTGGGCATTGTCCCTGAGCACCTTTTTGCTCAAGGCTAACATTCAACCAATTGAGCCACAGTACCTTCTGGGTTTTTCTGTGGTTAAGTGGATTTAAGAGTCTCACAGGGGCTTTCCGGATGGGGCTTTAAACTATGTGATCCTCAGATCTCAGCCTCTTGAGTAGCTAGGATTACAGGTGTGAGCCAGCAGTGCCCGGTCTCTCCAGCCTGTCATAACACAACTATACAGAACTCAATATTTATTTTTTTTAAAATTGCTAGCACATTTTATCTGTATTTCTAAAGGTCCTTTAAGAGGGCCAAACATGTTTTCCTTGGCAGCCAAAGAGGCGTCTCTGAACTTAGCAGGAGAAATTAGCTGTAATTACTACTCCTTTATTGTCCTCATTAAAAATATAGACCTACACTGGTGCTAATGGCTCATAATTCAAGCTTCTCAGGAGGCTGCGATCTAGAGGAACCAGGTTCAAAGCTAGTCCAGGCAGGAAGATCCAAGAATCTCCATTTCTAAAATAACCAGCAAAGAGCTAGGCTGGTGATGTGGCTCAAGTGGTAGAACACCAACTATGAACAAGCAAGTTGAGTGCAAGGCCTTGAGTTCAAGCCCTGTTACTACCATATCAAGAAGAAAAATTGAGCTGGGCGCCAGTGGCTCATGCCTTTAATCCTAGCTATGCAGGAGGCTAAGGATCTCAGTTCAAAGTCTGTAAGACTCTTATCTCCAATTAACCACCAGAAAACTGTACAGCTCTAGCCTAGAGCTGAAGAGCTTAGGGACAGCGCCCAGGCCCAGAGTTCAAGCCCCACGACCGACAACAAAAAATCATATCTGGGTTCAGTGGCTCAGCCTAATCTTAGCTACTTGGGAGATGGAGATTGAGAGATCTCAGTTCAAGGTCAACCAATTTCTGCATGTTATAGTGTGCACCTGTCATCCCAACTACAAGGATGCAAAATGGCTAGGCACAGTGGCATCCACTTGTTTTTTCCATTGGCACAGGGAAGCATAAGTAGGAAGATAAAGTGAGACTATGTCACAAATAACCAAGGCAAAAAGGATCTGGACATGTGGCTCAAGTGGTAGAGCACCTGCCTAGCAATTGGGAAGCTTTGAGTTCAATCCCCAGTACCCCAAAAGAGTGAATTCTCCAATATTTTTGAAAGGAAGGAAGTTGGCAAAGAATTTCCTTAAATTAAAACATTCAGTATTTTGGAGTTGGAAATGTGCTAATGCCTTTGTTTAGAATTATATTGGAGGGGCTGGGGATATAGCCTAGTGGCAAGAGTGCCTGCCTCGGATACACGAGGCCCTAGGTTCGATTCCCCAGCACCACATATGCAGAAAACGGCCAGAAGCGGCGCTGTGGCTCAAGTGGCAGAGTGCTAGCCTTGAGCGGGAAGAAGCCAGGGACAGTGCTCAGACCCTGAGTCCAAGGCCGAGGACTGGCCAAAAAAAAAAAAAAAGAATTATATTGGAAAGAACAAGCCCTGAAATACCATAGGCGATTAATCTTTCAAATGATTAAATCACAATTCAAATCTAACTGGGATGAAAAAGACAAGAAAGATAACTTACTTTAAAAGTCTGTAGTATGCAAGCCGGAAAATTTCTTGGACAATGACGGAAAGTAACACTCCAAAGATGAGCAGATATTTCTGTACTGGGCCATCTTTGTTGTCTGTAGTGAGTCTTGCTATGAACCAAAAAATGGACGAAAGAAGTAGAGAGACCAACCAGAAGAAAGCTCTTAAAAGAAAAACAGAAGTTATAAGTGAACTAATACAGTATTAATAATGACTCAACAGTGCAAAACCATGCTTGAGAAAACAGATTTTGTGCGTATGCATTTGTCAGTACTGAGACTTGAACTCAGGGCCTTATGCTCTCACTTGGCTTTTCTTTTTCTTTTTGCCAGTCCTGGGGCTTGAACTCATGAGCACTGTCCCTGGCTTCATTTTTGCTCAAGGCTAGCACTCTGCCAACTTGAGCCACAGTACCACTTCTGGCCTTTTCTATATATGTGGTGCTGAGGAATTGAACCCAGGGCTTCATGTATATGAGGCAAACACTCTTGCCACTAGGCCATATTCCTAGCCCCTCACTTGGCTTTTCTACACAAGTCTGACACTCTACCACTTGAGCCACAGCTCCACTTCTTGCTTTTTGACAGTTAATTGGCAATAAGAGGCTAGAGGACTTTTCTGCCTGGGCTTCGAACTCTGATCCTCAGATCTCAGCCTCCTGAGTAGTTGGTAATACAGACCTGAGCCACAAGGCTGAGCTTAGATTTCTCCATAAGGGAAAAAAAATTATCATATAATGGTGCTTGATTAGTTATTCTTAACAATGGCACATTTTTCTCAGTGAGAAACATGTGGCCCAAGGGAAATGGGAGGTCTGCCCAACAATTTCTTGATATTCGAGTGCAGACCACCTGAGTCTAGCTGGAAACTTATTCTTCCTAACTGATGCTTTGCTTGTTGTGATCCCAAAGCAATGATGTACACAACCTGTGACTATTAAAAGCTACCAGAAGTTATATATTTAAAGGTCAAGTATCCACAAGATTGTCTTTTCCATGAAAAAAAAATAGCGCATGCTATAAAATTCAGGTTAAAACCTTATGCTTTGATCTAGATCCCAATTCTTTTAAATTACCATATATTATTTGCTTGTGCAAGGGGTAGGCTTCATTATGAGATTTTTTACACGTGCTTACATATGTCTTACCAGCTTTTCATCTCCTGTTACTCCCCCATCCTCTCTTCTCCCCCCCTCCCAACTCTCCCCCTTTTTCTCCCTCCTCTTCCCATACTGGGGTTTAAAATTAGGGTCTGAGTGCTATCCTTTAGCTTTTTCTGCCCAAAGTTAGTGCTCTACCCTGTGAACCAAAACTCCACGCCCAGCTTTTTGACGGTTAACTGGAGAGAAAGAAATCTCAGAGCTGGCTCCAAACTGCGATCCTCATATCTCAGGGCACCTGAGTAGTTAGGATTAGAGGAATGAGCCACTGGAGCCTAGCTCCACTCCCCGTCCTTGGAACAATTTCCACAGATTTCATTGTTCTATTTTCATCCATGCAAATGACCTACAACAGACACATACATCCTCATTCACCTTCTTCATTAGCCCTACCCCACAACCAAACAGCTTTCAGGACCCAATTCTTTAACATTCCAGGGCAGAGTTTAATGATTATGGCCAGCATTACAAACCATTAAGCCAAATCACAGCTAGCCAGCTGGTCTGTCTTGGTGTAAGGAGAAGGAGCATGCTTCCAGTAAGAGCTGTCAGGCAAGTGAGAGTTCAAATAGTGACCACATTCAACACCAGGGCTGGGTGTTTACAAAACTCGCAGGAGCCGCAGGATCAGGTGTTTCCGTGTTTTCTTAGGTTTCCACCCATCAGAGGAGCAGCTGACCCACCTGGAAGGCTTTTAAGACAATCCAGGCCTGCACCTCACCTCCTACCCATTCTGGTTCAGTGGATCTGAGGTAGGTCCTGGGCAGATGTTGGGCACCATCTGGCCCCCAGGTGATTCTCACTGGCAGAGAGGGAAAACTACTGCCAGACTCTAAATGGCTCTTTTGCCCGTTGGGGAATTACAGACGTCATCGAGAATGGAGGGAAATGTGGGACAACCTCTTCCACAAACATGAAGGGTGGCCGGGTGCCGGGTGGCTCTCGCCTGTCATCCTAGCTACTCAGGGAGGTTGAGATCCGAGGATCGCAGTTTGAAGCCGGCCCAGGTAGGAAAGTCCTTGATACTCTTGTCTCCAAGTAACCATCGGAAAACCGGAAGTGGAGCCGTGGGCTCAGAGTGGTAGAGCGCTAGGCTTGAGCAAAAGCTCAGTCAAGTCCCACCACCAACAGACAAAAAAAAGAGGGGGAGACAGGCAGGGAGACAGACAGACAGACAGACAGACAGACATATGGGTGCATCCACACGTCTTCTCACTCTTCAGAGGCTCCGCAGCCTGCTGAAGGAGCTTCAAAGCCCACATCCTGCCAAACACCAGGGGTCCCGAGACGTACAAGGGGCGCCCCTCCCCGAAGGGGTCTCCCGGCTCGGCGTCTCCGGTCCCCACAGACCAGGGCGACGAGCCTCAGCGGGGCCGGGTCTCCTCCGCTCGGCCTTCCTCATCCTTCCGGGGGGTCCACAGCCCCACAAGCCCAAACTCTCAGACGCCGAAGGTCCCGGGGGCCCCGGGGTCGGTGGGAAGGGACGAGGGGAAGGGGAAGGGAGCCGCAGCATCCAGGTTTCCCCGCGTAACCGCCTCACCCGGCGATGAGGAAGATGACGCGCAACGGGTCCGTGGCGATGGTAAAGATGTAGAGAGCGAGCGCAGGCCCGAAGGCAATGAAGGCGCAGCCGAAGAACACCGCCGCGGTCATGGCGGACTTCCGAAGCCCATCCGGGGACCCCGAGGGGACGCGAGACGCGCCGAGCGCAGTCGGAGGCGCGGAAGGAACGCGAGGGGAGGCGGGGCGAGGCTCCGGGAGGCGTGGGGGCGTGGCCCTTGAAGCGCTGGGGGCGTGGCCTCAGGGGCGTGGCCTCAGGGGCGGGGCCTAGAAGGGCTCTGAGCGCGAGACCGGGCGCGGCCGGAGGGAGGAGCCAGGCCTCACTTGGGGTGGGGCACGAGGCCCGTTACCTAGGAGTGTTCTGGCCGCGTGAAGGGGCGCGGGGCGCGGGGGCTGGGGCCGGGGTGCCTAGAGCCAGGTCTCGAAGTGCTTCCATCGGCAAGTGGGATTCGGAACGGGGCCGGAGGACTTGGCATGGAAATGCTACGGACGCAGTCCGGTGGCAGCGTAGCCTACAAGTGCTGGGCTCAGTCGGGCGCGGCCCAGGCGGGAGTAGAGCGAATCGGGGGCGTGGTCTCCAAGAGTCCCGGGAGCGGGGCGGAGCAAGAAGCGGGCCTTAGGTCCCTCAGGGCAGGGGGGCGGAGCGTATCTCTTGGAGCGGGCTCCTGGGGGCGGGGCTCCGAGGTGTTTTCCCCCCCCACCCCCGACCCCCGCACTGCAGGAATGGGGCGGGGCTCTGGGGGCGGAGCTCGGGCGGGGTTCTGGGGGCGGGGCCACAAGAAGCGCAAGCGCATATCCCCCGCGACCTGGCAGGGTGAAGTGGGCGTGGCGACCCAGAACGCGGATCTTTCACAGGCCCCTAAGTGCGGGTCAGCATCAGGGGCCGCCTGGGCCGCGGTGCACCGCACCCCCGAGTGGGTTCACTGGACGCTTCGGGGTGCTAACGGTTCTGGTGGAGGCCACTGGCGTGGGTGGGCCTGGGAGAAGGTGGGTCCTGGGGCACTTTAGAGCCTGCTCCCAGAATGAGGGAAGATTCTAGGTCATTAGGAAAACAAGGGGACCGAGACAAGTTTACGTTTTTAAATGAAGGAGCCTTTTATAAAGCACATTTCCTCCATCTGTGTAGTTTCGGGAACATGTTATGTAAAATCCAGGGTGGACAGCAGCAGCATAATGTACTTACGCCCTTGGTGTAACTAAGAAGTTTACTAGACGTGGTGGTCCATGCCTGTAATCCTAGCCACACACGGAACATAGATCATATCTACAATAAAGCGATTAAGAGCTGGAGATGTGGGTCGTGAGGCCGAGTACCTGCCTAGCAAGTGCAAGACCTTGAACTCCAACTCCAGTTACTGATTCCCCAGTTCCTGCATGTTTTGTAAAACTTTCCTATCATTATACAATGTCCTTAGATCTGGACCTTTCTCTTGACATACTCGTATGCTCAAGATCGAGAGATAACTGGTCATACTCAGGCTTCCCTCTGACTTTCTAGGTGGCTCTGAGCTAAATTTAACACTCAAATATAACAACTGTTCTGGTTTCAAAACTGCAATTATTTCCATGACTTAGAAACAGGACTTCTTCCATTACCCCTTCCCTCCACCTTTTTTGGCAGGTCCTGGGGCTTGAACTCAGGGCCTCAGCACTGCCCATGAGCTTCTTCTGCTCCAAGCAAGCATTCTAACACCTGAGCCATACATAGTGCCACTTCTGACTTGAGTAGTTTATTGGAGATGAGAGTCTCACGGAGTTCCCTGCCCAGGCTGACTTGGAATAGCGATCCTCAGATCTCAGCCTCCTAAGTAGCTAGGATTAGAGGTGTGAACCACCAGTACCCAGCTCATCACCCTGATTTTAATGATTTCCCCTACCCGTTTCAACTTGGACCTTGGCTTAAAGCTGTCTCAGGGACATCAGAAGCGAGCAAGGTAAAGCCTGGTATGGTGGTGAATGCCTGTAATCCCAGTACTAAGGAGGCTGAGGCAGGAGGATTGTGACTTTGAGGCCATTCTGGGCTACACAGAGAGATCCTGTCTTAAAAAAGAAAAGCAATGAATAATAAAATAATATTTAACCATTATTCTACCCTCAACACTGAGAACTTCTAAGTTGGGAGAATAATGATTTGTAATATTCTTGACTATTTCAGTTCAATTTTATTCCTCCAACTTAAGTTGAAAGTAGGGCAGTAATGAAGAATGTGATGTCTGTCCCTCCCCCACCTGTAATGGCTGTGTACGCATTAATTGTGGAGATAAGAATGTTGGCTTTGAACCATGATCTTCAGATCTCAGCCTCAGATCTCTAGCCTAGAATCAGTTAGGATTATAGGTGTGAGCCACCAATGCTAAGCTCTCAGAACATTGTAAACTACATCCAAGTGAGGGAACTGGCTATTTTTCAAGCCTTTAAATACCTACCGGTGAGGTGCAAAGTTGGCTGAAGTATCACCAAATCCACCATGGTTTGAATCATACCCTCTGCAAATTTGCAGAATCAATTTTAAATGTGCAGTATACTTATGAGAAGCCATAAACATTTTCATTATGTAGTTTTTATTTTAGATGAACATTATATATAAAAAAGTTCACCTGGAATAAAATCTATTTTTAAAAAATAAAACACAGCATCAGTTATCAGTACACAGTTAATGGATTGGCTTAAATAAAGTTAACTTTGACAAGTCCAAGTCATCTGCAAGAGCATTATACATTAAGCCAATGGAGAAAAAAAAAGTTTAAACAGGCACAGAACAGAAAAAGTAGATCATTCCTGTAAAGGGAATGGTTTTAGTCAAATAGTTTATGGTATTCTGCATGAGAGGAACTGAAGTATCAGTTTCAAACAAAATTAATTGCTAAGGCCAAGTGATAGTTAATTCAACTTACATTTTTTTTAAAGCTAAGCAATGACAGGGAGTTCTTGGCAACAAGATTTGTTGCCTATGGCACACATTTCAAGAAATGAAAGAAAATCTGAAAATATCCCTAAGTGCAAATTTTCCATTTCTATACATTTCAGTTGTGAGAATTTTTTTAATATAGTGAACATGACATCTTAAAGGACCGCTCCTACTATAAAGTTTTGCTAGAATTTGACATTTTAGTAGCATACTCTGTCCTTCTAAGGTCCTCTCCATCAAGGAATTTCATTTTGGGGTATTTCTCTGTCCCTAGATGTAACAAGAAAGAAAAAAAGACTTATCTTTTCTGGGTTTTTTTCTTTTTAAGTTTTTATAAAAGTTGATTGCAGAAAGAATTGCTTGAAAGTTGAGATAAGTAAACCAGTGTAATGAGATGTGGTTTTAAAGTTTTTAACTTTAGAAGCTCATCTTTAAAGATTAAGAACTAAATTACAAAGGGATCTAAATCACAAATTTTAAAAAAGATCTGTTTAAATGTATCCCTCACTGATTACAAGAAAAAATTTATAAGCTTTAATACCTGTAAAATGCAGCCATAATCTCTTATTTAGAAACTTCTGCAAAAATGTATCTATATTGCACACCTAAATTTATTAATGGAGATGGGTAATAATACATATATTTGTTATAGGATATGACATGTATAGTTTATTCTAAACTAAGATATCACCTACCTTTCCCAAGGTTACCTTGAGTTCAAGTGGAGACAAAACAACACAGAGATTCTAAAGTTCGCTGGATACTTACAGGCTGGCTCACTGTTCTTCTACCAGGTCTTAGAATACTAGTTAGCTAAATGAGGTATAATTTAAAAAATAGTCCTTCAAAGTAGAGAGTATGATCTTCTGAAAATTTGTAACAAAGACTACATAAAATGTTCTTGGAAACAGTAAGAATCCCAGTCACCTCCTAATGGAGGCACAGGTGGATTACTTAATCATGGTCTGCAGTAAAATACATCTAAAATCAGTTCCCAATGAAACGACATACAATTGATTTATACACTCCTTTAGTTACAGCATGTCTGGGTTGTCTGACACCCCCAGATTCTATTTGAAAAGGTCTAGTTTCGTTCAATCAGTGTCAACATGAGCACATTGATAATGAAGTACAGCAACTGAGCCACTAATCCTGCTGATCTATGTACCTTTACCCATGAAACCACAAACATGTCTACAAAAAAAGCTTCCCAGTTTTTTTTTTTTCTGTTTCAGCAGGGAACAGACAAAATAATCTGTTACAAAGTTCATCTAAGAATAGAAAAAAAATAATGCACTCTATGTACATTATTAAGCAAAGAGGAATATTTATTGGGTCATTTCACCATGCAGAAAGTAAATTTCCTATGGTCTTAGCTCAAATTATGTACAATTTAGCAAAGCTAAATGTAAGAAAATAGCAAAGACAATTTATTTCTGTACAACAGAGCATACACTCCCAGTTTGCTGCTACTTCAAAGAGCATGTTTTAGACTCATCTAACTTTTCACAGGCTCTTTCAAAGGGAAGTTCACGGAGACTAGTTAGTAAGCTATAAGATGAAAGAAGAGCAAAGAAATGAAACAAAAGCAAAGCATTCTGCTGAAAAAGAAAACGAGAACCACAGATTATGTCAGTTTTGGTTTGCAGACAAGCCCTGAGATAGAAACCAAAGTGTTAAGACACCAAAATAGTCAGAGGTAAAAATACTAAGAGTTACATTCACAATGGTGTCTTAGCACACACCTTTTGCCAAGTATTTTGTTACTGTCCTGAAAGCCTAACTGCCTAGGTTTTTTTTTTCCTCTAGTAAATTAGTGAATACAAAACATTTTTTTTTCTTTTTTCAAAGAAATTACTTTGTCTTTTTCAAAAATGTATCTAGCTTGAGGATGGTCAACTGACAATCAGCTTTCAATAGTGGATCTACAATTAGTATTGGGGACAGCAACAGGTAGCTTTAAGCCCACAGGTAAGCATTAAAAAATAAAAATGAAAAACAAGACTGAGTTATATATCCAAAGTAAGTTCAGCATACCTACCCAAACCAGCTCAGCCCCTGAATTGACTCTTGAGTCCTCAGATAAGGATCAAAGGCTGACTGGTCCAAGGACTGAAACACAATGTCTTAATGTGCAGCAGAATTCTCTGTGAGAGTAATCATTCATTTTCTACTTCTATCTCTAGGCTAGGAACCTCCATTACCTATCAGGGAGACAGATGACTAACAGAATTCATTTCCTTAGGCATCAGCCTGTATCATGACACCAAAGGCTAGAGGGATATTAGCAGAATTTGGCACGTAAGTTAACACTACATACTCTTCTCTCACGTGATGATTTTATTTACAAAAGGAGTAATGGTACTAGTGTTTGGTGAGAAACACAACTAAGCTTTTCTCTAACTTTGGCTCTGAATGACTGGACCAAGTCTTTGCAACAATGAACCCAGCAGATGGAACGAGTCTACACATTCAACCACAGCTGCTGGCCAACTGACATCTTGATCACGCTTTTTTGCTAATGAAAAGGCAAAGATTCCCTAGGGGATATGCTAGGTCTAATCTTATTTTTGTAAAAACACCAAAACAGAACCCCCCCCCATTATTATTTTCACCATTACTAAGAGCTATTCTTAAACATATGTCAAAAAGTTCATCTCTCTTCCAGGCAGGTATGCTTCCTGCAATCTAAATCTAAGTTTTCTTAACACTCACAGATAGGGGTAGTGGTAGAAGTGGGTGTCACAAACTAAGGGGTGGTCCTAAGGAAAAATAAATTATATTTTTAAACCACATTTAGAACCACATTTAGAAGTAAAACCCTAAATGATGTACTTCTCCCCCTAGGTAAAATTTTACTTCTAGAAGTTCACAAACAGAAATAGACAACCACGTTTGAATATGTAATTCATTTTAGAGAATTGAGTAATTATAGCAAGTCAAATAAGGGGAAGAAGAGAAAATACAAATCTCAGGGAAAGTGAGATTTGGGTGGTTTCCAAATGCAACTGCATAGATTAGGTAGAGATAATCAATTAGAAAGTGATTCATTCAGCTATTCACATGCTGGCCAAAAGATCAGCAGTAAAGAAAAGCTGTTCCCAACTCAAAGCAACAAAGATGCTGTGGCTAGACAGTGTTATGATTCTTAAATTCACAAATCAAACCCCTTCAATAAATGATATCAATGCAATAACATTTGGCCCTGTGATCTAGACAAACTCATTTTAGTATACCCACCTCTGCTTATTATTCTGTCATCTATTTTAAACATCCCCACAAATACAAATTTGTACAAATTTGTGTTGAAGTTTGACACACAGAAGTGTACCAGGATGAGTGTGAGATTATTATACCATAATGGGGAAGGGCTAATGCTAGGATGCAGAGTTTAAAGAAAAAAAAAAAAAAAAGGCAGGTAAGCAGCTTCTGCAACAGGCGATAAAACACAAGGAAACTAGTTAGGTCCTGGGGTGTCTCCACATCATTGCTTCCGGCCTTGGAAAGAGGAGCCTGGTCTTTTGCTTGCAAGCAAGGCTTGAATCCACTTGGCGATCTGTCCAGAGAGGGAAGTTCTGTGATGCTCTCAGAAACAGCCGGGCGGGGTAGCTCTGCGGCTGGGTGACCTGTGCTTTCAGAAAAGCAGGAAAGGGCCCTTCAGTGCACTGCAGTCTCTCAGAAAGGAAGAGTTCATCAAAGCAGTGAACAACGGAACAAACTGGTCTTCTTGGATCGGTTTTCTGTGATTTTCACTGGCCCACCTGCTCCTGATGAGTTGGTGTCATTCTAGAAAACAGAAGACAAGAGTTACCAAGGAAGGAAGAGAGATTTTCGTGGTTTGATTCCTTTATTTAAAAAAAAAAAAAAAAGGTAAAAATTACCTGTTATGTGAGTTGTGTAGGAGAAAGGCCTCCTATTTGCTAGATAGGCACTCTACCACTTGAGCCATGCCCAACCCCACCCCCCTTTTAGGCTTTAGTTCATTTTTTAGATAGTCTCACTTTTTTTTCTTTGTGCCAGTCCTGAGGCTTAAAATCAGGGCCTGTGTGCTGTCACTTAGCTTTTTTGCTCAAGACTAGTACTCTACTACTTGAGCCACAGCTCCACATCTAGCTTTTTGGTGGTTAATTAGAAAACAATTCCATGGACTTTTCTGCCCAGGTTGGCTTGGAACCACAATCCTTGGATCTTAGCTTCTTGAGCTGCTAGGATTACAAGCATGAGCCATTGGCACCCAGCTGAGATGTTTAATAGTATAATCATACCTATCCTTATTAGAAAAAAATTATACAATGGAAATAAATGTTGTAAGTGTAAATGTTGTAAATGATACAAACCATTTTTCTGTTGAGTTTTGTCATTATATCTCGTGCAAGTGTAAAAAATGCCTAAGGATAAAACAAAAAATTCATTATTATAGTATTAGAAATATGGTACTTTGCATTATTTAACCATAATTATACTACTTTAGAGACTTCTTTTTTGTTCCATTGTGGGACTAGGGCCTGATGCTGTTCCTGAGCTTTTACTCTAGGCTAGAGCTCTACCACTTTGAGCCAGAGCACCACATCTGGTTTTCTGGTGGTTAACTGGATAAAGAGTCTTAGAGACTTTCTTGCCTGGACTAACTTTGAACCATGATCCTCAGATCTCAGCCTCCTGAGTAGCTAGGATGACAGGTGTGAGCTACCAATGCCTGGCTACTTTAGAGTTAACTGAAAAAAAAAAAAAGAACATAATTGTAAATGTAGTAATGTGGCCTATTTTTTCGATTACTAATATTTTCTAATGTTATCAAAGTGTCATTCAATCATCTTTTTTTTTTTTCTTTTGGTGATTTGAGCTCAGGGCCTTGTAACTAATAGGCAGCTGCTCTATCAATGAACCATACTTCCAGTCCTTTTGCCTAGGCCCCTGCCTGGACATTGATCCATCTATTTTATGCTTCCTGTCACAGCTAGCATGACAGGCACATGCCAGCCTGCCCAGACTTTTCGGTTGAGAAAGGAATCTTGAAATCTTCTGCCTAGGCTGGCCTGGAACTGCTATCCTGTTGATCTCAGGCTTCTCATTTAGTGAGGACTGCAGGTATGAGCCACAGGTGCCCAAATTCTTACACCAAATACTATACTAATGAGGCATCTGCTACCAGATCCCAATATGACATGTGGAATTTTAAGAAGAGGGCAGCGCCTTTCTGTAAGCCAACCCCTCTTCCTCAAGAGGAGAGCATAATGCCTGACGGAATATGCTAAACTACCTCTTTAATTAATGAGTGAATGAATAATTATGCATTACAGGGCTGGGAATATGGCCTAGTGGCAAGAGTGCTTGCCTCGTATACATGAAGCCCTGGGTTCGATTCCTCAGCACCACATAAACAGAAAAAGCCAGAAGTAGCACTGTGGCTCAAGTGGCAGAGTGCTAGCCTTGAACAAAAAGAAGCCAGGGACAGTGCTGAGGCCCTGAGTCCAAGGCCCAGGACTGGCAAAAAAAAAAAAATAATAATAATAATAATAATAATAATGTGTTACAGCTTATAATCTAGCACTACAAAAATATCCATCTTTTCTTTCTGATCTCTTCTGAGGTCAGATCTAAGCATGCGCAATCTTCCACATCTCAATGCTCCAAAATCCCCAGATCCTGGGGTTTGATTAAACTCCTTCCCACAGAAATCAGTTTAAATGGATGAAGGACTCCTGGTAACATCAGTGACAATTTATCCATAATTATCTCTTGACCCAGAACAATATTTTTTAAACCTATCATTCAAACTTGCTCTGTTTCTCAGGAGCTGGGGGCTCAATGCTCGCTGTTCAGAACCACTCCTGAGCCCCATCACTGCGCAGTCCTTGAAATAAAACCGTAGGACAACTATTGCTAACTGTCCTACCGATCTCCTAGGAGTATAGGTTTCTAAGTAACCCCAGCCTAGTTTCCACGAAGCTAACCCCACAAATGTAAAGCTCTGCAGAAACTACTAGATTCTCCAGCCGCCTATCCTGAGTACTTGGCTCAGGGAGCTCCATAGCCGGGTGCCCCAGCAGTGATGGCTGCACAAGTGCAGACTGAGCCAGTGGTCAGAGCTGCCTGTCGCCCAGGCTGACAAGAA
Source organism: Perognathus longimembris pacificus (assembly GCF_023159225.1). Taxonomy (NCBI): domain Eukaryota; kingdom Metazoa; phylum Chordata; class Mammalia; order Rodentia; family Heteromyidae; genus Perognathus; species Perognathus longimembris. Next base: position 20,046,150 of record NC_063183.1, read on the forward strand.
GAAGATGCTCCCCTCGTTCTGGTAAAGGGAGATGCTTTTTTGTACAAAAGGAAGCATTTTCCTGTTTATCTATGCTTGTATAAATAAATCAATGACCACTTCCTGTTTCCCAACAGCCCTTAGTCAACCTGAGAAATGAATGTTATTTGAAATAAGCAACATCAACAAAAATTCTAATCATTTCCCACTGTCCAATAAAGTAATTTTAGCTCCCTATCAGATGGACATTAAGTAACCTAAGAAATCAACTGTAAGCATACTGTTATAAATATTGTGAGTTATGTGCGTTAACATGTATTACATGTATTCTTTTTAAGATGAAGCTCAACATTTTGTGGGGGTGGGGGGGTCAGTACTGGGGATTGAACTTTATGCCACTGTGCTCTCACTTTGCTTTTTTACTCAAGCTCCACTTCTGGCTTTTGCTGGTAGAAGATAAGAGTCTCATAGACTGTTCTGCCTGGGCTGGCTTCAAACCACGATCTTGGGTAGCTAGGATTACAGGTATGAGCTGATGGCATCAGGTTTAGGGTTTGTTTTTGTTTTTTTTTTCCCCAGTCCTGGGGCTTCAACTCAGGGCCTGTGCACTGTCCCTGGCTTCTTTTTCCTCAAGGCTAGCACTCTGCCATTTGAGCCACAGTGCCACTTTTGGCTTTTTCTGTTTATGTGGTGCTGAGGAATTGGACCCAAGGCTTCATGCGTGCTAGGCAAGCACTCTACCACTAAGCCACATTCCCAGCCACTAGGTTTTTTTGTTTTTTTAAATTAAGAATCAAAGTATCAGCAACAATTCTACCATTGGTGAATCTGTTCTTAGAAGACTTTAGATGACCAGTTTTCTTTTACTGATAAACACTACTAAATGCATAGTATTACAATATATTGTTCTTAATACACAAAGGCTAGAATCTACTTAATAAGCTAATGGTTCAATTCTCTCTCTCTCTCTCTCTCTCTCTCTCCCTCCCCACCCTTCTTATTTTCTGCCAGCCCTGGGGCCTGAACTCCAGGCCTGGGAGGTGCCCCTGAGCTGCTTTTGCTCAAAGTGACTGCTCTACTACTTAAGTCACAGTGCCACTTTCAACATTTTGAGTAGTTTATTGGTGATAAGAATCTTACCGAGGACTGGGAATATGGCCAGTGGTAGAGTGCTTGCCTCATACACATGAAGCCCTCGGTTCAATTCCTCAGCACCACATATACAGAAAAGGCCAGAAGTGGTGCTGTGGCTCAGGTTGGCAGAGTACTACTAGCCTTGAGCAAAAAGAAGGCAGGGACAGTGCTCAGTCCCTGAGTTCAAGCCCCGGGACTGGCAAAAAAAAAAAAAAAAGAATCTTAGAGTTTCCTGTCTGGGCTGGCTTTGAACTGCAATCCTCAGATCTCAGCCTCCTGAGTAGCCAGGATTACAGGTGTGAGCCACTGGTGCCTGGCTTAATTCTCTCTTGAGAGTATTCAGACATGAAATTCCTTTAACTCGTCTGTGCCAGGCTGCTAGAGGGTTTCAGGAACGATGACAAATGAACCAAGAACCACTGCTTGGCCAACTGGCCTGATTTCCACCTTCCCAGTAGCTACACTGATCAGAAACTCAACTTCTATGTCCTTGGAGAGGCCAGACACTGAAATGCAGCAGCCAGAGTCCATGGGAAAGGCCAAGGCACAAGTATGAATGAAGCATCCATCTCTGGTTCCACAACAGGTTCCCACCAGATCAAGGATACTGGGAAGCCCCCTGTGCAGCGGTGTTCCTGCCTACCAAATCACCCACATTACCTCTCCTTACCTCTTCTACATTTGTACTGGATTTTGCACTTGTCTCCAAGAATTTAATCCCATAGTCAATTGCTAACTGAAAGGCAAACAGAAACATTATATTTAGCCAGCCTTGGTTTGCACAAACTAAGCACTTATATTTTTCAAAGCCCCTTCCCAAAGTAGTGTCTAGATCTGAGGCTTTGCTCTCTTCTTCCGCATTTGAAATTCAAGAGTTTAACTTAATCTAAAAATGGAATGGCTTCCCCTTTACAAAGAGTGTTATTAGTACTTCTCTTTGCCCTAATATACGTATAAGAAAAATCAAGACCTGGACGCCCCCTGCTCTATTAACGTGGGATTCATTCATTCTTTCTATCTGTTCCCAATGTACAATTCCCCAATAGCTCTTACGGTGACAGTTAATTATTTCTGAGTGAATTGGCCTATAATAAAACAAAAACACTGCAGTACCCATTGCTTTCATTTCCATTGGTGGAGACAAATTTGAAGAATTTTCTACATTTTCTATCTGTGCTCAGAGTTCCTGAGATTACATGAATGTTTTTAAGGCAAAGTTTGTAGTCAGAACGAAAAATGCATCTTGCCTGTGCCACTTGAGGGGGAAAATGCCAAAGTGAAATTCCAAGAAAATTTCGTATAAACAGTGAAGCCTCTAAGTCAATTTGGAAAATGCCACAGAAGTAAATGTATACAAAAGGAAATTTGCTTCATGGGACACAGTTTGAGATAAGCCTAGAAATGATCCATCTATAGCCTGATCCATTGTGTTTATCCCAATGACCCATAGTAAAATATTCCTATGGAAAAACTGGAAAATAATTATTTGAAACTTCACCTTTACCTTTTACTTTTTTTTTTTCAGAAGATTTATCATTTTACTTTCAAAACCTGAGCTTTTCATACAGCTCTATTAAGAATCAGCCTGAATGAACTCTTAGGCTGAAGAAACCTTAAAAAGGACCAATTTGTGTCTCCCAGAAAACATTCTTAGCAAATTCTTTAACAGTGAGTCATCCAGAGAGTATCTGGGGCTGGCTCCTGAATGCTAATCAACCCCCCTCCACACCCCCAACTCAAGTATGGCTGACTTCTGGGTTGCTGACACCCGATTGTACAGGGTTAGAAGAAACAGGGCTAGTTTAAAAACTTAAATCAAGAAATAATACTAGCAAAAATGATTGCTTCATGCAAGTAAGATTGCAACCTTCATCTACCCGGCAAGTTACCTTTTCCCCTCTTTCTTTGGACACTTGTCTTTTGTCATTCATATCACACTTATTACCCAGGATCATCCTTTCCACATCTGAAGAGGCATGCTGCAGGGAGGAGAGAGCAAACAGCGAGCTTAACAGCCTGAGAAAAATCACAGCGACTCAACAGAAAAGCCTAACCTGTCAAACACATCACTGCATTTAGTGATGAGACAATCTTTCAGTGCACACAGGGCCCAATTCAGAGACAAGTTTACAATAGAGAAATGGAGCCTTTATTGAGCCTGGGCTAACTCCACCAAGAGCTCATAATCATTCCCCTCTTCTTTTCCATATAAAAAAGAAAAGGAAAAAGAAAGTTAGTTTATGGTTATCTCATGGCAAAACTTCCCCATTTGGCTCAGAGACTGGACTGAGCTGCCCAGGGGAGAAAAAGATCTGGATTCTGAACTATTTAAAACACAAGTCCAGGGCTGGGGATATAGCCTAGTGGCAAGAGTGCCTGCCTCGTATACACGAGGCCCTAGGTTCGATTCCCCAGCACCACATATACAGAAAACGGCCAGAAGCGGCGCTGTGGCTCAAGTGGCAGAGTGCTAGCCTTGAGCGGGAAGAAGCCAAGGACAGTGCTCAGGCCCTGAGTCCAAGGCCCAGGACTGGCCAAAAAAAAAAAAAAAAAAAAAAAAAAAAAAAAAAAAAAACACAAGTCCACTGGGTTAATATGCATGTGAACAAAGTTTTTAGAGGGTCAGATTTCTTTCTGAAATGTCAAAGATATTTTGAAGAAAACTTAGGATCAATCATTCTGAAATTCTGCTGTGTGTGTACTGAACTCAGGTCCAGACCTGGGCACATCCTTTAGCTTTTATTGCTCAAGGGTGGCACACTACTACTTAAGCCACAGCTCCATTTCTGTCTTTTTGCTGCTTAACTAGTGATGAAAAAAAAAAAAAAATCTCCAGGACGTTCCTGCCTGGGCTGGCTTCAGAGATCCTCAGATCTCAGCCTACTGAGTCACTAAGGATTTACAGGGGTGAGCTATTAGTGCCCAACATTAGCCAACTTTCAACTATGTAAGATGGGTAACACTTTAGCAGGGCAGAAAGTTGCAGAAGTAGACATATTTCCTCTAGCCAAACAGTACAATTAAACAGATGGAATTTGGAATACAGATTTCTTCATTTTGGGACCTTTATTTAAAGCTGCGTCAACAATGGCAAGTCACTTCTTTCTGACCTGAGTCTCCTCATAGATAAAATGGGGTCTCAGGTCAAATTATTTCCAATACCTGGCCTGACTTTAAAATTCTCCAGTGTCCCGGGTCCAGCCAACCCTTTCCCTTCATGGAGCAGCATGAGGGCCGGCCGGCCTACCCCCCACTCTCTCCTTGAATACATACCTCTTCAATGTTTCTGATCCAATTCTTAATATTGTCAAAGGACTTCTCATTTGTGATGTCATAGACCAGCATAATTCCCTACAAGAGGAAACAATGGACTTCATGTAAGGATTTTATACATAGAAAGTGATAGTCTATATATGCCATGCACTCTTCCCTCCAGAAGCCTTTGGTTAGCCCTTTTTGTCTTGAAAAAGATTCAAAATAAATTTGAAAAACACAGACAAGTAAAATAAAGTCTTTCACTGTCTTGCCACAAAATAAGCAAAAAGCCTGTTAGCATTCTCACTGTTAACCTTTAACGGATAGGTCATGGTGGTAAAGATCATATGCCCTCTCTACCCGACCTCACAGATAACAATCACACCCTCTGCAGCTGTGGACCAGTTTAAGCTAAAGCCCAGGTAACACTGAGGGGATGACGTATCACTTACATTGCACACCAAGCCCAAACTCTCAATTCTTACTCCTCCACCAAAATGTTTACATTTCCCCCTCCTTCCCCTTCCCTTCTTTTTCTTCGGCACATCTTTCTTTCCCTTCCATTCCCTTCCCTTTTTTTGGAGACAGGGTCTTGCTATGTAATCCGGACTGATATCAAACTCATGATCCTCTGGGTTAGCCACCTGAGGGCTGAGATTATAGGTAAGTACCACCATGCCTACTTAGTACACCTCCACCAAGATTGAGGCTACACTGCTCTCTTGCTTTCTTACTCTTATTCTCTCTCTCTCGCTTGCTCACACTCACACACACACACACACACACACACACACACCACATACACATACAAATATTATATATATGTGCCAATCAAAATGTTACCATATAAGTAAATCACAGAAGCAAATATAATGCATTTGGTACATGAGTTTAATTAAAGGTGTTGCCATGTTTGCAAAACCTCAGGTCTGATATTTCTAAAAGGTTCATCTTCTAAATGCTTCAACTAACACCTGCATGTTAGTTTATAAGTTACACCCTCAGCCCACATTTTGGTACTATGTGCTAAGTCTACACAACTGTTCATCCATTCAACAAGTAAGCTGAGGAAAGATAAGGTAGTACATATATGAAAAAGATAGCTAGTCCTCAAGTCTAAATAAAATAACACATCTCAACAGCCTTGTTCCGCATACCAAGAAGAGCTAGACATCCAAGTGAATATCTGCTCCCACATTCCCGTGCACCTGTCTGTTCTCTGGAGCACACAGATGGTGCCAACACACTACCCGAAGAATGATTTTTTTTTTTTTTTAATGATCAATAGAAAAGCTTCAGCTCAGCTTTGGTGGCTCATTCCTATAATCATAGCTACTCAGGAAGCTGAGCTCTGAGGACCATGGTTTGAGGCCAGTGGTGGGCAGGAAAGTCTGAGAGACTCATCTCCAATTAACCAGTAAAAAGTTAAAAGTAAGCCAGGCACTGGTGGCTCACACCTATAATCCTAGCACTCAGGAGGCTGAGATCTGAGGATCTCGGTTTGAAGCCAGACTGGGCAGAAAAGTCCCTGCAAGACTCTTCTCTCCAATTAACCCCTCAAAAACTGGAAGTGGCTCTGTGGCTCAAAGTGGTAGAGTGCTAGCCTCGAGCAAAAGAGTTCAGGGATAGTACCCAGGCCCTGAGTTCAAGCCCAACTACTGACGCCGCCAAAAAAAAGTTGAAAGTAGAGATGTAGATCAAATGGTAAGGCAAAGCAAGAGTGTGAGGCCCTGAGTTCAAGCTTCAACACTGGCACAAAAAAAGAAGAGTGAGAATTGTAGAACATCTAAAAGTGAATTGCTGGGGGGGGGGGGGGAGGAAGGGGGAAGTGGAAGAAAATGAGGGAGTAACACCGTTCAAAAAGAAATGTATTCATTACCTTACTTATGTAACTGTAACCCTGCGGTATATCACATTAACAATAAAATTCAAATTTTAAAAAAAGTTAATTGCCTGTTTATTTACTGGCAAGGCCAATGGCAAGATGGTTTCTAAAAATAAAACATAATCAAAGAGCCCTTTTAAAAGCTCTTGTTCTCACACTGAAAACTTGTATTTTCCCCTGCTGCACTAGACTCCAGCTTTGTCCTATGATCCCGGCAATCAGTATTCATGCTTGACTTCCACCTGGAGAGTTTCAAAGCCCACACTCACCATGGCTCCTCTATAGTACGCCGTCGTGATTGTTCGGAATCTTTCCTGACCTGCTGTGTCCCTGAAATTTGAAACAAAGGAGAGAGTCGCTTTAAAACCTTCACCGGCATCATTAAGGAGAGGTCTAAGCTGTAGGAGAGAAAATTCTGGTGTGCTCCTGGCACTGCAGTGGTGGGGGAATTTAGAGAAGGAGCCCCAGAGGGAGCCCATTGCGTCTCCTGAGCCGGAGGCGGTGGTGGCCATGGGAGCCTGTCTCTTAGATGACATCCCTGGACCCTGAGGACAAAAGCAGCTCAAGTCCTTCGAGGAGGTGGCATGTGGGAGGGACTCTTAGAGGTAGAGATAATCCTTTTTCTAAGTGCTTTATGATTAAGGAAGTCAGTTTGCTTTCTTGACTGAATGTGGGATTCTTGTAACAAAGCAAACAACTCAACCAGACTTAACTGTGTTCACTGTACCCAGCAGAGCTCAGTGGAGGAAGCCGTCTCCTTTACAATGCTTTCAACCAGCAAAGCCCCCCCCGCCATTACATGAGCGCCTAGGTCAGCCCATCACTGTCCATGACTCCAAACATTTTTAAATAGAATGCCTCATAATTAAACCTTTTTTTCATATGTTCATGTCTCTTTTTAGTTGGTAGTGTACCATTAAAATATATTCTGATGGGCTGGGGGGGGGGTATGGCTCAGAAAATTCTTCTCTCTCTCTCTTATTGATATATATATGTGAGTCCTTTTTGCCTTCTGCACTTCTCAAAATATGAAAGTTCTAATTATGTTTACAGCAGCAATCCAATAAAGGAAGACAAATTTCCTTGATATTTGGGGAAATCAGTATCTTCAAGTTTGCTAGTTACAGCCAGAACTAATTTATACCCTATGCTATGAAGACAAACTAAACTGTGCAATTTAATTGAAGGGGAGAAAGAGGCATTTGTGGAAATTTATTAGAAATCTAATATATACTAAACCACCAGAGTATGAGGGCCTAAGGGAAACCAACTTGATTAAAAGCAATCAATACCTTAACACAAACCCCTTTCACACTGTGTTAGCATGGTGTCCACCACAGCTGAGTGGCAGCTGTTCATATTACTACCTACCGTCCTCATTCTGCAAAGCAGAAAACAGGCGCAGAAGAGCTGTGGTCCCAGCTCTGTCTCTAAACAGTTCATAGCCTTGAAGGAAACTTGAGCAGCCCAGATCTTAGTTGTTCGACACAGGGCCAAGCCTCACCCCCAAAGCCTTATCTTGTCATTTGCACTGATCAGCAGGTAAGATATTGGTGGCTCTTGTTTTGTGTTTAGCAAACTAATCGTGGAAAAAGTAGAGGCCAAAACACCTCCAAGCAGGTTAATCATGTTTTCTTGATTTAAATACATGGGTTATTTAGAACCAGCTTTGCAGTGAAGATGAAGAAGAAACTTTTGGACACTATATGAAGGTTGTGAGGAATAAATAGAGATTATTTTACTTCTCAGAGTAATGATAGGGCCATGGTGTTTGGGATACTGCATTAGTTCACTCTACAGCACGATAATGAAATATGGTAGGCAGGCTACTTTATAAAGAAAAACGGACTTATTTAGCTCACAGTTTTGGAGGCTCAAGGACATGGCACTGGCATCAGTTCCATTCTAGTGAGAACCCTCCGGGCTGCATCACATCATGGCAGCTGGTAGTGGTGGGAATGGGTGTGAAAGGAAGGGCTCACACTGAAGACAGGAAGCCAGACCTGACCCAGGGGTCAGGCTCAAGATTTTATAAGAACTCATTCTTGTGAGAACTCGCTGCAGGAGACCAGTAATCCCTTCTTAGGACAGCTCTCCCCCATGACCTAAGGTCCTCCCATAAAGCTCCACCTCTTCAAGATTCCATTAACATCTCCCAGGGCTGCCCTGGGGAACAAGCTTCCTACACATAAACCCTGGAGGCGATTGCATCTGCCATGTTAGTTCTAAAGCTGATCAGCACCAGCCTCCAAAACCACACGTTAATGTTATGGCCAGGACTGTTGGCACAGTCAGGTAACTTCTTTGCTTCCCTCTTAAAAATCATTTTCAGGGCTGGGGATATGGCCTTGTGGCAAGAGTGCTTGCCTCGTATACATGAGGCCCTAGGTTCGATTCCCCAGCACCACATATACAGAAAATGGCCAGAAGTGGCGCTGTGGCTCAAGTGGCAGAATGCTAGCCTTGAGCAAGAAGAAGCCAGGGACAGTGCTCAGGCCCTGAGTCCAAGCCCCAGGACTGGCCAAAAAAAAAAAAATCATTTTCATTTCTTAGGATATTTAGTCTTTTACTAAATGCCAGGAGATGAAAAGGGCAGCCTGCAGGAATCCTCACATGTTTTCAAACGAAGCCACTGGGAACATTAGGTTAGGCTAATACAGGAAGGAGGGCAATAGGAAGTTGTAGGAGATCTGGGTAGCTGTCTCAGCTCAGACACAGTCCCTCAAGGAATCTATGTACTCTAAGTCCTTGTTTCCTCCTCACTAAGGAAGAGCAGGAGGATTATAATCTTAGCTATTCAGGAGGTTGAAATCTAAGGATCAAAGTTTGAGCTCAACCAAGGCAGGAAAGTCTGTGAGACTCTTAGCTTCAATTAACCACCAGAAAGCCAGAAGTAGATCTATGGCTCAAGTGGCAGGTCACCAGCCTTGAGTGAAAAAGCTAAGGGGCAGCACCGAGGCCCTGAGTTCAAGATCCACAACTGGCACCGAAAGTGTTGTGCTAAGAAAACGAAACAAGACTTGGTTAGTTTTTTTTTTTTGTTTTTTGGCCAGTCCTGGGGCTTGGACTCAGGGCCTGAGCACTGTCCCTGGCTTCTTCCCGCTCAAGGCCACTTGAGCCACAGCGCCACTTCTGGCCATTTTCTGTATATGTGGTGCTGGGGAATTGAACCCAGGGCCTCATGAATACGAGGCAGGCACTCTAGCCACTAGGCCATATCCCCAGGCCCAAGACTTGATTTTTTTGAATACAGAGTGGCTTCAATTAAGACATGACTTCTTTTTTCTTTTATTGCCCAGTTCAATAGTCCTCGTTCTTTTACTTCATAAGAAGAGATACGCAAATAAATTATCCATGTCAGAGCTAGAGGGGAAGTCCAATGTCTTCAATAGAATTAATTTACAATGACATAAAAAACAGAATGAGAGCACCATGGGCCTGCTTGGGAGATCCCTGTGTTAAAGGATTATCCCTAGGATGACATTACTGGAAGGCAGCAGAAACTTGAAAGGAAGGGCCCTGGAGACTTGCTCTTGCAGGGGATTGTGATACCCTAGCTCCTCCCTACCTCTCTCTTGCTTCCTGACTCAGGAATTTGCTCTGCCTCATGCTTCCTGCATTGCCATTCAACATCGCCATCGGAGGCCTATGCCAACAGGCCCACCCAATCTTGGACTAGATGACCCAACACTATGAATCTACCAAACCTTTTCTCTCTGTAAGTTAATGATCCCAGAAATTTTGTTTTAGTGATGAAAAGTACCAAAGGAAAGCAACTGGTCCAAAGTTCTCAGCCTTAGAGGGAATCTGTGGCTGGAATCCTGATCTGCACTTTCTGTTTAGTCTTTGTATCACCTGACCATTTCATAGCTGCAACAAGTACCAATGAAAATGTTTCTTCCTGTGTAAAATGAAGAGCTGTGGATGGGTTTCAATGGGTTGCCAGATCTCTTCTGGCTCCAAGGCTTATTGGTCATTCGCCACCTGCTCATTCATGAGAGATACCTTTGAAAGATGCTCAGACTTATCCGCTTCTCCTAAATTCTGATGAAAAGAAGTTTTAGCTACCACAAAATGCCTCTACTTACCACAGTTCACATTCAAATTCCCACTCTCAATTCCCAACTCCAGGAGAAGCTCTGTGTGTTTCATTTTACTTACCAAATCTGAAGCTTGATTTTCTTTCCATCAAGTTCTATCGTTCGGATTTTAAAGTCAATTCCTGCCAGAAAAGAAAAGAAAAGGAGGGGAAAAAAGATAGGCTAAGTTTCTTCCAATTGAATCCAAGTCTTAGGAGGAAGAGGACAAAGCTTGCTATTGAAAACAAGCTCTCCAACGCACTGGAAAATGTGAGGCTGGGAGGGTGTGAATGGTGCACTTCCTCTGCAAGCAGGCCCAAGAAAGGAATGCTAATGACCGGGCAAAGAATTCCCACACGGTAAATGCCATGTATTACAGGCCTCATTATGCTGGCACAAATGGACCCCCGTCCTGCAAAGTTACATAATTTGGAAGGCTTCAGAGCACACCATATTTGCTACTTCCTGAAATACATACAAACAATACTTCCCAGCCCCCGCCCCCCATCCAAAGGCCACAGGCCTTTGTCAAACATCTTCCTCCATCTTTTTCCATTTATTTTCTCAGGATGTGTCTGTGTGACTGCAGGGGAGGAAAAGCCTACATTTTATACACGTAGCAAGGCTTTTATATACATTTTAATAAATGTATATTAATTCCTGCAGGTTACTGCCTGGGACTGAAATTCTAGAAGGGCTTTTAGCAATGGCTACACTTCAGAATTACTTAAAAAAAATTTTTTTTAAGCAAAACTCATCTCATAACTAGATCTACCACCTTCTCAAAATTGTGAGTACCTGACATAGCTGGTCTAGGGTAGGATCTATCACTGGCAATTATTCTAAGAGCTCTGCCAGCCAGGTGGTGGCGGCTCAGGCCTATAAATCCTAGCTACTCAGTTGGCTGAGATCTGAGAATCACAGTTTCAAAGCCAGCCTGGGCAGGAAATCTCTGTGAGATTCTTATCTCCAATTAGCAACCAAAAACTGGAAGTGGAGCGATGGCTTAAGTGACAGAGTGCCATTCCTTAAGCAAAAAAGCTAAGGGATAATACCCAGGCCCTGAGTTTAGGACACACACACACACACACACACACACACACACACACACGCACACGCACACGCACACGCACGCGCGCTGAAATATCCTCTCTTTCTACGCTGGCCTATTGGCACAATAACTATAGTGCTTTCTGAGACTTCACCTGTGGGAAGGAATCAAGGGCAACATTGTCACCTTTTTTCAACAAAGCAGACTGAAGCTTTCCTAAGCCTGACTCTCATTCAGAACACTGCGGAAGCTTGCTACTGAAGCTAGTGTTTTGTTCTCTGGGTTTTCTTGTACTGGTAAGAGATATTACCTTTCTGTTATCTGTTAGAACTTCTACTCGAGATGGTGACACTTGAGCACCTTTTCACTATTCATAAGTGTTTTCGGTGGTTTTTGTTGTTGTTGTGTTTTGTTTTGTTTTGCCATTCCTGGGGCTTGAACTCAGAGCCTGAGCACTGTCCCTGGCTTCTTTTTGCTCAAGAATAGCATTCTACCACTTGAGCCACAGTTCTACTTCTGGCTTTTTCTATATATGTGGTGCTGAGGAATCGAACCCAGTCATGTATGCGAAGCAAGCACTCTACCACTAGGCCATATTCCCAACCCCCCGTTCAGTTTTTTTTTTTTTTGGCCAGTCCTGGGCCTTGGACTCAGGGCCTGAGCACTGTCCCTGGCTTCTTTTTGCTCAAGGCTAGCACTCTACCACTTGAGCCACAGCTCCACCTCTGGCCATTTTCTGTATATGTGGTGCTGGGGAATCGAACCCAGGGCTTCCTGTATAAGAGGCAAGCACTCTTGCCACTAGGCCATATTCCCAGCCCCCGTTCAGTGGTTTTAAAGATGTGAACAACATTATTAAGCTTTTGTTTATGCTGTTGTCAAGAGCCAGAGGACAAGGCAAATAATGTAGGTATACAGGGAAAAAATACAACCAGACACCATTTGCTAAAATGATATTAATATTATTGAACAGCACTAAACTGTAGGCAACAACTGTCACTAAACTTGTAGGCAGATTGCTTACACACTATCAACCACTGTATCCGTAGTTAAGCTACATACTGTGTCAGGCACTCATGGCTTATGTTTGTAATCCTAGTTACTTGATCTGAGGATCAAGGTTCAAAGCCAGCCTAGGCAGCAAAGTCTGTGAGACTCTTATCTCAAGTTAACCACCATAAACCTGGAAGTGAAGCTGTGGCTAAAAGTGGTAGAGTGCTAGCCTTGAGCTCAGAGATAGCACCCAGGTCTTGAGCTCAAGCCCCATGACTATATGCTGTGCAAGCTTTAGGAACCCAGAAACTACATAGAAATCTAAGATATCAGACATTCTGATTCTATTATTATGTGTACATCCTTGGTGATTCCTTCCTAGGATGCTGTGCCAACCTTTCTCCTTGGTCTAATTCCCCCATGTGGCTAAGAATAACTTCATGTCAAATACAATTGATCCTAATTTCTTTCTTTCTTTTTTCTGTTTATGTGGTGCTGAGGAATCGAACCCAGGGCTTCATGCATGCTAGGCAAGCACTCTACTGCTAAGCCACATTCCCAGCCTGTAAGAATAACTTCAACAGTTCCTGTTGCAAACTCAGTGCACTGTTTAAGAAGATGAAGCTGGGGGTACTGGTGGCTCACACCTGTAATCCTAGCTACTCAGGAGGCTCAGATGTGAGGAGCTCAATTTGAAGCCAGCCTGGAGCAGGAACAGTCCATAAGACTAATTAACCACCCAAAAACTAAAACTGGCCAGCACTGGTGGCTCATGCCTATAATCCTAGCTATACAGGAAGCTAAGATCTGAGGATCACAGTTCAAAGCCAGCCATGGTAGCCAAGTTTGTGAAACTCTTAGCTCCAATTAATCACCCAAAAAGTTAGAAGTAGAGTTGTGGCTCAAGTGATAGAGCTCTAACATTGAGCATGAGGCACAGGGACAGAGCCTAGACCCTGAGTTCAATTCCCAGAACTGGCACAAAAAAAAGCTAGAAGTGGAGGTGTGGTTCAAGTGACAGAGCACCACCTTTGAGTAAAAAAAAAAGCTGAGAGAGCTTGAGGACCTGAGTTCAAGCTCTAGTATGAGCAGAAAGAAGAAGAAAAAAAGGAGTGGGGGGAGGGGAGGAGGAGAAGAGGACCCAATTCCTCTAGCTTGGTGATTTCAACCTTCCCCACTAGAGCTGTTTTCCAGACACTGCCCCCTCAGCTCCTCTACAACTAAGGCTCGGTGTCTCAGTTGGCCCCACATGGCCCTTCTCTTCTGTGTGATCAGGTTACATTGCAGCCTTCTTTAAAGACATGGCTCCCCTCATGTAGCTAGCTCTCTCCCCTTTCCTCAGTTCCATCAGCCATGCCTAGGCCTCAAGGCCTGGCTTTGCACATCAATACATGCCTGTCACTGAGCTCTGTGAACTTCCCACTCCTACACCAAGCCAGGGTCCCATCCTCTTGGACAGTTAAGTTGAACACAGAAACACATATACAGCACACAGTAAGTTCAAAGTCAAATACTATTAGATATTTAAGTAAAGGTTACTACGAAGTGAAGAAATGCTACAAACCCACAAAATTCAGTTTTCTTAATGTGCTCAAGTGGCAATAGTTACTTTGCTGAGAAATTTTATTCCTAGAAGAAAATGGAGATACTTGCATAATTAGCTTGACAATCATATTTATAGAAATATATAGTGGATTGACATCTACTCTTGCACATAAACAATAATTACTTGGAGGCTATTCTGGGGTGAAAAGAATAATTACTTGAAAATTACATCAATTAGGGTACTTTCAACAACCAGTAACAGAAACCTCAAAGCAAACTAAGATTTTGTTTTTTTCCAGTCATGGGGTTTGAACTCTATGCCTGGGCACTGTCCCTGAGCTCTTCAGCTCAAGGCTAGTGCTCTATCACTTTGAGCCATAGAGCCACTTCCGGTTTTCTGGTGGTTAATTGGAGATAACTCAAGGACTTTCCTGCCCAGGCTGGCTTTGAACTACAATCCTCAGGTCTCAGCCTCCGGAGTAGCTAAGATTACAGGTGTGAGCCACCAGCACCCAGCTGAAGGTAATTTCTTGACTCAGCAAACCCAGTGGTGGCTTGAGGTTAGGAGTGGCTTGTGTAATGGCTCTGGCTCAGTTCTCTGCACCTCCCTTGTCTCTGCCCTTCTGGGAGGATCAGTTTCATCCTCTGACTGACAACAGTTCCTGACCACAACAGCAATACTATTGAGAAATGATCATTTTGCTGTGCCTAACAGTGACCCTGCCTTTCCCCAAAGCCTTACTGTTCCTTCAAGTTTAGGGTAGAACCATGGGAATGTCACATTCTGGTGGCCAAAGGCCAAATGCCTTAAACTCATTCTCACCAAGGGTGGATTCATCTAAATGTATCTCCATTCATTTTTAACTGAAGTCCACAATTACATACATGCATTCTAACAGATCTTTTTGTTTTTGTGAAGTGATTATTAAGCTAATGTTTGCTCATGACTGCTGTCTCTTCTTTATTACTGGAAAGCTGGAGAGGAAGTATGAAGGACAGTCATAGGATTATAGACAGGAAGCAGGACCTTAGAGATCCTTCAGTCAAGCCTTGCCTTAGGAGCTAAGAAAATCAACACCAAGACAGAGGCAGCAATTAACTCAGATTCACAAAGACCAATACAAGAAGGGTTAAGCTAAAATGTTGGCACTTAAAAATCTTTTTTTCTCAAGGAGATAGGACCAGGTCTCAGTGGGGAAGCTTGCTCTTTAAAGGTCAAAGGAAAACTCTGGCAACAACTGAATGTCCACCAGTGAGAGAGCATCTTGCTAAACAAGAGGGCCACGAGAATCAACATGGCTGAATCCAAGAGAAAAGAACACACTGCAGAAATATTAAGTCAGCCTGGGGCTGGGAATATGGCCTAGTGGTAAAGTGCTTGCTTCATATACTTGAAGCCCTGGGTTCAATTCCTCAACACCACATACATAGAAAAGGCCAGAAATGGTGCTGTGGCTCAAGTTGGCAGAGTGCTAGCCTTGAGCAAAAAGAAGCCAGGGACAGTGCTCAGGCCCTGAGTCCAAGGCCCAGGACTGGCAAAAAAAAAAGAAAAGAAAAAAGAAATATTAAGTCAGCCAGGCACTAGTGGCTCACACCTGTAGTCCTGGCTACTCACGAGGCTGAGACCTGAGGATCATTATTAAAAACCAGCCTAGGAAGGAAAGTCTGTGAAACACCAGTGGGCAGGAAAGTCTGTGAAACTCTTTATCTCCAATTAACCACCAAAAAGTCTGAAGTGGCGCTGTGGCTCAAGTGGTAGAGTGCTAGCAAAAAAAGTTCAGGAACAGTGCCCAGGCCTTGAGTTCAAGCTCCAAGACTTATATAATAATAATAAGAAGAACAAAATCATTTCTGAAAAATTCTTTTCTTTTCCTTTATTTCCAGGCGGAGCTGAGCTTCTTTTGCTCAAGGCTAGCACTCTAACTACTTGAGCCACACAGCTCCACTTCTGACTTTTTCTGTGTATATGGTACTGAAGATCTAACCAAGGGTTTCATGCATGCTAGGCGAGCACTCTTACCACTAAGCTACATTCCCAGTCCCTGAAAATATCTTAAAATGCTGAAACCAAGCTGGATGCCAATGGCTTATGCTTATAATCCTAGCTACTCAGGAGGCTGAAATCAAAGAATCACAATTCAAAGCTAGTCTGGGCAAGAATGTCCGTGAGACTCTTATATCCAATTAACCAGCAAAAAACAGGAAGTGGAGTTGGGGCTCAAGTGGTAGAGTGCTAGCCTTGAGTGAAAATGCCAAGAGAGAATGTGAGGCCTTGAGTTCAAGCCCCAGTACTGGCCAACAACAACAACACCAAATCTAAAGTGTGCACCCACATTTACTAACCTATCCATGTGTAAATAGAGAATTAAAATCTATACATACATTCCCATGTAATTGAAGCACACAACATGTATAAGAATGGTTATTAACAAATTAACTGCTGGGGAGAAACAGAAGAGAAAGAATTCACAGGAGATGTTGAGTCTATCTATAATTTGTCATTTCTAATCAAGTGGACATGAGTTGTTTTGTTTTGTTCTTTGGGTTTGTCACAGGGCTTGATCTTGGGGCCTGGATTCTGTCTCTGAGCCTTTTTGCTCAAGGCTAGTGCTCTGCCACTTTGAGAGACAGCACCACTTCCAGCTTTCTGGTGGTTAACTGCAGATAATAGTCTCAAAGATTTTCCTGCCTGAGCTGGCTTTGAACCTGGATCCTCAGGTCTCAGCTTCCTGAGTAGCTAGGATTGCAGGGGAGTATTTTCTTTATTAACAATGTGCTTGACACTTTTCAAAGCAAATATTAGTTATCGGGATAACTAGGATATGGAGACACACATTCAACTAATGGTAGTAGAAAAATCAAGGTGACGTTTAGTCATGGCAAGTGCCTTAGAAACATTAGTGTGGGTGGGTGCACATTAGTGTTGGGGGGACATGTGGCAAGCGCTTTCCGAGAGGGCAATGGGGTGGTTGGAGGAACGGGCTTGGACAGCGGACCGCAGAGGGAAGGGAATGCTGGGCCTGGCCCAAACCCACAGTGAACAGAGACTGAACGAGGAAAAGGAGCTTGCAAGAGCAAATATCTTGTCACCTTCCATTCCACAAGTTGGAAATGATTTCACATGGACAAGGCACAGATGGGCAACACTCAGTTATGCTATAGTCAAATGAGTCCGTCAGATGACCATTTTTCTCTCAAGAGAATAATAGATGGAGAGGTTGGCCCTGGGTTTGTGAATGGGTGCAGAGATACCATGGCCTGAGTGTGGGAAAGATTTCTTTTCCTGGCCTTGGGAACGCTTTCTCAGGCTGGCCAGCTCTCCTGACCTTCAGTATGAGCTGTGACCTGATGTATTTTGCCCTCTGGGTGCTGCAGCTTAGAACAACACACAGTTCTTCAGGGTCACTTGGGGAAGTCTGGGGCCTGGCCCAGGAAAATCAGCACTAAGGGACCATCAAGTCACTTTTTGACATTTGGTGGCCACTAAATTTCTTTGAAAAGTTCTTTTGGCTGCAGTCACAAAACCATGAAAAAAAAATCTGATTTCTGGGTCATTCCATCTTTTAAGGAATGCCACCAATACAGGATTTCAAGGCTGGGTTTATTCAGATCACTGCACATTTTCCCTATATGGGTTATCTATCTATCCCCCTCTGGTAGCAAAAGGTCAACACTGCTTTAACAATTAAAATAGGGAAAGATGTTCTTTATTGCAAAAGTACACTTGGAAACATCTGTGATCCCAGGCTATCTGAATGTGGGTTATGTGGTTTGTCTATTTACATTTCTGAGATATTCCAGAAATAGAAAAAGAAGTATCCCAAATACTGAAACTCTTTTAAAGAAATGCTACATTCACTTCCTTACTTGAGGGTTTTTTTTCCCCCCTCTCATTTTTGTTTGGTTTTGTTTTTTGAGACAGAGTCTCATTAAGTCATGCTGGCTTTGAATTCCCAAGTCTCCTTTCCAGCCTCCTGGGATTATAAAGACCTCTATTATAGCCAGGTGCTGGTGGCTCACGCCTATAATCCTAGCTACTCAGGATGCTGAGATTTGAGGATCATGGTTCAAAGCCAGCCTGGGCAGGAAAGTCCGTAAGACTCTTATCTCCAATTAACCACCAGAAAACTGGAAGTGGCTCTGTGACTCAAGTGGTAGAGCGCTAGCCTTGAGGTGAAGAGCTGAAGAGTGCCCAGGCCACGACAGAGGAAAAAAAAAAAAAGACTTCTGCTATTGACAATGAACACATGGTATAAACTGATATTGCCAGTTTTGAAACTTTCATTGATAACCACACTTTTTGTGGTGTGTGTGTGTGTGTGTGTGTGTGTGTATGTGCTTTTAAACATGCTAAATAATTAAATTTTAGAATAGGTGACACTTCAGGATAACTTAGTTGATCTCTCTAATTAGAAAAACAGATTATCCAACTAGGAAAAAGTGAGTCATATTCTGAAATTTGAATACTTTTTTCAAAATAAAGAAAAACATGAAAATGTGCAAAAGTAGAATTAAAATTAAGAATGTTATTTGAAACTGAGAGAAAGGAATAAGAAGGGTATCATTCTTTTGAAATACATGTTCTGTCAATTTGAAAGCTATTTCCCACCTAGTGTTTTCCTGTATATATTTAGAACTATTTAATTTTGTTCATTCATATTAAAATTTATGATCCTGAAGTTGAGATGAAAACATATCAAATGTAATTTTAGATAATATTTAACAGTGGACAACCAAAGCATTTTCTAGGAGTTCAGTGAAATCCAACACAGGAATAGCAGGAACTTGTTGTGGTTATTTGTTTTTTGTGTCAATCCCAGGGCTTGAACGCAGGCCCTGGGTGCTGTCCCTAAGCCTTTTCTGCTCAAGGGTAGGGCTCTACCACTTGAGCCACAGCCCTACTCCTAGATATTTGGTGGTTAGTTTGAAGTAAGAGTCTCATAGATTTTCCTGCTCAGACTGGCTTTGAACTGTGATCATCAGATCTCAGGTTCCTGAGTAGCTAGGATTACAGGCCTAAGCCACAGGCTCTGGTGAAAAGGAGTTCTTTTTTTTTTTTTTTTTAAGGTAGACTCACAAATAGTTTCAACTGTAATTTTCCCTTTAAAAAGATATCTGGGGGCTGGGAATGTGGCCTAGTGGTAGAGTGCTCACCTCGTATACATGAAGCTCTGGGTTCGATTCCTCAGCACCACATATATAGAAAAAGCCAGACACAGAGCTGTGGCTCAAGTGGTAGTGTGCTAGCCTTGAGCAAAAAGAAGCTAGGGACAGTGGCCTGAGTTCAAGCCCCAGGTCTGGCCAAAAAAAAGAGACATCTGATGGGTAGAAGGTGGTAGGAAAGAAACAGTCTGATATACTGAGAAAGTGAACTAGAACTTCAACTTTCTTCTCTAAGCTATGAATAGGAAGTTGCAAAGCAAACTCCATTTATTGCCAAAATTAACAGTGGCACACATTGCCACTTACTGCTGGAAAAGGCGCACAGTCTTCTACTGTGGTAGAATTTCCTACATGTCATTGAGTTACACTGTTGAATTTAATGACATTCTTCCGGATAGCCATTCCCATCCCATAAGATCATACACGGCAATGAACTCATAAACTATAGGAAAAAATTACTGATTTTTTTCCTTTGGGCCACAAAATGCACAACAGATACAAAAATATAGTTAATCTGTTTGTTTTGGGATGTTGAGGATCAAATTCTGAACTTTATACGTGTTAAGCAAGCACTCACTGTACTACTGTGTTACACCATCAGTCCAAGTTTAGTGTAGGTTTTAATAATGTCTATATTTGAGAGTCTCAAAGGACTATAACATGTAAAATTAAAATATAATGGTCAATATGCCAGTCACTGTTGACTCACACCGGGAAGTCTAGCTACACAGAAAGCTGAGATCTGAGGATCATGGTTCAAAGCCAGCCCTGGCAGGAAAGCATCACGAGATGCTTATCTCCAGCTAACTACCAAAAAAATCCAGAAGTGGAGATGTGATTTAAATGTTAAAGCACCAACCTTGAGTTTTTGTAAAAGCTAAGGGGCAGTGCCCAGGCCCTAAGTTCAAGCCCCATTACTGGCACCAAAAAAAACAACAAAAACAACAACAATCAAACTCTTCAAATGATTCTGAGAAATAAAAGACCAAAAAAAATCATAAATACCAAATAACTAACTGATGTCGAGAAAAGACTGAAATAGCAAAAAGCATACAACTCAGATACTATATGTAGAAAGATCTAGGAAGTGCTGAGAAATTACAAGTTGATTAAGGAAATTACCCAATGTTTAATTCACCACTGGAGAGTGGCCAAGTGAATGAATGACAAATCTCTTGAAAACCCTGCCCTTTCCAAAGACCCTGTGTCTTAAGTGTTACTCAATCTGCAGAGATAGCAATGAGCTTGCCCATGCCCATGCCAACACGTGGACTTTAGATTCCTAATGAAATGTTTTGCTTTCAATCAAAATCTGTGTTCACCAAGGGCCTGATTTGTGAGCTAACCTTATTTGAAGCATTGCAGTTCAGAAGGCCTCTATGAGTCCATGTTTCCTTCACTATTAGTTCATGACCACTTCAAGAATTGCTCAGTCTGTTTGTGGTTGCTAAGAACATAACTTGGCAGCAGGAAGACTCGGGTATGTAAGCCAGGTGCTGGTGGCTCCTGCCTGTAATCTAGCTAATCAGGAGACTGAGCTCTTAAAATTTCTGTTTGAAGCCAGCCCAGAGCAGACAAATCTGAGATTCACTTCTCTCCAATTAAACCAGAAAAATCAGGAAGTAGAGCCATGGCCCAAGGGGTAGAATAGCAGCTATGAGTGAAAAGGCAGAGCAGAAAAAGGCAAAAAAGTACAAGGCCTGGAGTTCAAGTCCTAGTACTAGTACATGTGCATGCATGTGCATGTGTGCGCACACACACCACACATATACACACACACACACACACAGATTCCAGTGTGTCATCATCACTTTCCTAAGCCTGGAAAGGAAAACTGTAGTCACTGAAGAGTGAGAGAGCGAGTGAGAGACAGAGACACAGAGACACACACACACAGAGAGAGATAGACAGAGACAGAGAGACAGAGACAGACAGAGAGAGAGAGAGAGACAGAGAGACAGAGAGAATGGAAAAAAGCAAAGCCCTGCTTTTACACAGTATTGCTATGAGAAAATCATACCAATCACTGGAATTATTACTGGAAAAAGTTACTGCCATATTCCAACGATGCTGCACCACTGATTCTTTGGATCTTCCCCAGTACTGACCACTATCACATTTTCCATTCATTTAAGAGGTAAGTGAAAGCTGCAGAGAAAATGATTAGGAAGTAATAGAGCTTAGTCACAAAGCTCTATGGTGCAGCTAACTAAAAACAAAGGATATCTCTGTTCCCTTTTGGAATAAATTCTTAACGGGGGGGTGAAAAAATACTGTTATTCATGTAGTAGATCAGCCTGAAATAAGCTTTAGCTATAATTTTTGTTTTAGAAGGATTTCAGGTTGTGTTAGTATATAATATAAATTTAATCATTTTCTTCACCCAGTACCAATCACCAAATTCAGGGACAGGGAAAAGAGGGAAGGTCTTTGCCACATTACTGGGGACAGAAAAATCTAAATCATTCTCCCTATCTTCCCATCCTTTTGTTTTTTTGTTTTTTGTTTTTTAGCCAGACCTGTAGTTTGAACTCAGGGCCTGGGCACTGTTCCTGAGTTTCTTTTGCTCAAGCTAGCACTCTACCACTTGAGCCAAGCACCACTTCTAGCTTTTTTTGTGTGTATATGGTACTGAGGAACCGAACCCCGGGCTTCATGTATATTAGGTAAGCACTCTACCACTGAGCCACATTCCCAGCCCCCTTCCCATCCTTTCTTTCACTCAACTTTTCTCTAAATAAAATGGAAAGTGACTAGAGATTATGGGGAAAGCCCAGAAAACTCGAAACCCTCTGAATGGAGGTAGCAAGGACCTTCTATTTCTCAAAACCAATATCCATGCTGCACATATATGATGAAGTTCAGTGTGTTTACAGCTCAATGCAGCCAGTGCAATAGATGGCTCACTATAATGAGCTGTTGCTAGTCATGGAAGCTAAAACAAATAGTGTATATGCAAGCAGAGGATGAGACAAAAATAAACAAAAATAGCACAAACCGCCTATATGTTTTTCTCAATCAATGTTTAAAAAAAATAAAAAGCCAGGATCCAGACACCAGTGTAATCCTAGCTACTCAGGAGGCTGAGATCTGAGGATCACAGTTCAAAGCCAGCCCAGGTAGGAAAGTCCATGAGACTTTTATCCCCAATTAACCACCAGGAAACCAGAAGTGGTGCTGTGGCTCAAAGTAGTAGAGTGCTAGCCTTGAGCTGAAGAGCTCAGGGACAATGCTCAAGCCCAGAGTTCAAGCCCCATGACCAAGAAAAAACAAAAACAAAAACCAGTCAGGCACTAGTGTCTCATGCCTGTAATCCAGGCTACGTAGAAGGCTAGGATCTGAAGATCTTGGTCAAGAAAGCTTGAGAGGGGCTGGGAATATGGCCTACTGGCAAGAGTGCTTGCCTCCTACACATGAAGCTCTCGGTTTGATTCCCCAGCACCACATATATGGAAAACGGCCAGAAGGGGCGCTGTGGCTCAGGTGGCAGAGTGCTAGCCTTGAGCGGGAAGAAGCCAGGGACGGTGCTCAGGCACTGAGTCCAAGGCCCAGGACTGGGAAAAAAAAAAAAAAAAAAAGAAAGCATGAGAGACTCTTATCTCCAATTACCCAGCAAAAAGCTGAACGTGGATCTGTGGTTCAAGTAGTAGAGTGCCAGCCTTGAGTGAAAAGCTAAATGAGAGCATGGGGCCTTATGTTCAAGTCTCAGTACCAGCACACACACACACACACACACACACACGCACGCACACACGCATACGTGCGAACAACTGTGTGATCCTATTTTGTAAGTACAAATGTCCTATGGAACCAAAGTTAAACCTGACTATATAACTTCCATGCACACGGTAATCTCACCTCTCGATATACATAGCCACTCACCTTAGAACAATTAAGACATTCATCTAAGTTTAAAGAGTGTTAAAGGATTCTAGCCATACTACTTCCTTGGCTTAGTTTTGAAAGCTATCCAATGTTACAACTAGCTTGACAAAAACCTAAGATCTTAACTGCAAACAATAATGCTAGGGATCCAGTGTAGACCAAGAAGGAGAAAGGACACTTATTTTCCTTTATAACCAAGCTAATGACCTCTGGAAAATTTCAATATACAATAAACTGGTAACAACTTATTCAAAGCATAAAATGAAGGGCTTGTCAATTCCTTTTAGGGTAATTTGCTTTTTTTTTTTTTTTTTTTTTTTTTTTTTGGCCAGTCCTGCGCCTTGGACTCAGGGCCTGAGCACTGTCCCTGGCTTCTTCCCGCTCAAGGCTAGCACTCTGCCACTTGAGCCACAGCGCCGCTTCTGGCCGTTTTCTGCATATGTGGTGCTGGGGAATCGAACCTAGGGCCTCGTGTATCCGAGGCAGGCACTCTTGCCACTAGGCTATATCCCCAGCCCCGGTAATTTGCTTTTAATCCTTATCTTCCTACTTCTAGATCCTGTATTTAAGAGGTGAATGGAAAAGGAAAAAATTAAAACCTAAAGGATGTTCACCAGAGACAAGTTTTACAAAGCCATCCTCATAGCTTAATGCTTTTTCTTTAAAAGTCCCTCCCCCCCCCCCCTTGGGCTGAGATATAGCTCACTGGCAAAGTGCTTGCCTAGCAAGTGCAACATCCTGGGTTTGATCCCCAGACCCAAAAAAGAAAAGACAAAAAGCCCCAAAATACAGTTAAAAGTCTGCTTTTCTTTGTTTTTGTGCAAGTACTGGGGTTTGAACTCCCTGTCTCTTAGCTTTTTCCCTCAAGGATGGCACTCTACCACTTGAGCCACAGCTTCACTTCTGGGGTTTTGATGGCTAACTGGAGAGAAGAGTGTCATGGACTTCCCTGCCCAGGCTGATTTGGAACCGTGATCCTCAGATCTCAGCCTTCTGAGTACCTGGGATTACAGGCATGAGCCACCAGCACCAGGCCTTGAAAAGTATTTTTAAATTACTATTTGTTCAGTTTAGTTTTACAGAACCAAATCAGAAGTAGAACATCCCAGAAGAGGCCCTCCTTCCCCTCTGATGACAAGAGGCCTCAGGGGTTAGTTCAACAAACTCACTCTTCCTGAGCATCCCCATCCCCGGTGGTGGATAGTATGACTCACCTGTTCCCCTTCACCCAGTCTAACAGAATGGACAGCTCTGCAGAACCATGTCAAAGGTCACCACATATCTATGAACATGTGTTAGCTTCAGGCAGGTTCTTCAGAGTTACAAAATATGCTTTTTAAACAGGTCATGATGTCCCCAAGTGATAGGAATGTAAGTTATAAAAGACTCAGGTGGAAGTCTTGACAGGGTTGCAGGGAGCAGTGGCTTTTAGTTCCTACACAATACCTGGAGCAACTGAGCAAGCACTCTCTTTTCTTAGCAAGCACAGACATACTTCCTAGAAAAGTTTCTGTTGAATCCACCATGAGCAATGTTTTGAGTGACTAAAAGTGATCCTTGAAGTCACTGCTACTGGCTCAAACCTGTAATCGTCCATAGCTACTCAAGAGGCTGAGATCTGAGGATCGAGGTTTGAAGCCAGCTTGGACAGGAATGTACATAAAACTTATTTCTAATTAGTCAGCAAACAGCCAGGCATTATTTGTGCTGGCTCAAATGGCACAGCAACAACCTTAAGCTTATTTGCTGTCACCAGCAAGAGAAAGTGTGGCCACATCGAATGGGACAGAGACATGGGGACATCCTTTCACTTGCTGTATCCTGTGGCATCTGCAGAAACAAACTCAGGAGGCCCGGCATCATCAACAGATGTCATCTGCCCACGCTATTCCTGTCCCTAATTAAAGCACAGAATTCAAAGTTTGCTGGACTCTAATTTATTAATCATATCAAATTAATCTAATCTGCTACAAAACAGGAGAGGGCAATAGTGCAAGCTTTAATAAAGTGAGCTCAGGGGCTGGGGATATAGCCTAGTGGCAAGAGTGCCTGCCTCGGATACACGAGGCCCTAGGTTCGATTCCCCAGCACCACATATACAGAAAACGGCCAGAAGCGGCGCTGTGGCTCAAGTGGCAGAGTGCTAGCCTTGAGCAGGAAGAAGCCAGGGACAGTGCTCAGGCCCTGAGTCCAAGGCCCAGGACTGGCCAAAAAAAAAAAAAAAAAAAAAAAAAAATAAAGTGAGCTCATTCAATTTTGTTTTGTTTTCCTTTCTTTGGTACTGGGGATGGAACCCAGGAGGTAGTACTAGCTAGGCAAGCCTTTACCACTGAGTAACATCCCAACCCAAGCTAATCTCATTCAATTTTAAAAGCTGCTCATCTGAGGATCATGGTGAATTCCTACACAAAGGTGTGTGTATGTGTCTGTCTATGTGTTCTTCCTTTGTCTTGTTTGAGCCAATGTCTCTATGTAGTTGACTTTGGACTGGAGATCCTCCTGCCTCAGTCACCAGAGTGCTGGGATTACAAGAGTGTGCTACTATGCCCAGCTAGCTACGTGTATTGTTAACTCATCTTTCTGCTCCTAAGGCCCCATAGAGCAGTGGGGTCTTTTTGTATGTGTGTGTCAGAACTGGAGCACAGGTTCAGCAAAAGGGTCAGCTCCTTTAGCTTTTTCCACTCAAAGCTAGTGACCTGCTATTTGAGCTACATCTCCACTTCCAGCTTTTTGGTGGTTAAATGGAGAGAATAGTCTCATAGACTCCTGCATGGACTGGCTTTGAACTTTGAGATTTAGATCTCAGCCTCCTGAGCAGCTTTGGTTACAGGCGTGAGCCACAGGAACAGTGAGGTTTAAAAAGAAAAAGAAACCAGCAAATGTACATGGAGTATTTCAAAAGTCAATTCAGGGGTCCAGACAAGTTCTTGGATATGTAGAGCACAAACATAACCAGAAGGTTGTCATATATAGTTGAAGAAGAAAAATCAAGGTTAAACTAAACAGCCAAGTTGAAAAGTTTACCTCTGTACATGGAAGGGTGACCATTTCCAATGTTCAATTCATCCCCCAGTTTGTGACAGATCTAAAGCTGTGACACTAAGTTACTAACACAAACCACAAAAATAGAACTCTTCACTCACGTGAGCATGTGATTTCAAGCACCATCCTCTGCAGGATTTCCACACTGGGTAGTCACAATTTTAGTGGCCCTAGTCACCAGTCAGGAAGTGCACAATAGCCATGCACACAAGTTAGGAAACATGAAACACAATGACTGTGTATTTTTAACCCCAGACACTCTATCAGCACAATGAGAAGCATGAGGCAAAACACACAAAACGTCTGGACATTTTGGGAGTGGAGGAGATCACAGCCATTATGGCAATTCTTGGCATGAATTCTGTGTGTGTGTGTGTGTGTGTGTGTGT
This sequence comes from Perognathus longimembris pacificus, assembly GCF_023159225.1. NCBI lineage: Eukaryota > Metazoa > Chordata > Mammalia > Rodentia > Heteromyidae > Perognathus > Perognathus longimembris. Next base: position 20,072,550 of record NC_063183.1, read on the forward strand.
GTGTGTGTGTGTGTGTGTGTGTGTTGGTTCTGGGGCTTGAACTCAGAGCCTCAACCCTAGGTTGGCTTTCTTCAAGGCTGGCATCCTACCACTTGAGTTATAGCTCCACTTCTGGCTCTTTGGTGGTTAATTGGCGGTAAGGGTCTCATGGACTTTTCCTCCTCAGGCTGGCTTTGCACTGCAATCCTGAAAGCTCAGCCTCCTGAGTGGCTAAGGATTACAGTACAAGCCACCTGTGCCTGGGTCTGCATGAATTTCTGAGAGAGACAGAACAAAGTGGAGAAAATGTGCGCACTGTGAAAAACTCAATTTATTCTACTTTGGACAAGCAATACACTTTTACAGGCCTCAAATATGGAGGCCTATGGGGATGTCTGGAAGATGATGATACTGAAGTTGGACAAGTGGCAGGCTTGACCCTTGTCAGACTTTCCAGCTGCTTCCTTGATGTATGAGTATATTCCCTTGTCAAATCATACAGCAGAGGACTCATCAAAGCTGTTTTCATTTTAGCTTCACAGTAGATATGGTTTAGAAAACTTCCTGACCACATATGATAAGTACAGTGTATTCTGTGTGCTAGTAATAAATGTATAATGCAATATACAAATGTAAGCCACACTTAATGAAAATCAAACTTCCTAGTAGAAGGACCAATGCCACTAATTAATGTAACAAAGACTTAGTGTGCACCTCCTTGAGCCTGACACCTTGACTGAGGAGTATAAAGATGCAGACATGAGCTTTAAGGGGTTCCTGAGCTATCTATAGGCATTATAATTTCAGAATGTAAAGTGCCTACTCCATCCTGGGTCTTTTATTAAAGATAACATTCTAAGGTTCACTCTTTAGTAACAGAAACAGTAGATCATGAGCCATCAGAAAACATGGCTTTCTGGATTATGAAATTACTTTGATTCTGTTATTCCACAAAGAATTAAATTCTTCCCGAAGACTGATAATAAACAAGTGACATTTGTCTTTCACAAATGGCAAATATAGAAGTAGCAATTTTCCCCATTTAAAAAACAAATTTGGCTTCAAATTTAATTTAGTAATAGAAAAGAATATATATGTATATAGATATATACATACATACATACATAAATATACTACACATCTCTTGACTTTCCATTCTAATAAAGAAACTAGTCTTGGTCAAGCTGGAAATTCTCTTCGCATTCTGAGGGCTTTGATAAGTAGCTGAAAATTTAAAGTGTCAAATACATTTATAAAGAATGATACTATGAGCCAGGTGCCAGTGGTTCACACCTGTAATCCTATCTACTAAGGAAGCTGAGATCTGAGGATTGTAGTTTGAAATCAGCTGGGCAGGAAAGTCCATGAGACTCTTTTATCTCCAATGAATCACCAGAAAACTGGAAGTGGCACTGTGACTCAAGTGGTCAGCTTTAAGTCAAAGAGCTCAGGGAAGCACCCAGGCTCCGAGTTCAAGCCTCACAACCAACCAAAAAAAGAATGATTCTATGAAGCTAGGTGCTAGTGGCACAAGCCTATAATCCTGGCTATTCCGGAAGCTGAGATCTGATGATCAAGGTTCAACACCAGAATGGGCAACAAAGTCTATGGGAGATGTAGCTCAGCGATAGAGCACCAGCTTGGGCAAAAAAGCCAAGGCAGAGCATGAGGCCCTGAGTTCAGGTGAAAGGAGGGAGGGAAAGACAGAGAGACAGAGACAGAGAGAGAGACAGAGAGAGATAGAGAGAGGGAGACAGAGAGAGAGAAGAGAGGAAAGACAGATAGAATGATACTATGAAAATTTCAGTTTTAAGTTACAAGAGCAAAGGTTAAGGGCTCAGCAAAGCTCCTGAGCTCAGCTGCAGTGTAGAATCTGACTCCCAACCCCCCCTCATCTAATAATCAAGATGGCATTATAAAAGATGTCTACTATGTATTTCTTATGTTTATTAAGTGTTCACAATAGCCATCCTTAACCTATATCACCAATAAAGACCCTATAACTCCAAGGAATTTGCCCAAGACAGCATGATGGTACAGTAGTCCCCACTAAGCCAAGACCACAGCAAACACCTGAATTCACAAAAACCACCATACATTCTGTTCAGACAATCCCTCACAATTGCTTGACTTTAGAACCTGCACTTTGAATTGTGATCTTTTTCTTTTTTTTTCTTCTTTTTTTTAACCAGTCCTGGGGCTTGAACTCGGGGCCTGAGCATTGTCCCTGGCTTCTTTTTGCTCAAAGCTAGCACTCTACCTCTTGAGCCACAATGCCACTTCTGGCTTTATGTGGTACTGAGGAATCGAACCCAGGGCTTCATGCATGCTAGGCGAGTACTCTACCACTAAGCCACATTCCCAGGCCTGAATTGTGATCTTTTCCCAGAGCTAAGGATACACAGCATAAAGCTCTCTCCCAATGCAGGGCTAAGGCAATCCCCAGCAGCAAGCGGCAATTTTGCCAGCCAGGCTATCTTGAGAGTATATGCTCTCTACAGTACACTAGGTTGCTGGTGCTTTTTTGTTTTGTTTTGTTTTTTGTTGTTTTTTTTTTTTTTGCCAGTCCTGGGCCTTGGACTCAGGGCCTGAGCAATGTCCCTGGCTTCTCTTTGCTCAAGGCTAGCACTCTGCCACTTGAGCCACAGCGCCACTTCTGGCCATTTTCTATATATGTGGTGCTGGGGAATCGAACCCAGGGCTTCATGTATACGAGTCAAGCACTCTTGCCACTAGGCTATATTCCCAGCCCTGGTGTTTTTTTTTTTAACATAGACATTCAATCAATTATGAGACACTCAATGCTTTATGCATCACAGTTGACTATTTTGCCTAATTATAGGCAAACATAAGTGTTTCTAACTTTTAAGTTAGGCTGGACTAATAAGCTATAATGCTTGCTAGGCATTTATTGAATGTATTTGCAACTTAGACTATATTTAACTTTTGGGTTTTTTGGTGGGTGTTCCAGCATTTGAACTCAGAACCACATGCTTGCTTGGCTTGCTTGCTCTGCTGGTGCTCTACCACTTCTTCCATGCCTCCAGCCTAGTTTTCTGCTAGTGATTTCAGAGATGAAGTCTTGACTTTTTTGCTGAGGCTAGCTTTGAACCTCAGCCCTCCAGGCCTCAGCTTCCTGATGGCCTGGGATTACAGACATGAACTGCTAGAACATGGCTTTATTTTTAACTTTTAAGGGTTTTATTAGGATGTAACCCCAAGTCCAGAAACATTAGTACATGGTACCTTTTTTCTATACATACAAACTATGATAATCTATAATTTATAAATTGAGCACAACAATAATGAATAATGAATAAAAGTAGAACAACTGCAACAATATGTTCTCATAAAAGTTGCTTAAAACTCATGAATTGTTTCTAGAATTTTCCACTTGCCATTCCTGGACCATGAACAAGTGTTGTAACTGAAACTGCAGGTAACTGAAACCACAGAAAGGAAATCCACAGACAGGGGACTAATGAAAGTGGCAGAGCTGGGATTTTTAACCCATGCCTGCCTAGCTCCAACATCGAAACTCTCACCATCGGAATATCAAGGAAAACTGGCTCAAGTAACAGAAATAGAAAAATTACATTTCAAGAGTACCCTGGAGGTACTAGCGCAAATTATGGAAGATTTAGAAAAACTGGTTGAATAGACCTCTAGGTCATTCCTCCTTCCTTCCCTCCCTCCCTCCCTCCCTCCTTCCCTCCCTTTCTCCTTCCCTTTCTCCCTCCCTTCCTTCCTTCTTTCCTTCCTTTCTCCCTCTCTCCCTCCTTACCACCGTCTTCTTCCTTTCCATCCTCCATCCTTTTCTTTCTTTCTTCCCTCCTTCCTGCCTTCCTCCCTCCCTCCCTTCTTCCCTCCTTCCCTTCCATCCTTCATGCTTTTCTTCTTTCCTTCCTCCCCTCCCCTTTCTTTCTTTTTGAGACAGCCTTTCACTATATAGCTCTGCATGGCCTCAAACTGACTATGTGGCCTAAGCTGGCCTCAAACTTACAAGCCTCCTGACTCTGCCTCCTGAGTGCTGCGATTGCAGGCGGGTAATACCATGACCAGCTTCCAGGTCATTTCTACTTCACAAAGGAAAATGGATCAACTCTTGGTGGATCTGTAGATTGAGTATTTGAGTTCTCTGAGCCTTTGAATAGCTTGGCATAGCCTTTTTTCCCTTAAAAAATTCATCTTAGTATTTTTACACACACACACACACACACACACACACACTGTAGTGTTACGAATCACATTCAGGGCTATCACTGAGGTGTATCCCTAGGCCCTTTCTGGCATCTTTTTTTTCTTTTTAAAAATAGTTCTATAGGGCTGGGAATGTGGCCTAGTGCTAGAGTGCTTGCCTTGTATACATAAAGCCTTGGGTTTGATTCCTCAGTACCACATATATAGAAAAATCCAGAAGTGGCGCTGTGGCTCAAGTGGTAGAGTGCCAGCCTTGAGCAAAAAGCCAGGGGCAGTGCTCAGGCCCCAAGTTCGAGACCCAGGACTGGCAAAAAAAAAAATAGTTTCATTATTTTTGTTGTTATTGTTTATGTGGTACTGTGGAATCAAACCGAGGGCCTCATGCATGCTAGGCAAGTACTCTACCACTTAATCACAGCATCTTTTGAAACACGAAAGACTCCGTCAGTATAAGTCTATTTTGAGTCAGAGTAAATCCATCCCTCAGGACAAGACTCAAATGAAAGGATGTGCAGGAGACAGGAAATCAGGCAACCTTCTGCTCAAACGACTGCAATGTACCCATGTTAGCCTCTAGGGACTGACGCTGATGCTGCCCTAGGGCACATGCTCTCTTCACTCTACAGTCAAGGCAGAAGGAGTGAAAAATATTTGGGGTAACTGGGGTGTTATCACTGGTCAAATTCTCCTTGGCCTGTTTTTTGTTCTGTTCCACTTTGGGTTTTTCTGTGTGCTGGTACTGAGGCTTAAACTCAGGACCTAGGTGCTGTTCCTTAGCTTTTCCATTCAAGGCTGGCACTCTACCACTTGAGCCACAGCTCTACTTCTGGCTTTCTGCTGATTAGCTAGAGAAAGTCTTATAGACTTTCCTGCCACAGCTGGTCTCGAACTGCAATCCTCAGATCTCAGCCTCATGAGTCGTTAGGATTACAGGTGTGAGCCACCAAGGCCGGCTCCCCTTAGCCTTTTGAATACGCATAAATATCTTCCAAGGTAAGACTTCGTCTAACTGTTGCATCTTCCTGTCCCAGACTTTATAATGAGAAACTGTATTGGAAACAAGTGTTCGTAAAAAATTTAAAACCCACGAGACTATTCTATAACATCAAGGCTCCATATATCGTTTCAAGAAAGCTTTATAGTTTATCATGCATTTCTTTGTTTCCATGATCACAGACAACTTACAGGTATAGAAATAATGGTAACAGAAATACAGCCACTCAGCTGGGCACCAGTGACTTATGTCTGTAATCCTAGCTACTCAGGAGCTGAGATCTAAAGATTGCAGTTCAAAGCCAACCCAAGCTGTAAAGTCTGTGAGATTTATCTCCAACTAACCACCAGAAAACTAGAAGTGGTGCCATGGTTCAAAATGGTAGAATGCTAGCCTTGAGCATAAAAGCTCAGGGGCAGTGCTCAAGCCATGAGTTCAAGTCCCAGAACCAACAAAAAAACCAAAACCAAAAAAACAAACAAAGAAATGCATCCACTCAGATAGATGGAGACCAAGGCCACATGTTGTAAGTGGTAGGGCATGGTTCCTGAGCTGGCACAAAGGCTCTGGACACAGTACTTCAACAGCAGCATGCTACTCCATTTGCATCAATGAAATGTGCTGTTTCTGAGGCTGTGCCTTTGGGAAAAACTTCAAAGGCAAAACAACAGTTTCTTTAGAGCAATACCTCAGTCAAGGTCTAATCAGAAAAAAAAAAACTAACAAAAGAATTCATACATATGCTCTAAGCCACTGGATTATACACTTCATTTATTTTGAAATAAGCATATATTTATTTTGTGGTGCTAGGAATGGAACCAGGGCCTTGTGGGGGCTAGGCAAGTTCTCCACTGAGCTCCATCCTCAGTCTACAATAGAAAGAATTGAATACAGGGAATTGGTTATAGAAGTAGCTGAGAGTAAAACTAAGAATAGTAAAAGGGTTCAGCATCAGGAGAAGGTCACTCCTATGGACACTAGAGATGCAAAAGGAGATGATATCATTGAAGCTGAAGGCATAGTCACCCGAAAAGCAGCTCAGAACCATGGTGGCTCTGTCCAATGGGACATGGAGCCACACAGAACTAAAGTCTCTGCGGAAGAGAGCCACCTGAGGCAAAAAGGGAAGAGAAATACTCTGGTTTCTGGTTTTCTCCTGTTGCACAATCTCCTGCCAGTATCTCCGATCAGCTGAGCCCAGTCTGAGGTCAACTCCCTAGGAGGCTGGGCAGGGGAAGAGGGGCAAGGAATGGATTTAGGGCAGACTGACCAAGGACTACAGTTGACCCCCTAGAGGTGTTACACATGTGCTACTGTAATAGGCCCCTGAGATTTGGGGGTTGTCACTCACAAGCCAAAGTTGAGATGCAGGCCTCCTGTATGGTAAAGAAATAAATAAAGGCAAGAAAAAGGAAACAAATAGAGGCTTAAGGGAACAATTATTTTCAGTAACTGTTCTGAGGAAAATATTTGCATATTGATTTGGGAGCCCAGGGTAGAGGGCCAATACACAGACATCCCCTCAACCACGGCTGAAGAAAGGCCCACTCAGGAACCTAAGACTGTGGTGGGATCCTCAGAAGGAGGTGAGAAGTAGCCCTGGCCACCATGTCTTGCCACTTGGCACACAACTGGGCAATTTGGGACAGGGTGACCTAGTGAACCCGGAGTGTCATATGCCAGCCTTCCAGAAAGGAAGTCTGTCACTGAGTCAGCGATGTGGCCACACTCTAAGCTAGAGCAGTACCAATATAGCTCACTGCAGCCACTGACAGAGGGTGGGGTGGGTGTGACTCCTAGATTTCAGCTTAAACCACTTCCATCGGGGTACCAGCTTCCCCCATAGTCCTGACACACACAGCTTCCATGCTCTCTCACTTTCTTCCTGCTCCCAAAGCAGACCATAAGTACCACATAGACATTTTTTTTTGGAGGGGGGGTCTCTCCTGAGGCATGAATGCTGGGCCTGGGCACTGTCCTTGAGCTTCTTTGGCTCAAGACTCTACCACTTGAGCCACAGCATCACTTCCGGCCTTTTCTGACTACTTGTATTAGAGATATAAGAATCTCATGGATTTTGCTGCCTGGGCTAGCACCGAACCATGATCCTCAGATCTCAGCCTCGTGCGTAGCTAGGATTACAGGCATTCACTACTGGTGCCCAGCTACCACAGAGACTTTCTAGCTTATTCTGCTCCATAATTACCTTAAGATACATGACCCACACACCATATCCAAGCTTATCTTTCATGATTCCTTAACAGAGAGCCTCAGAATTGCCTGCTCTATGCTCTATTCTGTGGCACTGCCAGTCTCTGGGAGACATAGGAATCTCCCACTATGTGGAATATTCTTCATCCTTCCCGTCTAAATCCTGACAATGTCTCAGTCCTCTGTCATTCTACCCTCTCCCCAGCAAGTATACCAGGCTGCTGCTCTCAAAATCCTAACCCCTAGAGACCTTACAATAAAAGCTTGAATCATGGATGACAATCATTTCTGTTAGTTTCCTGAGATAAATTTTGCCTTCCCAATGAAGCCTAAGCAGAAACCCAGCACTATAATTGGCTGACTGAGCAGCTACCTGATAAATGCATAAAGGAATGAATAGAAAAACGAGTTCTGGCAAAGCAAGTGCCTCATCTTTCACTTGCAGCACTTCTGCAGCCTCAGTTCTGTCTGCCAGGCAAGTCACAGGCTCTCAATAAATTCTTCTTGACATTGATTAATGACTCTGGAATACAATCAGGTTCCCACCAAATGCATCTCAAAGATGCACTCAACTGAAGTCACACATTTGGACAGCTTTGAGAGATACACTTTCAACAAGTGAAATACACACAAAAGCCATTAAGCTATTAAAATCCTCAGAAAAAGCACAAATCAAAGCCCAGTACTAAGCACACAAAAATCAGACATCTTCACTTAAGAATGAAGGAAAGACAGCAGGAAGTCTCTTCTAGAGTAAATGAATGGAATGGAAGGTTCTGCTATCAATGAGTCAATTCCAACCTTTAAAATCATGATTTACACAGGCTTAGGGGATTGCGCAATTTGAAACACACACACACACACACACACACACACACACACACACAACTCCACATGCAATGAAGTAAATGCCAAGTCTGTAATTATATTAGGACTAACACATCAGTGCTGCCACCAGGGAGGAACAATAATGGGCTAATTCATATGGGGCAAAAAGTTTTAATTTCCTCAGATACCATCATTTTCTTAACACTTGGAAAAACAATCCCATGACCATACTTCTCCTATCATTTCAACAGCCAGAATGGTTTGTTCAGGCCCATGGAAAAAGACCAAAAAGAAATAAACTGAAAACAGAGAGAAAGAGAAAGAATAAACTCATTACCCAAGAGACCTGAACAAAAACATAGGCCTTCTATCAATAATGCATGCAGTTTTCTTTCAGGGAGAGAAAGGGATTTGTCCAGTCAAAGGCAGCCTATAGCATTAGTCTTTGAAGAGAGAGAGGGGAGGGAGGCAGGGAGGGGAGGGGAGGGAAGCCATCATTGGCAAACGAAGTAGCTTTCTAGCTATTTTTGACCCATGGTCAGAGGCATTATATATCACAATGCCTTGCACATATGTGCATTCTTACATAGCTAAACCAAAAGTTTTTTTATCATCATACTTGACTTTTCCTCTTGTATATGCTGTGGATTCAGTACTTTTCCTTTCTATTTTTATGTCTTGGTTTAGTCTCTTCCCCTCCATTAAAAAAAAAAAAAAGTTGATCTGAAATCCTAAGTTGACTTCATGGGCCAATAATGAGTTGCAAATAACATTTTTTTAAAAAAATGACCTAAAGAACATTCTGGAAGTCAGCCAGAAGTCACATGCTATTTCTTTCAGTTTTAAAAAATGCATTGTTGATAAAGAAAGATCATGCTGAGCTGGGTGCCAGTGGCTCACATCTATAATCCTAGCTACTCAGGAGGCTGAGAAATGAGGATCAAGGTTTAAGCCAGCCCAGGCAAGAATTTCTATGAGACTCTTATCTCCAATTAACCAGGACAAAGCCAGAGGTGGAGCTATGACTCAGTTGGTAGAGTAGCTTTGAACAAAAACATTCAGGGCAGCACGTAGGCCCTGAGTTCAAAACCGCAAGACTTGGACAAAAAGAAAAGAAAGGCCATGCTAGCTTAAATCTTCAATAGACAGAGACAAAGACAGAGAGAGAACAAAGAAAAACTCCAGGGCCTTGTATATGATAAGCACTAGAATATTTGTCAAACTCAAGAAGTCGTTTGGGCTGGGAATATGGCCTAGTGGCAAGAGAGCTTGCCTCACATACATGAAGCCCTGGGTTCGATTCCCCAGCACCACATATATAGAAAACGGCCAGAAGTGGCACTGTGGCTCAAGTGGCAGAGTGCTAGCCTTGAGCAAAAAGAAGCCAGGGACAGTGCTCAGGCCCTGAGTCCAAGCCCCAGGACTGGCAAAAAAAAAAAAAAAAAAGAAGTCGTTCAATAGCATTATCTCTCTTCATTTGGTGGGTGATGGAGTAACCAAGAAAGCAGCAAGGAGGCTAAAATTTTTAAAACTCCAGTATTAGAAATACTGCCTGGCAACAGGCATGCCTTACTCTATATAAGCCTGAGACCCCAAAGCAAGAATGAGAAGAGCTTAGTACCAAAAAAAAAAAGAAAAAAAAAAGCCAAAGGATTAAAGAATTTAGTAAATGACCTTATTTAAATGAATGGAATGAGACCATGCCCTATAAGTAAAACCATGCAAAACCATAAACTCCAGCTTCAATCAGTCCAGAACGGTGAGAGTACAGATTGTACAAAGAACAATATGTAGTCACACAAAATGAGCATGACTTTAGATAACCTCATATAATGAAATCAAATAATACCCCCTGAACTCAGCACAGAATGATGCTAATGGGACAGGCTCTCATTAGTAAACGTTAACTACTTCTCCAGAGCCCATTTAGTGCCAGGCTCCATGTTAGGCACTTAATACACTATTCTCTAAACAAACAAGCTTGCATGTGGAATGCTATCCACACTGTACCCAGGAGATGCACCTAGAAAGCAAGAGGGCTGGCAGAGTGAACTCAACTATGACAGTCTGAATTTCTTCTCCCAGTGGCATATTTGTTTGCCTACAGAAGGAGTATGAATATAAACATATATAATATTACCAGGCACTGGTGGCTCATGCCTTTAATCAGGAGATGATCTGAGGATCAAGGTTCAAAGCCAGCCCAGACAGGAAAGTCTGTGAAACTCTTATCTTCAATGAACCACCAGAAAACCACTAGTGGAGCTGTGTCTCAAAGTGGTAGAGTACTAGCCTTGAGCAAAAGAGGCTCAGGCACAGTGCCCAAGCCCTGAGTTTAAGCCTCATGACCAACAACAAATAAATTAATAATAAAAATACTGGTAGCCAAATGCACAATGTACATGGAAGAACAGGAAAGGAAGGAGAAAAAAAAACGGAATTGTTCCTTTTAAATTATTTCAGAAAACAGGAGCTTTGCTTAAGCTGGAAGCTCAGCTATAAGCACTGTCTGTTAGTGTCAGCAATTACTAGGTGAGCTCTACACTGTCCACACGGAAAAAGCATCTTACCAGGAAGAAAAGGACTTTCAAAATGAGAGGTTGTTTTTGCTACTGATACTAAGTTGCACAAATATAGGAACCTACCCATCCTACCTCTGAAAAAATTCTCATTATGGTATTTTTAAATTGTTTAAAAATTTTAAGATTTCTTTTCTCCAAATTGGGGGGAAAATAAAAGGCAAAGTATAAAAAACAACACAAAACAAAACGGAATCTTACTAACTGCAATGCTTTAATTATCCATTGAGAAATCCATTGGCACACCAAGCATCTTTACAGAATCAAACTGAAATCACTTAGACAGGTTCACCATCATGTACACCATCTCAGAACTGAAGGAAAAAGGACATTGGACAAGTCAAAACTTGAGGTCAGTAGAACTGAGTACTTACAAAGTGGATGGTAACACTTATATGGACATTTAAAGAAGGAGAAGTTGGGGTAAATAACACATATGAAAACTACAGAGAAGGAAACCACATCCTGGGTCTCAGTTTGAGATGCTGACTTTTGTATGGACTCTGGTGGGGTAGAGTTCTAAGTGCAGAGATAATATGGTTCCCTTTCTTTCACTTCATCTGGCAATTTAACACTTCAGCTTTCATTAAAAAGTACAGGGTTCTGAAAAGTAAGATCAGTGAGGCTGGGAGGGCTTGCGGGGGGGAGAATAAAAAGATAAAAAGGATAACATCGATCAAGATGCACTGTACTTGTCAACTGATTTGTTGAATAGTAACCCCTGTGTACAATTATTTAAAGAAAAATAGGTCTGGGAATGTGGCTTAGTGGTAGAATGCTTGGCTAGCATGCATAAAGCCCTGGGTTCGATTCCTTAGTACCACATAAACAGAAAAAGTTGGACATGGTGCTGCGGTTCAAGTGGTAGAGTGCCAGTCTTGAGTAAAAGAAGCTCAGGGACAGTGCTCAGGCCCTGAATTCAAGCTCCAAGACTGGGGGGGGGGGGCGGGGGATAAAAATATATAATTTAAAAAATAAGATTGGATTTACCATTCTGAAACTCGTTAAACTGAATAAAAATTGAAAGTGATAGCCAGATGCTGTTTGGTGGCTTACCTGCAATTCTAGCTACTCAAGAGGTTGATATCTGAGGATCATAGTTCAATCTCCTACTAACTACTAAAAAGGCTAGAAGCAGCGGTGTGGCTCAAGTGGTACAGAGCCTTGAGTGAAAAAAAAAAAGCTAAAGAACAGTGCCAAGGCCCTGAGTTAAAAACCTCTGTACTAGCATAAAAGAAAGAAAGTTCAGAAGGGAGGGGGAAGGGAAAGAGAGAGGGAGGGAGGAAAATATTGAGGATCTAGGGTAGTTTTCAGGATAAACACCAAAAAACATTCCTTTTGACAGTTCACAAACCTCAAAGTCGATCACACAGGAGCTCTCAATCCCTGAGATTACATAGAAATATAATACAGCAAAGAGATAGTATTAGTCACATCAAGTACAGTTTCACACCATCATAGAAACTATCTTCTCACCTTTACAAAGTTGGCATTAACCACAAGGCAGTTTTGTATTTTGTATTTGATGGCTTTAAACTCAAATGCAAGAATTCCAAAGACAACTTTTGGAACACTTGCATTAACAGAATGGAAGTATCCAAATGAATTTTAAAATAAGACTGGTGCATTGGTGAGATTTAGCATGAAAGTACCTCACAGAGGCTGGGAATATGCCCTAGTGGCAGGAGTGCTTGCCTTGTATACATGAAGCCCTGGGTTTGATACCCCAGCACCACCTATATAGAAATCAGCCAGAAGTGGCGCTATGGCTCAAGTGGCAGAATGCAAGCCTTGAGCAAAAAGAAGCCAGGGACAGTGCTCAGGCCCTGAGTCTAAGCTCCAAGACTGGCCAAAAAAAAGTACCTCACAGAGAAGAGCAGAGGTCTAAGGGAGGGAGGAAGGGGAAAGCAAGGGAGGTGGGGCCCTGGCACTGAGTAATCAGAGCGATGTCTTCAGCATCCAAGTTCCCAGGCCCACGGTGCAACCACCCCACACAGCTACAGCAGAGATCCCTGGAGCCTGGAATGGGGAAAGAGCTCAGAATTGTGTGGAGATTGTGGACTCAGCCTAGTGACACTGACGGCTGAAGAGCTCTAGGTTCTCTACTCAATCATAAAACCCTTAGTAAATAGAAGTACCTTTAATTCTAATTACTTAGGAAGCTGAGATCTGAGGATCCAGATTCAAAATCAGGCCAGGCAGAGAAGCCCCTGAGACACTTATTTCTAGTTAACCAGCAAAATACCAGAAGTAGAGTTGTGGCTCAAGTGCTAGAGCATTCGCCTTGAGCTTTTTGAAAAAGCTAAGGGACAGCACCAAGGATTTGAGTTCAAGCCCACTGGAACAAAACACAACAAACAAACAAAAACATACAGATACAATATTCATGGTGCAATTAAAATATTTTCTGTTTATTTGGGGGGGGAACACCAATGTATGCAGTTTGTTAAGTCAGAAGGGAAAGAAAATAAGAAACATGAACTCTCAAAAGCAGAAACTCCTCTCTCAAGAGTTACATAAGAACAGAGAAATGAACTTGGCTGAAATTGGAGAACTGCCCTGGTCACGTCCATTGTCAGAGCAAGGGTTCTGGACAGGGCCGCACACCCGGCACACCCATCTGCAAGCAAGCTAACACCACGGAGGACTGAGGGTAAGCTCTTAAATAACAAACTGCCGCTAAGCTCTTAGCCAACAGAAGTAACCTCCCGCAATGGAAAATCTAGAAAGAAATGACTAGCTGAAGTTTTAAATACTAAAAATCTCTACAGTTCACAACATTTGTAGAGAGGAAAAGGTTATGAAAAAATGGGACTAAGGGTGGGGGGGGTGGAAAATTACTTGAAAGACAATTTACTCATTTTCAGCTTTAACATCATATAAATAAAATCAGTTGGGGAATTCTTTATAACTAGAAGGAAGTCTGTTGTTGCTGTTGCTGTGTATGTGTGTGGTATGTGCATGTCCACATTAACAACTTCAATTTATCATTATCTTTAAAATAAAATCCATATCACCCACAGTCAAAAGGACACAGCTTGCTGAATTTAAAGAAGGCCCAAATTTCAGTTGAAAGATCAACTGCAGTCGAAGAGATGTGAACAAAAAAGTCCACTGTTGGTGTTGGGTTTGAACTCAGGGGCTCACCCTTGCAAGGCAGACACTTTCCCACTTGAGCCATATCCCTAGCCCTTTTTGGTCTGGACAGACATTCTTTAGGGGCTGGGAATGTGGCTTAGCAGTAGAGTATGTGCCTAGCGTGCACGAAGCCCTGGGTTCAATTCCTAAGCACCACATAAACAGAAAAGGCCGGAAGTGGCGCTATGGCTCAAGAGGTAGAGTGCTATCCTTGAGCAAAAGAAGCCAGGGACAGTGCTCAGGCCCTGAGTCCAAGCCCCAGGACTGGCAAAAAAAAAAAAAAAAGTTATTTAGGCAGTGCAGCGGTGCCACGTGGAGAACTATAACTTACTCAGCACCAATCCAGAGATCTAAATCATATGACTATACCAATAATGCAGTCATTCCTCCTCACAACCACCCATCATACACCCACCTGTAATATACTAGTGCCTAAAAAACATTTATCTTTACCTGACTTTATTTGAATGCAGAAGTCAGTAAGAAATTACCTAGTACAACTTACAATTTCAGATACAATGTAAGTTGGACCTGTGTACAAGTTGGAAATGTCCCTAGTTTTGAAGTAAGAGTAGTTGGGACTTAGAAAGTTCCCTTTTGATACCAAAGAGGGGGGAAGGAAGGAAGGAAGGAAAGAGGCCAGAGGGAGAGCTACACACTAAAACATGCTTTCGTTTCTGCCAGAGTCTTATAAAAAGTTAACATAGAGTCATAGTTAACTACTGATAATGACATGTGCTTTTAATTACATTCTGCAAATGTGCAAGCAAGCCAAGCTAAATGACATCATGCCTCATTTCCATATGCCACTCCCTCTCTGAGGGGACAGAGAATCACATACAAACAGCTGGGGATGGTTAGACAGGAGGATAGGCTTTTCAAGAGCAGGTTTCAATGTTCTTGGTCTTTCTCTACTCATATATGCATCCGGGAGCAACTCACTGGAAATTTTAGTGACTAGGAAAATACTAAGGGAAGACCAAAAGCTATCTACCTACCATGTATAAAAAATGTGTAATAATTTCCTTGCCCCACCCCCACCCTTTAGTAAATCTTGCAGATGACAATTCTATTTCCCTATTTAGAAAATCATTTTGTATTTTATAAGACTTTCCATTGTTAGGATTCTGTTTTGTTTCGTTTTTTCTCAATCTGAATCAATTGAGACTGCAAATCACCATTACTATCTCTTGGCTCCTCTGATCCTCAATCAGAATTTCCCTTCCCATAGCTACTCAGGAGGCTGAGATCTGAGAATCATGATTCAAAGTCAGCTCCAGAAGGAAAGTCTATGAGACTCTTTTCACCTATTACCCACCAAAAAGCTGGAAACGGAGGTGTGATTCAAGTGGTAAAACCTTGAGTGAAAAGGCCAAGGGCAACAGTGCCCCAGGCCATAAGTTCAAGCCCCAGGACTGGCAAAGAAAAGGAAGAGGAGGAGGAGGAGGAAGAGAAGGAAGACAAAGAAGAAAAATAATAAGAATTATTATTTCCCTTCATCCTGGCTGAAAGTGACATTTTTTAGTACTAAAAATTTCCAAGCAAAATGAGTCACAGTTGGGTATGAACTGAAACAGAAAATGTACTGGTGAAATCCCTCCCTAACAACTCTGTCATACAACCCCAGGTTCTCAAAACTGAAAACAGGATGACCTATCCAAGAACAACCTGGGGATCAAGTTTCGGTGGCTGGTAGTTTGCTCGTGATCTACCCCAGCTCACAAGGAAGGACACCTCTATCCTGTTAGGAAAGATGGCCTGTCAATGATATTGAATGTTCAGCTAAGACACTGCACTATTGCTCACTATGTGCAAAAATGTGAAGCCGAGCAGCACGCTCACACACATGCACACGTTCACACACATTATCTAAGTGAAGACTGACTGATTTTGAACTCTACACAGCTAATTTTTAGCAAGATACTTTTTTTTTTGGGGGGGGGCAGTACTGGGGATGGAACCCAGGGCCTCACACGTTGCAGGCCAGTGATCTACCCCTTAAGCCACACCCTCAGCCCCCCAAGACATAGTTAAAGGAATCCTTTCTTTGCTAAGTACAGTGCCAAGAAGCTTTATGACAAAAATGTCAAACTCAAGCTTGCTCTGAAGTCTTCTTACTTTCCTGGTCAAAGGCCCATCACAGCTGAGGATGTAATCGGGTTAGATAAGCTTGTCATGGAGAGGTATGGGGTGTGGGTACAGTGTGGGGTGTGGGTACAAGTTCCAGGAAGGGAGACAGTAAGCCTCCAATCTCCTAACACGTAAAGAGACAAAAATTCACCCAGGGAGGCCTAAGTTTCAGGAACATCTGTGAAGTGTTTTCCTATGAGCTCAGTACTTTCTATCTTTCTGGTCTACAAAAGATATTCTATGATTTGTTTCCTTGTTAAAAAAAAAAAAAAAGTTAGCCATAGAGCCCAAAAGATTTTAACACTAAACAGGAGGCTAAAAGCAGAGTTGATCTTTCCATTTTACTTGGACTTTTGTAGAAAAGACATACTCTCAAACCAACCCTAGAGCCCTCCCTCCTCCACTCTTACTGCTTTTAGCTTTTGATGCTGTACAAGTGATTTGGTGGCTCACTTGTGTAGCGAAACCATATGGCCCTGGGCTGAGACCTCTGGCTCTCCAGAGCTAATTAGACACTGGCCAAGCAAGATTGTATAGCAATGCTAAGAAATAGCTGGGAGGTTAGGCCTTCCTTCTCTGCAAGAGACAATCCAGTTTGTCATCTTTTATTTGCTTCCCTGTCACTCGACATGAAACCAGCCTCTAGCTTAGAAAAAGAAGGTTAAGAACTAGCCCACTGATGACTGCCCTGTAGCTGTAGCCCACTACCACCACTAAAATGGTAATATTTTCTCTCACCATCCACCTCTTCTTAGTGGGCAGGCCAATATGGGGGAGGGGCTCAGGGGCATGCTCTTCCTACTTCTTTCAGTGTCTTCCATGGCAGAAACCCTGATCCCTTCCCCAAGTCCAGAATGATCTCAGGGGCTTGGGATGATAGCTTGATGGTACTTAGCATGCACCTAAATTAAATTTTTTTAAAGTAATCTCAGTACTTTGGTGTAAAAAAGCTGAAAATATCTACAAAGGAGGCCAGGAACTGGAAGTGGAAGGCATCTAGGTGGCACTAAAGGGGAATGGCCTCAGACCTATCTCGGTGGGCCCTGGTGTGTTCCTATCTCCATCCAAGTGCTTATTCTAACTGGGTATAGTGGTGCACACCTATAATCCCAGCTCCTTCAGAAGCTGATGTAAGAGGATTCAGTATTTGAGGCCTTCCTGGGCAAACTGACTATAACCTGTTTCAAATTTAAAAATTTAGGAAATAGGGCTGTTGATATATCTCAGTGGGAGAGTGCTCGTCCAGCAAGGGTGAGACCCTGGGCTCAATCCCCAGTACTGAAAAAAATAAGAATAAAAAAAGAACTGGGAGGGGCTGGGAATATGGCCTAGTGGCAAGAGTGTTTGCCCTGTATACATGAAGCCCTAGGTTCGATTCCTCAGCACCACATATATAGTAAAGGCCAGAAGTGGCGCTGTGGCTCAAGTTGGCAGAGTGCTAGCCTTGAGCAAAACAAAGCCAGGGACAGTGCTCAGGCCCTGAGTTCAAGCCCCAGGATTGGCAAAAAAAAAAAAAAAAAAAGGAACTGGGGGCTGAGGGTAGAAGTAACAAAGCAGAAAGAAAAACTCTATTCAAGAATGCAAGTGACAAGCTCTAAAGCCTACTCTTGGGGAAATCAATTTTCAAGGGCCTCCTCTGTTAAAACAAAATAGAAATCAACTTTTCAACAAAGCTACATTGTGGGAGAGGGGACAGAATGAGAGACTGGGGATGCTGTATTAATTAAGCCAAATTAAGATTTTAATGGGTAGGAGTAAGGAAGTAAGCATAATCAGAGCTACACTCTCAAACTAACTTGCTCAGGGGGCTGGGGATATGGCAAGAGAGCTTGCCTCATATACATGAGGCCCTGGGTTCGATTCCCCAGCACCACATATACAGAACACGGCCAGAAGTGGCGCTGTGGCTCAAGTGGCAGAGTGCTAGCCTTGAGCAAAAAGAAGCCAGGGACAGTGCTCAGGCCCTGAGTCCAAGGCCCAGGACTGGCCAAAAAAAACTAACTTGCTCAGTGCATTGGATGGACTGGGCAAGTCACGTGGCCCTGGTTAGACTGGTAAGGACTGGACCACTTAGGAAGGTAGAGGTGTTGCCTAGAAAGTTGAGGAATCACATGTGGAAGGCATGAAATAGGATAAGTTGACATCTTCATCACGAGGGGGGGGGGTTCCTGGGGGGACGCTGGGGGAGGGGCTTTTGAGCCCTTTGGAGCTAGGAAGCACTGGCCTAGCTGCCAGAGATGCTATGGAGAATGGTAACACACTTGCTACCACTCATGGAGTGGATGATTTAGCAGGAGACATGTATTAGAGTGAGAATCACATGGATAAGCATGATTACAAATTACACTGCGGTCTAATTTCCAAGAGAGAAAAAATAAGAAGAGATCCTGGGAAAATGGCTTTAATGGAAGGTAAAGACAGCACAGTTCTAAGGGGGTGGGACAGGATGCTGAGAGGTTGATGAAGGAGAAGGCAGAGAGGTGCGGGGTACAGGTTTACGCCTATAATCTGCTTAGCTTACTCAGGAGGCTGAGATCTGAAGATCAAGGTTCAAAGCTAGCTCTCATCTCCAATTAACCAACATCAAAAGTCTTTCACAAAGGCAAGGAGATAACAAGGGAGACTTCAGGGAGTAGTAAGCTTGCAGGATCACTTTATAAGAATAGGGGACAGGGCTGGGAAGGTGGCTCAGTGGCAGGTGCTTGCATAGCATGCACGAAGCCCTGGGTTCGATTCCCCAGTACCACATAAACAGAAAAGGCCAGAAGTGGCAGTGTGGCTCAAGTGATAGAGTGCTAGCCTTGAGCACAGAGAGGCTCGGGGACAGAGCCCAGGCCACGAGTTTAAGCCCCAGGATCGGCAAAAAAAAAAAGAATAGAGGGCTGGGGATATAGCCTAGTGGCAAGAGTGCCTGCCTCGGATACACGAGGCCCTAGGTTCGATTCCCCAGCACCACATATACAGAAAACGGCCAGAAGCGGCGCTGTGGCTCAAGTGGCAGAGTGCTAGCCTTGAGCGGGAAGAAGCCAGGGACAGTGCTCAGGCCCTGAGTCCAAGGCCCACGACTGGCCAAAAAAAAAAAAAAAAGAATAGAGACAGGCTAGGTGTTGGTGGCTCACACCTGTAATCCTAGCTAGTCAACAGGCTGAGATCTGAGGATCCTGGTTTGAAGCCAGGCCGGGCAAGCAAGTCCATGACACTCTAATCTCTAATGAACCACCAAAAAGGCCAGAAATGGAGCTGTGGTTCAAGTGTTAGAGTGCTAGCCTTGAGGGAAAAAAGCTAAGGGACACTGCCAAGACCCTGAGTTCAAGCCCTAGTTTCAGCACACAAAAGAAAAAACAAAGCACCAAAACAAAAAATGGGGATAGTGTGAACAAGGTTGAAAGCAGAACAAAGAGGACCGAGAGAGAGAGAGAGAGAGAGAGAGAGAGAGCTGTGGAGGAAAGAAGGGGAACAACCACCAGAGCCAGGCACCAAGAGGTGGGGACGTAGTAGCCTAGGAATCTCCACTGAGTTAAGGACTGACTTCCTCCCGAGAAAGGTGAAGGAAACATGGGAGATGGGGGGAGAAAAACCAAAAACCAAACAACCAGAAATCAGAGATGGCAAGAAAAGATGCTGAGTAAACACTTGACTTCAGGAAAATGGGGGTTGGGGGAGTCATCTGTTGGCATGAGAAGGACACAGGGAAACTGCCACTGGCTGCCAGTCAAGTGTGGAACCACTCCATCACCGTTTCCTGAGGATTCCTATGCACCCGGAGCAGTGCACTGACGCCTGCACAGAAATGAAGTTGGTAGGCATTTATTACCGTGAATACTTTAGGTGGAAAAGAATCAGATTGATTTTATTGGTGTCACATCTAGAAAAAGACCACAGGCAATGACAAGTCCTTGGAAGCGTGTATGTGCTACAGGATGAACTGTCACTTGGGGGGGGGGGGGGAGGGCCCAAGACCCATTCTCAGGAGGAAGTTGAGACAGCACAAGTGCGTTTACTCCATGACAGATACCGTGTGGCAGAGCAATGAGTGAGCTCTGAAGAGGGAAGCGGTGCTTCCTGGCCCCCAAGAAGGTTCTAGACACGTATGACCTGTAAGCTTCTGCTCTTAAAGAACAGACAACTCTCACCATCTGGACAGTGTGTGTGTGCGTGTGTACGTGTACGTGTACTGAAGCTTGAACTCAGAGTCTGCAGTGCAGGCCCTTAGCTGTTTTGTTCAAGGCTGGCGCTCTACCAGTTGAGCCATATCTCCACTTTGGGCTTTTTTGTGGTTAACTGTAGAAAATAGTCTCCTGGACTTTCCTGCCCCAGATACTTTCCACCATGATCCTCAAATCTCAACCTCCTGAGTAGCTAGGATTACAAGTGTGCACCATCAGTGTCTGGTAGCACTTAGACATTATAAACAACATAATTCGGGGAGATCATCATAATTGAAATGACTGGACTCAAAAGTTCCATCACATGTTCTTTTCAGTGCTTTTGAACCTCAAAATAAACTCTTTTAAAACAATTACAGCCTTTACCATTGTAAATCAAATGCTCCACCTCCCTGCATGTAAAAACTACAGTTGGAATAAAATCTATCTCTTCCACTGCTTTTGAGAAGACCCTTTATGACCCCTGGTCCTGTAAACTCTTGTCTGTTTATGTCTACTTATTTACCCCTATTTGTTTTGTTTCTGGAGATACGATCTTACAACATAGCTCAGGCTGATTTCAAACTTACAACCCTCCTGTCTCAGCCTCCCAAAGAGTACTGGGATTACAGTGGTATATCACCATGCTCAGCTTTCTATTCTATGTTTAAAAAACACTTTCAAGCTCTCATCCCAGAGAACTTTAAAAGTACTATATAGATTCACACCAAATTTGGGTTTTCTTCCTCCCATGAACATTATTACTAAATGTCACAAGCTGAAGAGTTAGGAAGAGGGTTATATTTTATGCTTGTGTTGACACATTTAATCCCCCAATTTTCTTAATGACACTTTAATGATCAAAAGGAAATAGCATGCATTGAGATACTATAACAGTACAATTAATGACTTCTCTAAGATTAAAGTATCATCATCTTGATTATTAGATAAAGCCAAACCTATTAACTAACTTCCAAGTTGGGTAATTTACTCCATATTAAAATCAGCTATTAAGTGTTTCATGATTTAATGTATTGTTCAGTGTACACAAACAAACTCATTAAAACTCAGGAGACTTCACTCAGAAAGTCACTGAACTTAAAATTCAGAGGGCTTCGGGCTGAAATACATAAACTGAAACATTGATCCCTTCCAGACATTCAACTATTAGGTGTTTCAATGGTCTTACCTGGAAAATAGAGATAACAACAGAGTGCAGGAAAGACATGATGATGATGAACTAGACTGGCCCGTGAGAAATGTTAATATCTAGAGTAGAATTCGTACTCTATAAATGTCAGCTCAATTTCTTTTTTATTTTTTAATTTCTGTCAGTCACTGGGCTTGAACTTAGGGCTTGGGTACTGTTCCTGAGGTCTTTTTCTCAAGGCTAGCACTCTACCACATTGAGCCACAGCACCACTTCCGGTTTTCTGGTGGTTCACTGAAATAAGAGTTTCACAGACTTTCCTGTCTGGGCTAGTTTTGAACTTTGATCCTCAGATCTCAGCCTCCAGCATAGCTAGGATTATAGGTGTGAGCCACCATTTACCTGGTTTAGAATCAGGATTTGAACTTGGCAGTTTCTGTGCCAAAGCTCAAACTTCTTTAAAAATATCTGTTAGTTCTTATTACTTTTTCCACTGGTTATCTCAGGACCAGAGATTTGAAGGGGATAATAGCGTATGAAATGACAGGCTAGGCTGAACTCAATCCGTGAGTGTCTTTTCCACCATAGCACACAGCCGTTCTCCTGTCAGCTAGTCGCAGCCTGCCCCTAGGAGGCCTTGAGCACTGCCCCTTATTTCTGTGGGACAGAAGAGAGAAGCCAGAGCCAGCTCTAGGGCCAAGTTCACGGCTTTGCCAATCAAGTTTAGCAGCTCAGGCTTTTCTTCTTGGCTCACAGTGGCATTCTGAAGACTTCAGAGTTAACAAACAAAGCAAGTGTTGGTCTGCTTTACAATGTACTGTGTGAGAGGGAGGGAAACTTGGCCAAGCAGGCTTTCAGAAACAGAAGGTACAGTAGATAGAATTTCACCCCCCCAAAAAAGGACAGGATAACATGAAAATTAAACTTAATTTACTAAAGGAAGGAAGCTCACAATTAAAGGAGCTGTTTGCAAATGACAGTGTATCTAAGGCCAAGAGCAGAGAAGCATAACAAACCAATGGCCCCATGTGGAGAGACAATGCCGGGATTTCTGATCTAATTAGTTTCCTTTTCACAAGAGTCAGATTCATAATTAAACTCTGTCCTTTGGGCTCCACTCTGAGGTGCACATATTCAATGGCTTCCTAAGGGACTAGGTTACAGGCCAAGAGACAGCCTGAAACCACAAGTCTACTGACCTCTTGGGCCAACATACAATACAAAGCATGCTTTAGCATTAGCTTTTTCTGAGGCCTGCCCAAAGGGGCTGTTCATCTTCCCTCTAGCCATCCTTCCCAAGAGCTTGTGGGTCAGATTCGCAGCTCTCCCAGATCACTGAAAGGGACCAGGCTAAATGCCCAACACACAAAAGTCCCATGAATACTCCAGTCACTGTTCTGAAAGATGTAGTTGTCATGGATCTGGGCTGGAAGCGTGGCTCAAGTTGGTAGAGCGCCTACCAAGCAAGCAAACCCAGCAAGAACTCAAGGCCCCAACTCACTTCAAGTACCAGTACCAGCACAAAAACAAAACAAACCCAGTGGCGGTGACTCACGCCTATAATCCTAGCTACCCAAGAGGCTGAGATTTGAGGATCATGGTTCAAAGCTAACACAAGCAGGAAAATCTGTGAAACTCTTATCTTCAATTAACCACCAAAAAGCCAGAAGTGGAGCTGTGGCTCAAGTGATAGAGCATTATCCTTGAGCACAAAAGCTCAAGGGCAAGGCCCAAGTCCTGAGTTCAAGCCCCAGGACTGGTGCGTACGTGTACCATACACATACACACACACACACACACACACAGGCAATAATTTATCTTCAGAGAGTGCTTTTGCAATTTATGATATATTGAAACAATCACTGTCACATTCTTTGCCAAACTAGGCAAAATTAGAATGTGATATGAGCAGGTCTGCCAGTCCCCAGTCCCAGCTCTGAAAGCAGAAATCTGGTTGACGCTACACACTGTCTCATTGCTCCAGGGTTGTTTTAGCACATGGAGGAGGGATTCCATGCCCAAGCCAGTTTTTGCAATGAGCTCTGAAATCCTGCAATGCTGTTACCAGATATCAACAGCACTGTACATTACCTTAGTAACAGCAAGTCTCAATTTGATGAACATGCCACACACAGCTCTCCCATTCACCCCGAGAACCAAGAAATAAAACTGGGCTTAGAAGGATATCAATCAACTCTTTGGAAAATGGCTAAAAGTGCAACCAAAGGTATACAACAAAGCACTTCATTAAACAAGCTAAATGCTACATGATGGTCAACAAGAAAATACCACCATAGCCAGGTGCTGGTGGCTTACACCTGTAATCCTAGCTACTCAGGAGGCTGAGATCTGAGGATCACGGTTCAAAGCCAGCCTAGGCAGGAAAGTCCCTGAGACTCTTACCTCCAATTAACTACCAGAAATGGGGAGTGTAGCAGTGGCTAAAGTGGTAGAGCTCTAGCCTTGAGCAAAAAAAGCTCAGGGTGAAAGGCCTCTGAAGAATTAGGACCCAATGCTGTACAACTTTCACTACCTTCTGTGGGTTAAAGCAAATCACAAAAGCTATACAGGATGCAGGATGATACAGGATGAATGAAGAGATGAAGTATCTCTTCACTCAAAGAATAACAAGAGCAACAAAACTGAAATTGTAGTTTATTCTGACATTAACCGCTCACTTATCTCTATACCCCATTGGTTATTAATACCAAAAGCTTCTTATCTATTTCATTGTAAGAATGTAAACCCATAGTCAAGAAATGTTTGTAATAGTGTATTTTGCTTTCCACGTGTGAATTCAAAAATGTAAATAAAATATAATGTACTTGCTAAAAAAAAAAAAAAAAAAAAGCTCAGGGACAGCACCCAGGCCCTGAGTTCAAGTCCCATGACTGACAAGAGAGAGAGCGAGAGTGAGTGAGAGAAAAAATGAGAGAGAGCGTGCACTAGCAGGGTGACTTCTTAACTGTTCTGAGGCTTCCCAAAGGCAGTCCTCAGTAACTAAATAATTACCCAAAAAGTAGGTTTCTTTCTTCCTCTACAGAAATTGAGTGAAATTCGTTTCAGATTCTTACCATTTCAAACCAAAAGAAGAATCCAAAACATAAAAGTAGGCAAAGGAAAAGGACATATTTCTAGACTAACCTATCCAATAATTAATACTGTTAATATTGAGATTTTAGTCATAACACGTTGGAGAGCAAACATGTTCATGTTAGAAATAGCACAGGTGTCAGGCAACTGTGGCTCATGCTTGTAATTCTAACTACTCAGGAGGCTAAGACCTGGAGGGTTGAAGTTCAAAGCCAGGCAAGGCCAAAAAATAAATAAATATCCAAGAGACTCTATCTCCAATTAACCAGCAAAATGCTGGACTGGAAGCACGGCTCAAGTGGTATAACACAAGCCATGAGAAAGAAAGCTGAGCCAGAGGGTGAAAGCAAGAATTTAAGCCCTGCTATAGGAATCAAAAAGGAAGGGAAGGGAGGGGAGGGAAGAGGGGAAGAGGTGACCATGTATATAAGATGTTGCCACCTCCTTCCCTGACCGGTGGAAGAATTCAGGAACCCAGCCCTCAGACAAGCGCAGAGCTCTGCAGAACGCCACATTTTGGGAAGCCACTGCTAGTTCACCAGAACTGACATTTTCACCCCAGTTTTGCATATTCCTCCATTTGCTATTAAAGTCTCTTTATCCCAGTTTCTCTTCATATGGCATGCCAAAATATTCCATCAAGACTTTAATGAAAGCCACTTCAGGACAATCTCAAAACTAAAGATTAAATCCAGCAAATGGCCATTCCAGTTCAACCATGATATTGTCATTTCTTTTTTATTTTAAGGGTAGAAAATATAATCAGTTTTACTTTTCTCCCATGAGGTAGATGAGTGGTTCTATATGATAAATGTTTATTCACATCTTTTTAAAATATAGAATTCGGTTGCATTTAACCCAAACACAAGTCCAGTTCTACTCACTAGCCTGTCACTGAAATAAGGGCCAGGCAGAACATAGACACAAACACAGCACCATCTGCTAATTAAAACTGGGCATGAGACTGTTAACAGGCATCTGTTGCATTGTTGGAAGCTAATGGGCAGAGACAAAGCTGAAATGGTTCTTCTAATGCAAACCCAGTGATTTCACTCAGCTTCTATTTGGTATTTATGTTGTGGGGGGGTGGGGTAGTAAAAGAAGCAGGGCATTAAAACAGCTCATTACACAGACTTGAGAGATAAGTGAAATATCTTTCATATTCCAAAACAACCCTTGCAAAGTAATTATAGGCAGAGAAACAGCACTTTCTCCTGAGGGAGATGCTTTTTCTGTGCTAACAATTGAAGTTAAATACTTTTCATCTGAATTCGGACATAATCTGATCATCTCTCACACTATAAAAGAATAACAAAGTCATGCCATGCTTCATAGCTTAAATGATGCTTTCACAAGTCATCCATCCATCCAGTCATTCATGCACGTGTGCCGTTGTTTAATGCAGGCTTGACACTTCCCTTAGGAACTCTCAGCAATTAATTCTGAATGGTGGGTACCCATCACTGTAGTCTATCACAGATGGAGGAAGTAAGTACCTTCTAGAAAGGACAACTACTTATCCAAGACTGCAAGGCCAGGAAAGGCCCACAGATGCCAGGACAAAAACCCAGATCTGCCTCTGGACACACTGCTTTTCTCAACTCAACATGCTAACCCCTACATCACACACGAACTGCTCCACTGGTCCGCTCTTATCTGCCTGGCAAGTGAGAATCATTCAAGAGGTCTTCTTTTCTTTCCTTTTTAATGCAAACACTAGCTCTAATAAAGGGTCGATTTTAACGTGCTGTAACCCCCATATATCCTTGATCATTGGGCTCCTTTCAGGCCTCACTGAGGCACAGATTACACAACACCTCAGTTTTGTTGTTGCTTTACTTGCCCAGAAACGTGAGCGTTTTTTAATTGTAGTTTTCTGTGTGTGTGTGTGCTCGATCAAGAGCTTGAACTCAAGGCCTGGGTGCTGTCCCTGAAGCTTTTTTGTTCAAGGCTGGCACGCTACCACTTGAGCTACAGTGCCACTTCTGGCTTTTTTCTGAGTAGTTTTATGAAAAGTCTCATGGACTTTTCTGCCCAAACTATCTTTAAATCAGGATCCTCAGATTCTAGGCTCCTAAGTAACTAGGATTACAGGCATGAGCCATAAGCACTTGGCTTAAATTTGGGGTTATAAGAAATTTTCAGACTATCTTGTGCAATGAGTGTGCTCCCTCTCTGTCTCTCTGCCTCTCTCTTTCTCCCTCCCTCCCTCTCTCTCTCCCTCTCCCTCTCTCTCTATTTGTTGGGCCAATACTTGAGCTAGAACTCAGGGTCAGAGTGCCTTCCCGTGTGTGTGTGTGTGTGTGTGTGTGTGTGTGTGTGTGTGTGTGTTGGTCCTCTGGCTTAAATTCAAGGACTAGGCTCTGTCCCTGAGCTCAGTCTGCTCAAGGCTAGTGTTCTGCTATTTGAGCCACAGCTCCACTTTGGGCTTTTCAGTGGTTAAATGGAGATAAGAGTCTCAGGGACTTTCCTGCCCAGGCTGGCTTCAAACCACAATCCTCAGTAGCTAGGATTACAGGTGTGAGCTACCAGCACCTGGTCTTCTCACCCCACTATGAAAGGTTATTGCCTATAAATTTTCCCTACATGACGTAAAGGAGAGCCAGAGCTGAGCCCTGCAGGCAGCAGCCTGGTCTGCCCCCAGTCCCGCGCCTCTCTTTTCAGAGTCAGTTTTCAGGTTCAACTCAAAAATTCAAGCACTGAATTTCTCCCAGTCTTCAAAGACTAGACTTATTCCTCTCTGCGTCAAGAGCCAAACCTATTCTGTCCTAGCTTTTTCTCAGTGAATTCAAACAATGCTGCTGTTGTTGCCAAATGAACCCCCTCCCCGCCTTGCCGCCCGCCCAACAGCTGGTGAAACTCTTCATCAAAATACACTTAGTCTAAGACAGATCCACATCTGTACCCAAGACTCAGTTTCCCCACACTCATCCTTCATTTGTACAAAGGCTGTTTTCATTCACTACAACACAAATTGAGATGAATTTAACCCTTCATTCTCCAGTACTGAATTCTTTTTCTGATCCATTGTTGCTATCAGCGCTATAACTTAGATGGAAGCTTACTGACAGCTGAAAGAACACAATGACATTAAATGAAGTTTTGGTGCACAAAATGTTCAGTTTGAACTTGCCTGTTCCCTGCATATTTTTGTTTGAGAACTTGAAACCAAGGAAAACAACATGGAAAATTAAAATCAACTTGCTCTACATATCTGGATTATGTTCAGCCAAATGTTGATATCATCTTGGATAAAAATGTAAATATGACAGTTTGTTTTTCAGTCCGTAAGTCTTGAGAAAAGCTTTGAAATGCTACCAGCCAAAAACAGTTTTTAATTTTCAGTAAGGGTCAACAAACTTCTTGTACAAAGTACAGTTGGTAAATATTTTTGAGCTCTGAGAGACACATATGATTTGGTACATACTCTTCACTGCTTTGTGTTACTCTATAATGATCTTTTTTAAAAGACTATAGGCTGAGAACCGTTTTGTTGTTGTTGTTATGTGGTTGGTTGGTTTTTTCTTTAATTGCCTCTTAGGAGGCTGAGATCTGAGGGTTACAGTTCAAAGCCAACCAAGGCAGAAAAGTCTATGAGACTCTTATCTCCAGCAAAAAGCCAGAAGTAAAGCTGCGGCTCAAGTCGTAGAGTGCCACCTGTGAGTAAAAAACCTCCTAAGGAACAGTGCCCAAGCCCTAAGTTCAAGCCCCAGTACCAGTGAGTGTCTGCACACACACACACACACACACACACACACACACACACACACGCACGTACGCACGTTAAAGACCATTCTCACCCCTTGGCCATATCTGTCCCATGGGCCATTGTGCATTAACCCTGATTTTAAGGAAAGTGAACCCAAGGAAAACATACAATGTTAGTTAGCAAATAAAAGATCTAAAACTGTTCTAATGAGACATAGCTACAGCATAATTACCAACTTGCAGCTATTAAAATGATTACATTAGTTATTTTGCACGTGGAAGGAATTTTAATGGCAGAATGCACTTTGATCTCTTAACCTGAAACCACAGACATGGAAAGAAAGGGCAAAGGCCACCAGCCATGTGTTGACGTTATCCCAGTATAAACTTATAGGGCGCCCTGCCACCAAGAACATGAGCATTTCCCTAAACAAAGCTAAACATCTTCACTTTCCTCATACAAAGACATATGTTAAAAATCTAATTCCTCCTTGGAAAAGGCAGGCAACTAGTACTTCTGGAGATGATCATACTTATCAGAAGTAGCAGCTCCCACTGAAAAGTGGCAGGTTGGGGGGATCCATCAGAGGCTCTGGTAGAACTGGGTGTGAGACTTTGAGGGTGTCAACGAAGTCCTCATTTTCTCATTTATAAAAGTGACTTGGGCATAAAGTAGATCATTCTAAGACTCTTTTCTGATGTCAAACTATGACTATACTAAATAATGAAACCACTCAGGAAATACCTAACAGGAAGAAGGGGGCAGGGCAGGGGAGAGAGGCAAGGGGAAGCCATTTAGATTGTCCTGTTGGAGGGCAGATCTGGGCTACCTCTTTTTGTTGTTGTTCTTACAATGCCATTTCAAGACACTAATATGGCCTCATATCAATATTAAAATATGTCCATATCCCATAGAGACCATGCCTAGTGCCTTAATGCTACATTCTACAAGCATTTAGCTAAATGCTAATTAAGGGGGGAAGGACTAAGGAGAGGGTGAGAGAGAAAAAATATGGTTGAAGTAGTTTATTTACATGAATATAAACAGAACAATAACAACTGTTGAGATTGTTTTAAGAAAAGGTGAAGGTAATAGAGGCTGATGGAGGGGGTAAGTCTGATCGCATATTGTAGGCATGTATAGAAATGACACAATGAAACTTTCCTTGTACAACTGATGTATGCTAATAAAAAAAAATCATAACGGACTGGGAATGTGGCTTAGCGGCAGAGTGCTTGCCTAGCATGCATGAAGCCCTGCAGCTGATTCCTCAGTACCACATAAACAGAAAAAGCTGGAAGTAGCACTGTGGCTCAAGTGGTAGAGTGCCAGTCTTGAGTAAATGAAGCTCAGGGACAGTGCTCAGGCCCTAAGTTCAAGCCCCAGGATTGGGGGGGGGGGGGAATCTTAACAATAGCCAAGCACCAGTAGCTCACACCTGCAATCCTAACTACACAGAAGGCTGAGATCTGAGGATTACAGTTTGAAGACAGCTTGGGGAGGAAAAGTCTGTAAGACTTTTATCTCCAATTAGCCACCTGAAAACCAGAAGTGGCACTATAACTCAACTGAAGAACACTAACCTTGAGTAGAAAAGCTCAGGGACAGAGCCCAGGCCCCAAGTTTAAGCCCACAAACAACAACAAAAATCATAACAAAAAATGTTATTAAAAATGTTAATTATGCCAGGCACCAGTGGCTCATGCCTGTAATCCTAGCTACTCAGTAGGCTAAGATCTGAGGATCTTGGTGAGAGCCAGCCTGGGCAAGAAAGTCTATGAAACTTTTATCTCCAAGTAACCAC
The DNA here is from genome assembly GCF_023159225.1 of Perognathus longimembris pacificus. Taxonomy (NCBI): domain Eukaryota; kingdom Metazoa; phylum Chordata; class Mammalia; order Rodentia; family Heteromyidae; genus Perognathus; species Perognathus longimembris. The sequence goes on from NC_063183.1 coordinate 20,102,510, forward strand.
CAAAAAACCTGAAGCAGGGCTGTGACTCAAAGTGGTAGAGCTCTAGCCTTGAGTGAAAAAGCTCATGGATAGCTCCCAGGCCCTGAGTTCAAGCCCCATCACCAAACAACAACAACAAAAATGTTCATTACAACTGTATAAGGGGAGTTGGAAAGATTTCAAAAACTTTTCAAACATTTGTATTGAAAATCCAGTTGATCCTATCCTGGGCCTATAATTTCAAGTGCATTTTTAAAAATGCCTCTACTCCATGGTTAACAAATATTTGACTGATATGCTCGAAGATCACCAATAAGTTAGAGAAAAGAAAATCTCTTTTGCCACCCCAGAGAGCAGAAAGGAAAGAAAGACTGCAAGGGCAACCTTAGTACTGTGTGAGAGACTACTATATCTGGAATCAAAATGATTGTCTCTCTTTCAGAACCACCATCAAAACAGTTTCTGAAGAAAACTACTTCCACTTTGAAAAAGCAAAATGAAGATTTAAAATGTACCTCTGTGGTAAGAAGTCAAACCACATACCTATCTTAGCAAACACACACAAACTCAGGCATTAAGAAATGATCTCTCCAATGATGGAGAGCTTATCGGGTTTTGTCAGCCATGCTGGGTCAAGACTTTGTCAACTCCCAGTCACCAAAAAACCAGGGAAGTTACATATGTTGGTCATTCAAGAAACAACATAATTGGGAAAGAAATAGGACACCAACTGTCACTTCAACTTCCGGTTCTGGGGACTGGGTGAGGGACATTACTGCCAGAGATAGGAATACCACAGAACTCTGCGTTTTTGTTTAGTGAAGAGTGTGTGAAACCTTCCAGTAGAGTGGTGCTCACATTCACCTTATTTTCCCAGTTTGATTTCAACAACTAAGGCATTTGGTGTCAGGTATATACATTCTTCTGCTATTTGAAGGCAGTGTGACCACTTCCTGTTGGTGCTCCAGGGCTAAATAAGAGGTATAGGATGTCCCCGCCTCCCTGTCAACTGAAGACACAGCTCACCGTCTCTTTTACCACATCTACCACACAGAAAGTACCAAACCCAAGATCCCCCATTAGACTCACCTCATTAATGTCTACCTCCTATTCTACCCGGTGGCAGGACACTGGTTTTTACATCTTAATACTTTTGACCCTACAAAGAAGTTCATTTCTATTATATCTTTACAAATCCACAAGAAAGATTCTAATCCTTAAGTATGAAAAATATAGTTTTATTATTGTCAAGTGTGCTAGTGATTGAACTCAGAACTTTATTTATGTTAAGTGCATGCTAGACCACTAAACTACACTCCTTTTCCAGAAAAGCAATTTTGGTGCGTATACTGGTATTGTGGCTTGAACTTAAGGCTCAGGGCTCTCTTTGGCTTTTTCTGCTCAAGGCTAGTGTCCTATCACTTGAATCATATATCCGCTTCTGGCTTCTTGCTGGTTAATTGGACATAAGAGTCTGATTTTTCTGCCTGCTTGTTTTGCTTCAAACGGCAAACTTCAGATCTCAGCCTCTTGAGTAGCTAGGATTATGGGAATGAACCCTCAGTACTTGGTTCAGAAAAGTAATTTTTTTTTTTATGTATGTGTCAGTCCTGGGGCTTAAACTTTGAGCTTAAGCACTGTTCCTAAACTATTTTGCCCAAGGCTAGTACTCTACCACTTGAGCCACAGCTCCACTTCCAGCTTTTCTGGTGCTTAATTAGAGATAATCTCATAGACTTTCCTGCCCAGGCTGGCTTCAAACCATGATCCTCAGATCTCAGGGGCCTGAGTAGCTAGGATTATAGGCATGAGCCACCAGCACTGGGCTAGAAAAGTAATTTTTAAAAGCTACTATTTTATATGGTAGCAGATACCCTTACAGAAAATGTAGGACAAAAATTAAGAGGAAAAAAAAAAGAAGCTTATTATAATGAAACAAAAGTCATCCAAGGAATTTAACAGAAACTCTATCAGTGAGATTTGCTTACTTTCAAGACAAGAGAAAACTTCCGCGAGGGACACCCATAGGATGGACCAAGGCTACCCACTCCCCCTGTTAGAAATTCTAACTTACCACTTGTAATTCAGTATGCAATCACCAGGGGTTTGATATTAGCACCAGTGTCAAAAACCAGTGCCCTTTTAACTGCTATACCAGCTTCCACCAAATCTCTTACAAATACACTTGAGAGATGACATTTAAAAATCTGCTTCCTCAAAAACGAAAAAGTCCCACTCAAGACTGACTGCCAAGAACTTGAAACTCAAACTTCCCCTAAGTCCAGACATCACAACAGCTAGCCAGGCAGCTATAAACTATTCTGTATGAAAGATATCAGAATAAACCAGTAAGAGTCTTTCCCAGTACATGAATTGAAAAGTGCTCTATACCCAAATACCCTTTTTAAAAAAACAAATTATCCTTACAACAGAAATATGTAAACACACATGTTGCCAAATCTCTAGCTCCTAATTACTTCCCAAACCAGAAATTCATGGCGAAACAGGCTGTAACAGCCATTCGAAAGATGTCTAAATAAGCTGCTCTGAGAGGCCAGAAATATCACCCAGACAACAAAAGCTAAGATTCTTGAGATACTTAATTAACTCAAGTTATTTAACAAGGGAAATGATGGTACAATCACTTCCACAAGTGGCTTACTACCAATTTTTATTTGCTCTCATTTTATGGTTAAGTGAGAGGTTTTGTGACCTGAACACAATGTCTTCCTCTACAAATGTAAGGAAGGACATCTCCTACCCAAGATGGGAAAGAAAAAATAAATCTCGAATAAATTGGAAATAATTAGGGTTTATGTCACCTGTCATGATTCATTTAACAAGCAATAATTAGAACCAAAGCAAAATGTATAGGGTAGTACACAGAATTTAGGATCGATTCCTTGCCTTGGGAATTTAGTAAGTGTTCAAGTTCAAAAATTTAAACAATTGAGGTGTTGAAATCATCCCCCAAAGTCACCAACCCCCTTCGTGCCAATTAACCCTCGGAACAATTCCACACGCCATACACATTAGTCCATCAAGAGACACTTTTTACCTTCTCCTGCACTTAACCCCAAAGTACAGAGAAAAAGAACACCCACTGCCCCCCTCCCCAGTTACTGGGAGAGTCCTGCCACCCCCGTGGCTTTCCACTTCCTCTGCCTTTCCACCTCTCTTTACTACACACCCTTTCCTTTCGAGCCCCAGCGTCTTTCTACTTTGCCCAACTAGCCCTGCGGTGGCCCGGGACCCTCCCCACACCCGGGCTTCCCGGTCCTCTCCCGCGGCAGCTCTGCCCAGACCTCTCATCACCAGCGCCGCTCCCCCCCGCCCCCTCATCTCCCCTCTTCAGATCCTTCATTCATTCCCCCTCCACTCCCTTCCGATCGCCTGGTCTCGCCTCTCTCCTCCCTCGTGTCCTCTGGTCCCTTTACTCCAGGGGTCCCCTCTCTTTTCCTCGACCCTTCCTTTCCCCCCCTTCACGCTTCCTTCCTCTTTCCTGTCTTTTCAAACCGTGTTCGCATCCCCCTTCTCTCCGTCCGTGAGGATTCCCGGCCGGGGCCCCTCTCACAACACACACACACACACACACACACACACACACACACGGACACACGCACTCGGTCCCCTCGGAGCCCCTCCTCGTCAGCCCCGAGCCCCCCTCACAGCCCCCAAGCCCCCGGAGTCCTGGCTGCCCCTCCGCCCCTCCGCCTCACGCCCTCGCCCCCTCCCGCGGCTCCCACCGCCCAGCCTCCCTGCGGTCCCCGAGCTCCCCTCTCCCTGGGCCCCAAGCCCCGGCTTGCCCTCTCCCAGGCCCCCCAGTATCCGAGCCCCCCCCCCCACCATTTGTCACCCCCCCTCCCGCCGTCCCGAGCCCCGGCCCCTCCCTCACCGATGGTGGAGATGAAGGTGGTGTTGAAGGCGTCCTCCGAGAAGCGGAACAGGAGGCAGGTCTTGCCCACGCCCGAGTCTCCGATCAGCAGCAGCTTGAACAGATAGTCGTACGTCTTCGCCATCTTCTCGCTCCGGCCCTCTGACCGACCGCCGTGCGCGGAGGAGGCGGCGGCTGAGCGAGGCGCCGAAGGGGCCGCGGGAGAGGGGGCGTGTCTGCCGAGCAGCCCTCGCCCCGCCCCTCGCCCCGCCCCAGAGAGAAGGCCTGCGCGCCCCCTCGCCCTGAGGAGCCAATCCGAGAACGTAACGTCATCGGCGCCCGCGCCGCCAGGTTTCTTGGGAGTTGTAGTTTCTTTTTGGCGGAGCCTGGGGCGTGCCCAGCACGGACTGTCCAGACGGGGCTTTTAAAGCTCTGTCCGCGGGTGGAGTGACCTGGGCGCTTCCTCTCTAGCAGGGATGGGCGACCTTGTTGTGAACTCTGCTAAAACCTGCTGCAGAACTTAACTTCGTTGTTTCTTTGTTTAGGGGAGCCCTTCAAACCCAGGACTTGCTCGGAATCCGTGTCTCGTAATTCCGGCATCCGGGAGCGGGATTGCTCGGCGCCGTCCCGGGGCGCAGCCTCGGGGTATCCGCGGGGGCCCATCCGGCTTTCCCTCCAGCTGCTGCTCAGCCTCCAGACACCCCAGCCCGTCTGGTTACCCACGGGGGGGGGGGGCGTCCGGCTTTCCCTCCAGCGCCTGCCCAGCCCCGCTATTAATCACCGAGCTGGGAAGGGATGCTTACCTTGTCAACTTGAACCCACTTTTACCCCCTCACATCACACAGACCAAAGCCAAAGGCGAGGAGTATTTGCTTAGAGCATCACCTACATAGACACATAGACGGGGCTTCCCTCTCCCCGTGAGAGGATTGACAAGAAAAATAGAAAAGAATTGTTAAGGGGAGGAGGAGGAGAAAAGAAAAGAAGAAGAGAAGGAAGAAAGGAGGGAGGAGGAGCTTGTTTTTAGGTTCTCTGTCTTATAAAACAGCATCACCTAGCACGGGAACTTTGGCCACGATATTTAGAAAATTGAATTTGGATTTGGTCTTGGTTCAGCCACTTAACCCTGAGGACAGATCACGTAGGTTCTGTAAACCTTGGCTTTCTAGTCTGTAAAATAGATATAAAACTAGCTACTTCGTTGGTTTTTAGCAAAAATGAAATACTGAATGTGAAAGCACTTTGAAACCAATAAGTCACTGTGGAAGTGTCAGATTTGTGTGTGTGTGTGTGTGTGTGTGTTTGTGCTGGTACTGAGGCTTGAACTCAGGGCTTGGGCACTACTCATCTTTATTCACTTAAGGAGACACAGATCCACTTCTAGTTGTTTTTGTTGTTGTTTTTGGTGGTTATTTGGAGATAAGAGTCTCCAAGACTTGCCTGCCTGGACTGGCTTTGAACCTCCATCTTCAGATCTCAGCCTCTTTGTGCTACAATTACAGGCATGAGTCACCATTGCCTGGTCAACAATGTATTGGTAGCTTGCCAATAAGGCCCTCAATCAATGAGTGACAAAGGAAAGGAGGAAGAAGCATTCTGTTATATTCTATTCAATTCTTCAATATTTATTGCCTTAGAACACTTTCTGTCTTGTGGATGTATTTCTCAGTCCTCATTTTATTTGCTAGTAGCCAAAATATAGCCAGATAAAACTCTTGTGAGAGTGAGGTTCAGGTAATCCCGTGGGAGGACCTATCCTATCCCAGCTCTCTTTGCCTCATGTCTTCCTTCTTGTGCTCATCCCCAATCGTTACCTGTAATATACACAGTACCAACTGTGAAAAGCCTCAGGATTCTTTTTTAACTATGAATAAAAGCTCTTTGGAACCTTCTGTGATTTCTAAGTAGATAGAGTTCCTGTGCCAAGCCCACGACTTTAATCCTACCTACTCAGGAGGCTGAGCTCTGAGGGTTGAGGTTCAAAGTCAACCTGGGCAGGAAAGTCTGTGTGGTTAACTACCAAAAAGCCAGAAATGGAGCTGTGGCTTAAAGTAGTAGAGCACTTGCCTTAAGCACAAAAGCACAGGGACAGCACCTAGGACCCGAGTTCAAGCCCCAGGAGTAGCATAAAACAAAACAGAAAAAAAAAAGTTCTTTTGACCAAAATACTTGATAGACACTAGCACAGATATTGACATTGGATGTAAGGAAATCCTTTCTGAAAGAGATAGGTTATCAAGTATTGGTGCAACACGAAAAATACTTGGGCAGCTCGTTGAACAAGTCATCAGGCTCTTCTGACACATCTTAGTGGCCTGGAACTACATGGACATGGTAGATAATGGCATTACATTCTGAGTACGATTGCATAGAGGACTTGGTTGGCCCATGGACCTTCACCTCTATGTGATCAAATGTACACTACACCCCCATTAACTCACATTTATTGATTATGCAGTGGCCACAGGGCGTTGGCTGCTGCTGTTAACTGAATATGTGATTTTTAGAGCCCAACTTGATGAGGACAAAGATGTTCAGAAGTCAAAGTCATGGTAATGAGGAGGATTTCCACCCTCTGGCACAGATTGAGCCTCTTTGCCCAGGCCAATGTTCAGGCAAACCTCTGAACTTGATTTCTCTCAGTCTTTGCAGGTACAAAAAGCTCAGTTGCTTTATCTTCATTCCTGGAGCAAAGGGGAAGATCTTCAAACATCAGTGGACTTGGCTGGGAATGTGGCTTAGGGGTAGGCTGCTTGAAGTCCTAGGTTCAATTCCTCAGTACCACATAAACACAAAAAGCCAGAAATGGAGCTGTGGCTCATGTGGTAGAGTGCTGGCCTTGAGCAAAAGAGCTCAGGGACACTGCCCAGGCCCAGAGTTCAAGCCCAGGATTGACAAAAAAAAAAATCAGTGGACTCTCCTTTTAAAGATGTGTATAATACTAAAATAACTTTTTAAGCAGGGCGCTGATGGCTCATCCCTATAATCCTAGCTTCTTGGGAGGCTGAAATCTGAAGATTGATTGCTGGTTCAAAGCCAGCCAGGGCAGAAGTCTGAAAGACCACATCTCCAATTAACCAGCAAAACAAAAACAAAAACAAAAAAACAACGGACTAGAGGTATATCTCAAGAAATAGAGTTCCACTTGTGAGCCAAAAAGCCCTGAGTTCAAGCCCCAATACCGCTAAAAACCAGTTTCATTCTAATATGAATTTAAGTTCAAGAGATAATTTTTAATGTCCCCTAAATTTCCTTAGGGGAATTTTTTACACTGATGGGAATTTTCTTTTAATTGGGTCTTATTTTCATTTCCTCAGCTTTTCTCTGCTTCCAAGTGTATGTAACCTGAGACTTGCTCCTTGGTAGATTTGCATACCACTTCTGAACCATTCAGATGTTTTGATATATCAGTACTATTTCAAAAATAAGGTTTTTTTCTTTTATGCATTGTTAATTTTCTTGTGCAACAATAGATTTGAGGTAGCAACTGGGTACCACTGAGTCAAGACATCTGGCTCAAAATATAAGTGATCCAACCACTGCATCACAAGCTGAGTTTGTGCCAGTTGCTCAAACCCAACTCCAACATGCTGTACAGTAGGCACAGTCAGTTTGATTAAAACAATGCTTGTTGAAGCCCCTATGGAGCATTGTGCTTGCTTCCTTGATTACAGAAATCCAAGGCACCCTGTGGGCATTCTGACTTTGATTTTAGGAAGCTATTTTTCCCTACGGGTGATTTAGAATAACAGTACTTATTCTTCTATCCCCCAAGGGGATTCAGGAACCAGGCTGAGTGGTCTGATTCCCACACAGCAAAATCTCTGATGATGATACTCCAAAGTTGTCTTTTTGGCAGGAGGATTAGATGAGCATCAGAGGGTGTGTGTGTGTATGTGTGTGTGTGTGTCTTTGTGTGCTGGTACTGGGGCTTGAATTCAGGATCTGGGTGCTGTCCTTTAGCTTTTTCACTCAACGCACAGTTCTACTTCTGGCTTTTTGCTGGTTAATTGGGTTTTCCTGCCTGGGCTGGCTTTGAACCTTGATCCTCAGATCTCAGCTTCCTGAATAGGTAGGATTACAGACAGGAGCCACTGGCATCTGGCTCAGGCTGAGTTGGATCACAGCTTGAGTTCATTTTTTACTTTCTTCTTCCTGCCCTCTCTGTGCTCATTTGGTCTTCAGGATGGCTTTCTTCAAGGTCACAATCAACACAGCCACACTGCACAATTCCAAGGGCATTGCTTACCTCCCCCATAGTTTTTAATTTTGGGGCACCCCATCAAGAATCTACAAACATAGTCTTGAAGGTCTGTGTGTTCCATATGCAAATTGTTGTATTATTTGCGTGTCATTTGCAAATTATTATTCAGAATAATTTAAGAATGTTTAAACAGGTTTAAATTGCTCCAAGACACTTGAGTGCAAGAAATATCACCTTTTGTAAATTGCTTAAGTGAAACTAAAAAATGTGGGTGAGACTCCCCGCTACCTGTCAAGGGCTGGATATTTCCTCCCAGTAATTGTATTCATCAAGCACCCAGACCCTGCCAAGCCCTGAGTTCAAGCCCCAGTACCTGCATAAAAAGAATAGAAAACCAGGCATCAACTTGTGCCTGAAAAGGGAAAATTAGTCCCTAGCCATTGGTCTACACCATCAGTTTGATGCTGCTGTCCAGCACTCTTGGGTGCTGGCACTGAGCCATCTGCTGGGCACAGCTGTCCCCGTGCACTACAAAGATGTCCTTCATGGTACTTCCTCATGGAATGATGACTCAGCTGTTGAATAAGTTCTTTCTGTTGTAGCATGGTGTGTGTGCTTCTTTGTGCTCTCTTTCAACACTTGAGTTCTTTCGCCTATAATCCCAGCTATACTTGGAAGATGAAAATCAAGATGATTGGGGTTCAAAGCCACCCCTGGGCAAAATGTTAGCAAGATGCCCATCTTAACCCACTAATTGGGCATGGTGGTGTGTGCATCTATAATCCCAACCACAGGAGGCATAGGTAGGAGGATGGCTATCCAAGGTCAACCCTGGGGAAAAAAGAAAGACCCTATCTGAAAAAGAACTAAAGCAAAACTAAAGCAAAATTGCAGCTGGGGCCATGGCTCAGGTGGTAGAAGTGCCTGCCTAGAAAGTCTGAGGTCTTGAGTTCAAACCTTGGTACCACAAAAACCAAACAAAAAAGATCACTGATCTCTGTGAGGAATTAGACCTTGCTTATTTCTTACTGCATGTCCAGCATGCTTCTAGCAGTTTATTTACATGTAGTAGGCTCTGTTGGATGAGTGACTAAAAAGCATTTGGGACCATTTGGTTTATGATTTGCTGTTAAAACCTAGGCAGGTACCCACTGATTTATACTCCTCACTTACATTCATATGTTATTCATTCTGGGTGAGCACACCATGCATTATGTGTTTAACAAATCGGGATGCCTATCTGTTACTTTTCTAGCTTGTCATGATCACTTTGAATGATAAGCCCATAAAAATACCAATTTATTTTATCTGTGCACCGTCTAAAGACATGCTATTTGTTTAGTGCTATTCTGGTGTTAGAATTCTATAATTATCCTCATCAGAGAGGGAGGAACTGTACTCTTCCGCCCTGACAGTCCCTGAGTGAATTATGTCCACTCAAACAAATATTCATTAAGCTCCCATTATGAAGCCAGGTCAGCAAGCCACCTGGAGAAATCTGTCATGTGGTCCCTGGCCTCTGTTTTCTCTCAGCTAATTGAGGGAAGATCACACACAAGTGAAAAGTTCAATATGGAAGGCAGATAGTTCACTGGGATGCACTGTATGTAGGGTGATGGGAGTCAAGTGCTCATTCTGATTAGCTGGCTTTTAATTCAGATCACTGAGGCACCTATTTTGATTGGCCAGATGTCTCTTGGTTATTTGAGCATCCATCCTGATGGAGCAGGCTTCTAGTCTGATTGGACAAGTATTCCTGGAAAACTGCTTGTTAAAATGTTGTACATTTCCATTGGATGCAAAAAAATTTTTTAATGTGAGATGACAGCTTTAAAAGATGACAATGAAATTATTTTATCTGCTTGATGAGTGAGTCTTTCCAAACTTAGCTTCTAGGACAAAGCCATGGTGTAGATATGGTGGAGGTCTGAACATGACCAAGGTAAGACTACCTCTACCATAAGCCCAATAAATATGGGCAAGAATCCAGGCCAATGACCAGATGAAGACAATTCTTTTCTTGGGGCCAGTAATGAATCCCTAGGTACTCAGAATAAAAAAGAAGCCCCTTTTTGAGTACCAGTGTTTCACACTTGTAATCCTACCTACTCAGGAGGCTGAGATAAGTATAAAGGTTTGAAGCCAGACTGTACAGGAAAGGCCATGAGACTCTTATCTCCAATTAACTATCAAAAAGCCAGAGTAGAGCTAGCCTTGAGCAGAAAAAGCCAAGAATGAGGCTCTGAGTTCAAGCCCCAGTGTTGGCAAAAAAAAAAAAAAAAAAGAAGAACAACAACAAAAAAGGAAGCCTCTAAGTTGCAACTCTTCTGATAGGATCATCTCACAGAGTCACAGTGCAAACCCCACTGTACAGCTACTGTGTATAAAAATATAAGTAAATAGTGAAGGGGTGACAATCAAGATGCATTATACTCATATTCTGACTTGAGGAACTGAAACTCCTTTTCACAAACTACCTAAAAATTTTAAAAAGGTTTCTGATAAAATGTTAGCACAATACATTCCTTTATATTAACTTAGGCATTATGTACAATATGTACCATGTGTTTTGGATAGTGTCTTGTAAACAAGTTTTGGCCTGTGTGTGTGTGTGTGTGTGTGTGTGTGTGGTACTCACAGCCTGGGAACTGTACTTCACAGATCACTTCCAGCTTTTTGGTGGTTAATTGGAGAGAATACTCTCAGATGTGTCTTCCTAGGCTGACTTTGAACCTCAATCTTCAAATCTCAGGCTCCTGAGTAGCTATGGTTTTAGACGTGAGCTATTAATACTTGGTGGGATAGAGCATCCTGAAAACAAGTTTTGAAAGTCTTTCTTTTTCTCAGTGCTAGGGATAGAACCCAGAAGCCTACACTAAAGCGCTCCACTACTAAGCTACATCTCTGAGGAAGTCTTTGCTAGCCAACCATAAAACAGACTTTGATCTTTGATCTGATAGCTGAGTCCACATTACTGAAAGTCCCAATCAGACTCCTAACACATGTTGGGATGCTTATAGTATTAATAAAATATTCTTTATGAATTAAATAAATTAATTTTTAAAAAGACTTGTTTGATCATCTATATGGAAAAGAATCACATATAGGTCATTAAGAGTTCATTAAGATGAGAGTTCATGACCTACCTGGGACCTGTTCTCTCTCTCGCTCTCGCTCTCGCTCTCGCTCTTGCTCTCGCTCTCGTTAGCTCTATCTCTATCTCTATCTCCATCTCTCTGCTCTTCAAAGTAGTATGCAGTAGTAAAATGTGTTCCTGAAACTCCTGGGTCCCTTGCTTCCATATTCAAACAGATTGGAATAAAGAGAATTCCCCTTTCCAAGAGTTTAAATAAGCCAGGTGCCAGTGGCTGACACCTATAATCCTTGCTACTCAGGAGACTGGATCTAAGACTAGGTTCAAAGCCAGCCTAAGCAAGAAAATCCTTGAGATTCTTATCTCCAGTTAACCTCCAAAAAGCCAGAAGTGGAGCTATGGCTCCAGTGGTACAGTGCTAGTGTTGAGCAAAAAGAGCTCAGGGGACAGTGCCCAGGCTCTGAGTCCAAACTCCAATATTGGCACAAATCAATACATATTAGGGGACAGGATCAGAAAACGCCTTGCTCAGGTTGCTGATCCATGCTCCCGTGACGGAATACCTGCAGTCTGGAGTTCCCGGCCTCATAGCATGGTGTCCTAGGCCCACCCTCACCAAAATCCTTTGGTGGATGAAGGGATCTTCCAGCAGCCTCAGATGATTTTTTTTTTTTTTTGGAGTCCCAGGTAGGGTGTGGTTCTGGGAAATAGGGCCCTGAGACACCCAGTTCCTTGTTCTAAGGTACATATAGTTCACCCTTATGACTCAAGTCCTTGGTACTTCTGTCTTTCCAAGAAGTGCAAAGTTTCAATACTTCTTGAGGCAGTGGTTTACTGTCACTAAGGTACTGAGTTAAAGGGACAGATAAAATGAAAGTCTGCTTCATGTTTGTTTGTTTTTTTTTAAATTCAATGTGTTTGTTTATTTATTTATTTATTTATTTGGCCAGTCCTGGCCCTTGGAATCAGGGACTGAGCACTGTCCCTGGCTTCTTTTTGCTCAAGGCTAGCACTCTGCCACCTGAGCCACAGTGCCACTTCTGGCCATTTTCTATATATGTGGTGCTGGGGAATCGAACCCAGGGCTCATTGTATTCAAGGCAAGCACTCTTGCCACTAGGCCATATTCCCAGCCCCCTGCTTCATATTTTAAGCCAAATCCAACCAGATTCTTGCCTCTGATTCCTGCTTCGTATGGCTAATCATTTCTTGAAAAACTGGGAGAGTTATTTCGTAATTAAACAGCCAAGACTTATAAACAGAGTTAAAATCAGAGAACATGTCCAATTCCTCCAGAACATCTGATAAAATGTTCTGTCTCTTTGCAACATTGCTTGTTCTCCTTGTTTACACAGAACTGTAGAGTTCTGAGGAGTTATCATGAAATTAAACTAAGAGCTTTGATTATTCGTGTGTGTGTGTGTGTGTGTGTGTGTGTGTGTGTGCCATGATTGAACTCAGGGACTAGGCACAGTCACTAAGCTTTGTTGCTCAAGCTGACCCTCTACCACTTGAGCCACAGCTCCACTGTCAGCTTTTTGCTGCCTAATTGGAGATAAGAGTCTCATGTGCTTTTTCTGGCCTGGCTGGCTTCGAACCATGATCCTCAGAACTCAGCCTTTGGAGTAGCTAGGATAACAGGAGTGAGCCACTCTGTTTCAAAGACTAAACAGAAAATGATGATGCTAATCTAGTAGAGTGCTAAACACACACACACACACACACACACACACAAAACTGAATCTCTTTGGGTCAGGATGAATATCAGATTTTTTAAAAAATTGCTAACGAAATCCCAATCACATAGTAATTTCCACCTATTATTTGTAGAAATCCAAGTAGTTCAATGGCCTAATTAGGCCTGTTTGAAGGATTATTACAATATTTTAATCTTTTTGCCACGAATAGCATCATTGGGGCTTAATATTCATTGAGATTTTTATGAAAGAAACAGAGAGGTTTCCATATGTCTCTAGAGCAAAACATTTGTGTTTCCCCATCTGCTACTCGGGAGCAGTTTTGTGGAAAAAGAAATGCAAATTGCCTGGCTCTTTACTTTGAGACTAGGCTACATTAGAGTTGGGACCTTGTATAGGACAGCCAATTCACAGCTGTGAAAAGTTGTTTACATAGCCATAAACGCAAGGAATTTTTATTTTTTAATAAGCAAATAGCATGAAAAGAAACTGAATCCTAAAATTCTTTGTCTTTGTCTTTTTCTTTCTTTTTTTTTTTTTTTTGGTACTGTTCCTGGGGCTTGAACTCATGTCCCTGAGCTTTTGTGCTCAAGGCTAGCACTCTATTACTTGAGCCAGAGCTCCACTTCACTTCTGGCTTTTTTGGTAGTTATCTGGACATAAGAGTCTCATGGACTTTTTCTGCTTGGGCTGGATTCAAACCACAATCCTCAGATCTCAGCCTCTTGAGTAACTAGGATTACAGGCATGAGCCACCAGCACTTAAATTACTGGTGCTTTTCAAACTTTCCTCATAATTCCTCTCATTGGTATTATTCGAATATAGAATGTAAGAAGTTGATTTATGAAAGTGACTCGAACACCTAGCCTCAGAGGACCTCTGATTTTCCTAGATTATTTTCTGCTTAAGATGCCATCACACCAGTGACTGGAGAGATTGCTTATTCCAGTGTTTCTCAAAGGGTATGTGTCTCCGAGCAGCCGATGAATCAACAGCTATGAGTAGGTGAATGGAGGAGAGGAAAGCTGTTCATGGACATCATCCTTCAACCTCTCCGAAGCTTTAACACGCTGAGGTGCATGAACCTGTCCATAACTGGCCATGGCAAACTCCCTTTGGTCTTTTTTTTTTGGGGGGGAGGGCCAGTCCTGGGGCTTGAACTCAGGGCCTGAGCACTATTCCTGGCTTTTTTTTGCTCAAGGCTAGCACTCTGCCACTTGAGCCACAGTGCCACTTCTGGCCATTTTCTATATATGTGGTGCTGGGGAATGTGAACCCAGGGCCTCGTGTATATGAGGCAAGCACTCTTGCCACTAGGCCATATCACCAGCCCCTCCCTTTTGGTCTTATGGCACGTGTGTTCTGCAGAATATTCATTGGGAAACTGACTTAGTTGAAACCCTTTTGTTTAAGTAGAAAGATGCCAAATGGGCAAGATCTGCTGACAAGATCAGAATCAACAGCTCTCCAGGAAGCTCTCAGGAAGGTTGGCAGGGTCTATTCCCACAGTCCCAGACAAACTAGACTCAGAAACTTGCCCCTGCTTCCCAGGTTCTCTTGAGTACCAGGGCAGGATCCTCTGCTGCCCAACCCCCATCATAACCTAAGGCTTGAAATAAAAATCAACTATAAGCCAGGTGCCAGTGGCTCACACTGTAATCCTAGCTGCTCAGAAGGCTGAGATCTGAGGATCATGGTTCAAAGCCAGCCCTGGCAGGAAAAGTTCATGAGACTCTTATTCCCAATTAACCACACAAAGAAGCCAGAAGTGCAGCTGTGGCTCAAGTGGTAGAGAGCCAGCCTTGAGCCAAAGAGCTCTGGGACAGCGCCCAGGCCCTGTGTTTAAGCTTGAGGACAGGCACACACACACAATCAACTAAAAACAGAAGCTTATCTACCCAGACTCGTGACGGTGCAAAGAGTGAAACCCTTGATTTCTCAATAATATTCTGTATGTTTTGTTTTTGTATGTGTGCCTGTGCTTTGTTTTTGAGAAGGAAAAAAAGACTGTCAAGCTAACATTCGCCATTATTCTTTGTAGTGTTCTGTAGCTTGAGTGAATTATAGAATGTATCAGACAGTCACATAGGCTAATTTCCACTGACATTTAAAGTGTTATAAGGGGCTGGGAATATGGCCTAGTGGCATGAGTGCTTGCCTCATATACATGAAGCCCTGGGTTCGATTCCTCAGCACCACATATATACAAAAGGCCAGAAGTAACGCTGTGGCTCAAGAGGCAGAGAGCTACCCTTGAGCAAAAAGAAGCCAGGGACAGTGCTCAGTCCCTGAGTCCAAGCCCCAGGACTGGCAAATAATAATAATAATAAAGTGTTATAAAATGATCTGCACTATGAAATATTATTAGAGATGAACTATTTAAATTTCTTGAGAGGATGAATTATATTCACATTGTTACCTTAATGATTAACACAGAGCTGGGCATATATTAGCTACACAGTGCTAAATATGTTTGCATTAATTATCAAATGATAATCTAATGATTGGCTTTAATAATATTAAATAATGGCAATAATACATTAACAATACTAATAGTCTACTGTGAGGGTTAAGGGCCATGAATTCTGGTTAAGCCTTGTAAATACAGGCCATTTTAGCACTCCTCATTTGGAATCTTCTGATTTCATAAACAATTGCCCTGTGATGTGTCTCTTTTAGATGGTAATAAAAGGGAATATTTCTATACTTGACATTTAAACACATACACTTAATGTTGAAATGCACTGTAGAATTCCCCTTTCAACCATTTGGCTACATGTAAATACCCCAAGAGAACACGTGGAATAATGCTGAGAAATGCATGATCCTTGAAAGGACCTGTGAGTCATCAAAGCAAGATTGAGTCATGTGGGTAAATTATAGTTTGTGCTCTGCATATTTCACTCATTTAATAACAGCTTTTTCTTTGAGACAATGTCTTGATATGTCGACCAGGACTGTGTGGGTCCCAGCCTTGATCAATCCTTCTCAGAGTGGATTTTATCCTTGGCATAGCACCACAGGTCAAAGTGGATGTAGGGATGACCCGAATTTTATGGGGTCGACTTTTTGTGCCTAGTGCCACCAGACCTGGGGTGGGAAAGAGGGGGTATCATACAAGCTAGGACTATTCTTCCTGAGTCACCACATTCTCGTGTGGTACTCTGATGGTTTTCTGGGTCCTTATAAATGTATTATCAGTCAAAGCAGGAAGTCAGTTTGTTAGCTTCCATCCTCATTTATTTGTTGTTTTGCTGGTAGTGGAGTTTCAACTAAGGGCCTTGCACTGGCTCAGCTTTCTTGCTCATTGTTGGCAGTCTACCACTTGAATCATGCTTCCAGCACAGCTTTTTGCTACTCAATTGGAGATTGACTCTCTTGGACTTTTTCTGCCAAGATTGGCTTCAGACCTTGATCCTCTACATCTCCGGCTCCAGATTTCGAGCTCCAGAGTAGCTACTGCTATAGGCATGAGCCACTGGTGCTTGGCTCATTCCTAACTCCTAGGTATTTAAACATGATATATGGGCCTTCATTTGTCTTTTACTAACATGGGTCTGGGCCTACAGTTAGAGTAGTTTTGACTTTGAAATGCTTTTTGTGTGTGTGTGTGTGTGTGTCTGTCTGTCTGTCTGTCTGTGTACCTGTGTCTGTGTGTGTGTGTGTGTTAGGCCTGGAGTTTGAACTCTGGGCCTAGGTACTCTTCTTGAGCTTTTATGCTGAAGGCTAGCACCACAGCTCCACTTCCAGCTCTTTTCTTGTTGTTGTTTTGTTTTTAATTAGAGATAAGAGTCTCACAGGCTTTCCTGCTCAGACTGGTTCCGAACTGTGATCCTCATATCTCAGCCTCCTGGGTAGCTAAGAATATAGGCATGAGCCACTGGCACTCAGCTTTGATTTTGAAATATTTAATATACAATCATTATTTAATAAACAATTATTCCTCACTATTCATGGAGACTGGCTCCGGGACCACTTGCAGACACCAAAAAGTGTAGATGTTAAAGTCCCTTTTATAAAATAGTGTAGTATTTGTATGTAGCTTACATCTTTTGATATGCTTCAGTAATCCAGATGAGTTATGATACCTAATATAAAGTAAGTGCTTTTCCAGCCAGTGCCAAGCAATGGGCATCTCTTGGGACAACTGGCACAAGTGCCGCAAGACCTGGGGGGGGGGGTGGAGCAAGAGGAAGTCCTACCACAAGAAGCAGAAGTAGGAGCTAGGATGCCCTGTGGCGAACACTAAGATTAGTCCCTGTAGCATACATACAGTCCAAGGTCTGGGGCGGCAACAAGAAATACTGTGCTCTGAGGTTGGATGTGGACAACGTTTCCTGAGGCTCTGAGTGTTGTACTCATAAAACAAGGGCCATTGATGTTGTCTATAATACATTTAATAACGAGCTGGTCCCCACCAAGACCCTGGTGAGGAACTGCAGTGCTCATTGTTAGCACACTGTACCGACTGTGGTACGAATCCCACTATGCACTGCCCCTGGGCCACAAGAAGGGAGTCAAGCTGACTCCTGAAGAGGAAGAGATTTTAAACAAAAAGCGATCTAAGGAAACTCAGGAGAAATATGAGAGGAAAAAGAATGCCAAAAGGAGTTGTCTTTTGGAGGAGCAGTTCCAGCAGGGGAAGCTTCCTTTTGTTGTTGTTTTTTGCCAGTCCTGGGCTTGAGACTCAGGGCCTGAGCACTGTCCCTGGCTTCTTCTTGCTCAAGGCTAGCACTCTGCCACTTGAGCCACAGCGCCACTTCTAGCTTTTTCTATATATGTGGTGCTAGGGAATCGAACCCGGGGCTTCATGTATGCAAGGCAAGCACTCTATCACTAGGCCATATTCCCAGGCCTAGGGGAAGCTTCTCGCCCTTGCATCCAGACCAGATCACTGTGGCTGAGCAGATGGCTATGTGCTAGAAGGCAAGGGGCTGGAATTCTATCTGAGGAAGAGCAAGGCTGGGAAAGGCAAATAAAGTCATCTACTATCCTTAAAATAAATAAATAAATAAATAAAATGCTATGTAATTAGTTGCTACAGTGTATTACAGAATCATGATGAGAAAAATATAGGCACATGTTCAGCACAGATGTGATTTTTTTTCAAATATTTTTGATCCATAGTTGGTTGGTTCTGCAGATATAAAACCCACAGATACAGAACACTGTCATCACTGCAATGCAGGAGGCTGTAAGTTGGAGGATTACTACCCAATGCCAACCCTGGGCAAAGGCAGAAAAAAAAAAAACTTAAGCAAAAAAGGAGCTGGGAGCTGGTGGCTCAGGCCTGTAATCCTAGCTACTCAGAAGGCTGAGATCGGAGGATCTTGGTTTGAAGCCAGTCTGAATAGAAAAGTCCATGTGAGACTCTTATCTCCAATGAATCACTCAAAAACCGGAAGTGGCACCATGGCTAAAGTAGTAGAGTGCTAGCCTTGAGCACAAAGAGGCTCAGGGACAGCACCCAGAGCCTGAGTTCAAGACCCACAACCAAGAAGTGGCGCTGTGGCTCAAGTGGCAGAGTGCTAGCCTTGAGCAAAAAGAAGCCAGGGACAGTGCTCAGGCCCTGAGTTCAAGGCCCAGGACTGGCCAAAAAAAAAAAAAGACCCACAACCAACCAACAAACAAAAAGGTTTGGGCGCGTGGCTCAAGTAGTAGAGTGCTTGGCTAGCAAGCACCAAGCCCTTGAGTTCAATGAGGTTGAAATGTGGATTGTGGGCAGGCCACTTTCTCATTGGACCAAATGAAGCAATGTTCCAACTTTGTCCCAATGTCCTGCTTGCTCTTAGCCTCCGATCTAACAGAACAAATTCTGTGGGGATATTTAATAATCTTTTTTTCTTCCTGAAAAGTAGAACAATATGACATGGCTGTTTCCAAAGATTCAGGCTACACAATGATCCCTGGTCCGTCTCCATGCCAGAGCCTCGCCGAGCCCTTTTTCCCAGCTGATTTCCTTAAGCTGCTTAGAGTTAAAGCTGGCCACTTTGAAGAAGAACGGGCTAGAAAGGGAACGAGGCCAGACTTCCTGGATTGAACACCACTTCAGCAAATCCCCAAGCCTTTCTATATGTGTTGTCGGCTGTAAAATGAGTAGGCTAATTCAGCCCCACTTCTGAGGGCCACAGTGACAGCTTTAATTAATGATGATCACGACAGGTTTTGTCATGTAAAGCTGCATAGAAATGAAAAGGGAGAATTGGATCTTGTTTTACCCAAAGTCTCCTAAGTTTGGAGTATATCCTGCATTCTGCTACCATGGTTAAGGCTCTGGTTCCTGAGTGCAGACTTGCTAATGTAAGAGAGCCCAATTAGGCCCCTAATACCTGGACAGAGAGTGGGTTTAGTACTGAAGTACAGGGACAATCCTGGAGTCAGTGAATATCTCAAA
The DNA here is from genome assembly GCF_023159225.1 of Perognathus longimembris pacificus. NCBI lineage: Eukaryota > Metazoa > Chordata > Mammalia > Rodentia > Heteromyidae > Perognathus > Perognathus longimembris. The sequence goes on from NC_063183.1 coordinate 20,121,753, forward strand.
TGTCTTACTGGAGCTCAGCACCAAGATCTACTGGGTCCTGCTGGTGGTAGGTGAGGAACTGACTGGAACTGCTAGAGATAGCAGTATACAGAGAAAATAATGCAACACTATCAGGATTGTGCAGGATATATTTCTTTATTTAACATCTGAGTCTGCTGGGCACAGGTGGCTAATGCCTGTAATCCTAGCTCCTCAGAAGGCTGAGATATGAGGACCATGGTTCAAAGCCAGCCCAGGCAAAAAGGTCTGTGAGCTCATATCTCCACTCAGAAAAAGCCTTACGCGGCGCTGTGGCTTAAGTGGTAGACCACTAGCCTTGAGCACAAAGAGGCTCAGGGACAGTGCCCAGGCCCTGAGTTCAAGCCCTAGGACCAGCAAAAACAAACAAATAAATAAAGTCTGAGTCTTACTCATATGGGTTTACTGAAAGATATGGTTACATGATTTACTGGAAAGCATACTGATCCTAAACTGGGAGTGGTGGCTCATGTCTATAATCCCAGCTACTTAGGAGGCAGATTAGAATTGTGGTTTGAGGCCTAGCCCAGCAAAAATTTGATGAAACGTGTCATCCTGGCTATGCAGGAGGCCAACACCAGGCAAAAGCTCAAAATCCTATCTGAAAAATAGCTAAAGGAAAATGGGCTGAAGATGTAGCTCAAGCAAGACTGCCTGCCTAGTTAGTTGTGCAGCCTTGAGTTCAAATTCTATATCTCAAAAAAAAAGTCATACTCGTCCTTTTTAGAATCACACTATGGAACTGGATACCATTCTGTAATCCTAACTACTCAAAAGGCTGAGACCCAAAGGATCATGGTTTGAAGTCAGCCCAAGCAAAAAAGCCTGAGGAGTCCATTTCCAATTAACCAGGAAAATGCTGGATTCCATGCATGTTGTAAGTGGTAGAGTACCAAATAAGAGCAAGCAAGCCCAGCATGACCATGAGGGCCTGAGTGCAAATCCTGGTTCTGGCAGCACGTGCATGCACACACACACACACACACACACAACCACACCAGGGAATTGTTGATAGTTGTTTGAGTAACATGGGGTTTCCATCTTCCAAATAGGTTCCACTAACAACATGCACTTGCAACAAATCATAACTTGTATTATTTCCTGGATGTTACGGTTTGGATATAAAAGATTCCCAAAGGCTCCTATGTTGAGGGATGGCCCCCAGCTGGTAGCATTATTGAGAGGTTATTGGATTGTGAGAGGGTTGACTTCATCCATGCGTTACTACATTGATGAGTCCCTAGCTGAACGGGCCATTAGGAGGTAGGTGGAGGAAGCAGATGACTGGGCTGAGCCTTTGAAGGTTCTCATCCCAGGTTCTTTCCCCCTCTCTCTAGTTACTGGCATCCTCCAAAGCTACACGCTCCTCCCACCTAAAAGCAATGGAGCCAGCCAATCATGGACTGAAACCTCTGCAAAGAATTCTTTCACCTTTGCATTCGTTTTTCTCTGCGGTTTTGTTATAGGGGCGAAAAACTGACACATGATTGCTTTCTCTTACTCTCTAGTACTTCTAGTGTGGCATGCCATTGTGTTATGAATGTGTTGTACAGATTCTGCCTTAACATCAGATGACCTGGGGCTCCTTGAAAACTATGAGAGGGTCTTAATTCATTTTATATTCCCAAACATCAGTGACTTCTCTTCTTCCTCCTTCTCTTCCTCCTTCTTTTTGTTTTTGGCAGTAGTGGGAATTGAACTCAGAGCCTTATACCTGCTAAGTAGGTACTCTGCCACTCGAGCCACCCCTCCTGTCCCTTTTGCATTGGTTCTTTGTAAGGTAGGGTTTTATTTTATGCTCAGGCTGGCATGGCCTGCACTCTTCCTACTTGTGCTTCTCCAGATTGTTGGGAATGACAAGCACGATCCCCTGAAGCCAGCCATTGTGCTTCCCCCATAGCTGGGATAACAGGTGCACGCCATGGTGCCCAGACATTGGTTGAGATGGAGTTTTATGAATTTCCGTGCCCCAAGACTGACCTTGAATGCTGATCTCCTGATCTCTGTCTCCCAGGTAACTAGGATTACAGGCATGGTGTGTCTCCCTTTGCTACATGGCCCTCAGGTTTCATTATTCTCTATGAAGAAAAAGGAGTTTTTGTTGTAGTATCACTCGTTTGCTGACCTTCATGGAGAAAATTGTTTTCAGTGAACAACCGACATCTAATTCATGCTCTGTGATTTAGGGAGAAGGTAGAGCAGTAGAGAGATTGTGTGAAGGAGGAAAGAGGACTTGCAGTCACCAGCTGTTGGGCCCCAGGCAACTGTGGCAACCAATCAGAGGAAGTCAGCTGAATGTTGGTGCCTCGTGCCTGGCTACACAGGAGGCTGAGATCCTAGGATCGATGTTCAAAGCCAGCCTGGGCAGGAAAATCTGTGAGACTCTTATCTCCAATTAATCATTTTTTTTTAAAGCCAGAAGTGGCATTGTGGCTCAAGTGGTAGAGTGCTAGCCTTGAGCAGAAAAGCTCAGAGCTACCTGGGCCCTGCGTTCAAGTTCCAGTATCAGGGAAAAGAAAAAGGAAAAAAGAAGGGGAAAAATGGGTGCTTTGTGGTGTTTCCTAGGCCCCTCTAGAGGACCTACTATTCAAGTGCCCTGGCCACGGATAATGAGGGTAGTCACCCTTCTCTAAGCTAAGATCACCGGATTCACTGTAGGCCATCTGGAATTGGGACACTGGCCTCTGGCCAGCCACAAGTGGCTGTGGAATGAGGACAGCATAAACCAGGGGCCATGGCTGTTTCCTGATGGGCCCTGTGCAAGTCAGAGAAAACTGGGCTATGAGAGGAAACTGAAGCTGTGTCCGAGGGAGAGATGAGAAACTGGGTCGCCCTAAGAGACAAAGGGAGGGGCAAGAGCATAGCTGTCCCCACTCCCAGTGGCCTCTCAGAGTTTTGTTGCCACCCCCATGGGGCCCGGCTGCCCTTCCTGCCCTGGCCCATGTCCAGTACACTGTCCACTTTAGCTCAGGCAAGGATGAGGTATCTTGGTTACTTGAAACCCAAGGAACCTTGGCTAAGACAGTCGTGTGGCAGGGAGAGGGGCCAGGCCAGGGCTCCTGCTTGCATAGAAAGGGTCTGCTGCCCAATGCCTACCTGGTGGTCTATGAGAAGCACACAGGGAATTTTTGCTGATGATCAGGTTAGATGCAATAGATTTGTGGGTCTCCCTGCAGCAGTGTTCTCTCTTGGTCACTTCCTGGGGCACTTGCTTGTGGAACAAGGAAGTAAGGGACATTATTGATGTCAGACTAGAATTTTATTTAATGTAGAAGTGTGTGTGTGTGTGTGTGTGTGTGTGTGTGTGTGTACGCTGGTATTGGGTTTTAAACTCAGAGCTTCATGTTCTTCCTTAGCTTTTTCACTCAAGGCTACTGTTCTGCCACTTGAGCCACACCTTTACATCTGGCTTTTTGCTGGCTATTTGGGGTTAAGAGTCTCAGAGACTTTTCTGCCTGAGCTGGCTTTGATCCTCTGATCTCAGTCTCATGAGTTACTAGGATTATAGGTGTGATTATAGGTGCCACTGGCACCCAGCCTTCCTTACTTTTCTTTTTTTTTTTTTTGCCAGTCCTGGGCCTTGAACTCAGGGCTTGAGCACTGTTCCTGGCTTCTTTTTGCTCAAGGCTAGCACTCTGCCACTTAAGTCACAGCGCCACTTCTGGCCATTTTCTGTATATGTGGTGCTGGGGAATCGAACCCAGGGCTTCAAGTATACGGGGCAAGCGCTCTTGCCACTAGGCCATATCCCCAGCCCCCTTCCTTAAATTTCTTAAAATGCCAATACAGCATGAAAGATAGAAGGTTTCATAACATTTGAAAAGACTTAGGATTTCAGTTAGCAATATTTATGTAACTCAACGGTATAATGCTAGGTCAGCCTAAGAAGAAAAACACCATCTTTAGTCAGTTTGGGGGCTATTTAGCAAAACAACCGCTTTGGGGCTATTTAGCAAAACAACCTGTGTTTCTATGTTTCATCCCTCAGCCAGAATCATAAAATCTGAATTTAAATTAAACAAGCAGATCTTGATAAAATATAAAGAAAAACTGAAGCTGTCTCTAAAATTAGAGCAGATTGTCCCTTCTTAACTTGAAATTATATATTACTATATAATTAACAAGTCAGGCTAAGCATGGTAGTAGTACATGCCTGTAATCCCAGCTACTTAGGAGGTGGAAGTAGGAGGATCATAGTTTGAGGCCAGTTTGATTAGAGTGAGACACTATCTGAAATAAATAAACCAAGAAAAACAAAAAGACCAAAGGCATAGCTTATTGGGAAAACCACCTGCCTAGCAAGAAGGTAGGGTCCTAAATTCAACCCCAGTACCACACACATGAGAATGTACACACATAGCAGAATAGACTTTCTTATGGAGCTCTTATTCTGTTTTGTTTTGTATTTTGCCAGTCCTGGGGTTTGAACTCAGGGCCTGAGCACTGTCCCTGGCTCCTTTTTGCTCAAGACTAGCACTCTACCACTTGAGCCACAGCTTCGCTTCTGGCTTTTTTCTGCATATGTGGTGCTGAGGAATCAAACCCAGGGCTTCATATATAGGAGGCAAGCACTCTACCAGTAGGATATATTCCCAGCCCCTGAGCTCTTATTCTGTGTGATACATTAGGCTCAGTAAAATGATCAAGTAGGTCATCTCTTCTGTATTCAAGGTCAGTGGTCCGGTATGTAGACTGCCACAGTGGTCCAATTGTTTCTCGCATTTTCTAATTTCTGTTTTCTGCCCCTCTCTTTTATTCTGGGAATTGTACCCAGGGTTTCACACATGATAGGCAAGCACTCTACCACAGAGCTATATCCTGCCTTTGATCAGAAAAAAAGGAGGCTCTGAAGTGCCCATATGGATGGACATTTTATTCACTGTCTTAGTGGTAATAAAAATATTCCCAATGGGCCAGGTGCTGGTGGCTCATGCCCGTAATCTTGGCTATTCGGGAAGCTGAAATCTGAAGATAGTAGTTCAAAGCCAGCCTGGATGGAAAAGTCCATAAGACTCTTCTCTCCAATTAACCACCAGAAAACCAGAAGTGGCACTGTAGTTCAAAGTGGTAGAGTGCTAGCCTTGAGCAAAAGAGCTCAGGGACAGTGCCCAGGCACTGAGTTCAAGCCCCATAACTGACAAAAAAAAAGCAAAACAAACAAACAAAAAACACCTCATGCCAGGAAGGAGCTCCAAAATGCTGCCTGCCCAAGCAGGATGTTCAGACTCTTATCTGGCCAGCACTAGTCCTGCACTAATGGCTCCGTGTACCACCTATCGGATTTTGAAAGAACAGTCTCTCAGCTTTTATCAAAGGCAAGTCATCTTCTACAGATACAACATTCTTGTTATTAAAACACTGTATTTTACAAGGCTTTTTTCTTGTGCTAGTGCTGGGCTTAAAACTCAGGGCCTGGCCACTGTCCCTGAGTGCCCCCCTCCCCTTTAAGGCTAGGGCTCTACCACTTGAGCCACAGCTCCACTTTAGGCTCCCCACCCTACCTCCACCTTTCTGGTGGCTAACTGGAAATAAGAACCTCACAAACTTTCCTGCCTGGACTGGATTTGAACCTGGATCCTCAGATCTCAGCCTCCTGAGTAGGTAGGATTACAGGTGTGAGCCACAGGCACTTGGGTGATTTCTTTATTGTTAATAAGCAACAAGGAATTACACTTAGCATTGGTTGAACATTTAGGGTAAAGTATGCACAGTTCTATTTTGTCTTCATATATATAGCCTTATGAGAAAGGCATAGATTTTTTTTTCATTTTATAAACAGGGAAGCCACTCAGGGGAATTTAGTGGCTATGGAGTTAACTTCCTGTGCTCCCAGGCAAGAGCAATTACATTGTTTGCTGCTTGGCATATAGCAGGCATTCCATAAATAGTTGAGTAAGTTCTCCAGTGTGAATAAATACAGCCCTATTCTTAATACCGACTCCTTTAACTATTAGCCTTTTAATCAGCTTTTATCAAATGGAAAAACAAAGTATTTCATATATGTGCCTGTGCACACACATATATGTGTGAACCTGTGTAGGGCTCTCTACAGTAAACTTATTCATCCATCCCCAAACGAACACAAATTGTCTTCCTAAGTTTAGAGATAAAGTTGGCAAAGGAACAGAATTCAATAGTCCCTTGGTTTCTTTTCTTCATACCAACTTGAGACAGAAGAATGATCAAAGGCATGCATCAAGAAAGATTAGGGAGCGCTGGTGGCTCACCATTGCAATCCTAGCTACTCAGGAGGCTGAGAACTGAGGGTTTTGACTTGAAGCCAGCCTGGGTAGGAAAATCCATGAGATTCTTATCTCCAATTAACAAGCAGAAAGTCGGAAATGGAGCTATGGCTCAAGTGGTAGAGTGCTAGGTTTGAGGAAAAGAGCTTGGGGGCAGTGTCCAGGCCCTGAGTTCAAGCCTCAAGGCTTGCACAAGGAAAACACACACACACACACACACACAAAGTAGTGATGTTCATTTCTAGGTGATCATTTTAATTTCTCTCTCTCTTCTTCTATTTTCCAAAATTATTATATGTGAATTGAGAGCAACAGAAGGTGATTCAACGGGAAATTTTTCTGCTCAGGTGCCTCCTGGGCTTTTCAGTTTTCAGTCACACATGCATCCTTCAAGCTTGTCCACATAAGATACCGTTAACGTCTGGGAATAGGGACATTCGCCACATTTTTAAGCTGGAGATAACTGTTCTGGAAAGTGTTCACGATCCCAGGAGGGGAGTAAGGGGGCACAATTCTGGAAGAGAAGCAAAGGGCCTCTCTTAAAAGCACCCAGCACAGCCGCGAATTGGCTACTGCTTAAAAGAGATTGCAAGGCAGGATGTTGTGGAACACGCCAGGAATCCCAGCTACTCTGGAGGCAGGTGCATTTCCATTTTGAGGGCCAGCCGGGGCAATTCCGAAAGACAGGGTCAATTGCGGGGAGTGGGGGCGGGGGGGGGAAGCTGCAGTGTTAGCTCAGTGATACAGCTAAGGAGGCGCTGGGCTCAACCCTTCTGCTGCAAAACCCAAACAAATTATGATTTTGGAGCAAAGCAAACCTAAGGTACAGGCGCGGCCTGCGACAGACTTCGAAACCTCGGAGGGCGGGGGTGCCCGGGGACCGAGCCCGCATCACGGTCCGGCGGCATCCTCCGGTCAGCGGCCCAGCACACCAAAGAAGGGGCCGCGCGGCGCCGCCGGCGTGAGCGCGCGCGCGCGCACGCGCAGAGCAGCCCAGCGCGCCGCTCCCGACGCCGCCCCGAGCGGGACCTCCCGCACCACCGAGAGGAGCGCCTAGAGAGGCCGGGCGCGCGCGCGCCGCCGCGCCGCCGCGCCGCCCCACCCCTCCGCTCGCCTCTATCCCGGAAGTGGGGGCCGAGCGCCGGCTCGCGTGCTGCTCGCTAGAGGTAGCTGTCGCCGGACGCGAGGCCCGCAGCCCGGCGAGTGGGCCGCCATGCCTGTGAGTTGTTTACCTCGGGCTCGGGAGTGTTTCCGGCGAGCGTTCTGTCGGTCGAGGGTCCCGGGGTGTGCCCAGACGAGCGCGGCGGGTCGCCTGCATCAACCCCCCCCCCCACCTCCCCACACACCCGCCGCGACGCGGACTCGTGCTGCGGGCCTCCCGCGTGGCGGGCCCTCAGGGCTGAGGCCGGCCGTGGGGGTGTGCGGGCAGCGCCCTCCCGGCCTCACCCCACCTTGCCGGCTCGGCTCGGGGCTCCCCGCAGGGGTGAGGCCGGCCCTTGGGGGAGGGGGCAGCGTCCTCCCGGCCTCACCCCGCCTTGCTGGCTCGGTGCTCCCCGCAGGGGTGAGGCCGGCCTTTGGGGTGGGGGGGCAGCGCCCTCCCGGCCTCACCCCGCCTCGTCCCCTCCTCACCCAGCAGGGGTGAGGCCGGCCGAGCTCTGTCTCCCTGGTCAGGTCGGAGGTGGAACGGTGGGGGAGGGGGCGACGACGCTCTGCTCGAGTGGTTTCTAGTCGCCCCCCTCCCCCCCCCCGAGCCTCGAGTCCGCCTTCCTTTTTATAGAAGTGCGGTTCGGTTTTCTTCAGAGATTATTTTGCTCAGCTCAGTGCGCCTTGGGTATCATGACACCCCATCGCAGGGACCCCGGGGGGGGGGGGGGAGGGACACAAAAGTGTTGATGGAATTTATCAGTTATTTTTTAAAAAAGTAACTGCCTCCGCGGAGTATGACACTTCTGATTTGCGTGTGTGTGTTTTTCCATATGGTTAAATCTGCGAGCTTTGTGGCTTAATTCCAGCGGTAATGGCATGTTCTGTTTTGTTTTGTTTTGTTTTGTTTTAAATTCAGTTGGCTAAAGATTTACTCCATCCGTCCTTGGAAGATGAAAAGAAGAAACATAAAAAGAAACGGCTAGTTCAAAGTCCAAATTCTTATTTTATGGATGTAAAATGTCCAGGTAAAATCTCAATTTGTTTCCTTATGTAAATGTCTGCCTACATTGCAGTTATGGTGTGTACTTTTAAAGTCATATGGTTCCTCCATTGACTCAAGAGTGAGATGGCAGTCTTGTCAGAATAATAAATGGGATGAAGAAAAACAACTACAAAAGCAGTACTTGGAAAACTGGTCTAAGTGAATGGAACACCTCATGGGGGGAAAGGGAAAGGGGGTGGGGGGAGGGGGGTATGAGGGAGGAGGTAACAAACAGTACAAGTAATGTATCCAATGCCTAATGTATGAAACTGTAACCTCTCTGTACATCAGTTTGATAATAAAAATTTGAAAAAGAAAAATGAAACCAGGATAGAAACCTGTTGTGATGGGAAGTGATTAAAGATGGACATTCAAAGGGAAAGTAATAATTTGCTTATTAAGTCTTTAAGCTGTTCAGATGACTCCTCTTTCTCATAATGCAATGAAAAATCTGTTGGTTCTCCAGTCTGAATCTGTTTGCCCAGAATGGCAGCTGTCAGCCATATGGCTGCAGTGTACTTAAAAGGTGACTAGTCGGTCAAAGTGAAGGTGAGGGGTGGCCAAGTGGCTCAAGTGATAGAGCACCTGCCCCAGCAAGAGGAGACCCTAAGTTCAAACCTAAGTCCCCTGCAGAGGAGATAATATTTAAGGGTAAAATATTCCCTAGACTTTGAGGTAATATTAGAAGTATGTTGAACAGGTGCTATATTTTCATACTTAATGTTACTTTTTTTTTTCTAGGTTGCTACAAGATTACCACGGTTTTTAGCCATGCTCAGACAGTGGTTCTTTGTGTTGGCTGTTCCACAGTGTTGTGCCAACCTACAGGAGGGAAAGCCAGGCTCACAGAAGGTATATACTATGGATTTCTGACCCAGCCATGAGATATTCTGTTCTATTTATGCTGGTACTGAGGTTTGAACACATTTAGCTTTTTCATTTCAGGTTGGCACTAACTATGAGCCACTAACTCCTGAGGAGGACAAAGGATTTTTATTTTTTGCCAGTCCTGGGGCTTGAGACTGAGGGCCTGAGCTCTGTCCCCTAGCTTCTTTTTGCTCAAGGCTAGCACTCTTATCACTTGAGCCACAGCACCACTCTGGCTTTTTCTATATATGTGGTGCTGAGGAATCAAACCCAAGGCTTCATGCATATGAGGCAAGCACTCTACCACTAGGCCATATTCCTTGCCCAGGACACAGGATTTTTTTAAACAATTTTCTCTGGGGGCTGGGAATATGGCCTAGTAGCAAGAGTGCTTGCGTCATATACATATGTAGAAAATGGCCAGAAGTGGCGCTGTGGCTCAAGTGGCAGAGTGCAAGCCTTGAGCAAAAAGAAGCCCAGGACAGTGCTCAGGCCCTGAGTCCAAGGCCCAGGACTGGCAAAAAAAAAAAAAAAAAAAAACTCTGATATTTTGTTTTATATGTATTCAATAATAAGATTTAAGACAGTTCTTTTTTTAAAAATCACTAGTTTTTAAGAAGTAACCAATAAAAATGCCACCGGTTTTAGTATAAAAATCTAGCTTTAACTCTTTCACCTAGTGAAGAAAAAAGCATACTTATGTAAATAGGTTTTGTGGTTAAGTAATACTTTCAGATTTCCAGTACTTGAAAGTGGCACTGTGAATTCCATGTTCTTTCTGTGAGAGTCACCAGAGGACTAGAGTAAATAAATTTGTGGTCTATTTGGTGTGACCTGATCAGCACAAGATGTTTAAGTAATTATTCTTACATTATACTTGCAGGATGTGTGAAAAGTTTATGTAAGTATGCTATAATAAAATCTTGGATACCTGTGCTGACACGTGGTTCAATAGGTGTCTCTGTAGCAGGGTTTTCTTCATAGTTCCTGACAGAGATCTACTAGAGCTCTACTAAGCTTTACTTAGTTAAGCTCTCCTTAGCTTTGAGTGAGCTATTTGGGAAAAAGGAAGGGCACCAGTTGGTAGGGGGGGGGCAAGAGAGTTAGGTAATTGGGGGAAAGAGAATCAGTATGGTCAAAGTACATATGAAACATCATACTGAAACCCATTATTTCATACAGTTAGCACATGCTAATTTAAAAGGAAAAGCTAGAGAATCAGAATAGTTTTAAAAATTCAGTGAGTCTTCATATTGTTTAATCATTGAATTGAGGCTCATGGTAGTAAATCACTTCTTCATATCATGTGAAAAATTATAGTGATAATTTTTCTCCTATTGGAATAAACTCATAATATGATAGCAGATTTATGATATAGAAGAATATATAATTTGTGTGTAATTGCTAACTGAATGTTCCCTGAACTTTTTACTTAAGTACTTATTACCACTAAAATGACACCAGAGGTGTAATTAATTTGTTCACTATACATTCTTAATTCTTTTGCAGGTTGTTCCTTTAGAAGAAAGCAACACTAATAATCTATACAACTTTCTGAATTTACATTTCCTCACAGAAAGCCTTACCAGAAGTTCAGTGACTCTACCAAGATAATGTAATTATGTTTCATTTTGTAAGGTACACATGATTTCCTATTTTGGTGTCAGTTTTTCAATAAAGTTTTGATTATGGAAAAACTCCTGTTTTTCTTTAAGTATGTGTGTGTAAGATAGACATTTGTACTTTTACTGTGTATGGGATTTTTATTTTTTTTGCCAGTCCTGGGGCTTGAACTCATGGCCTGGGCACTGTCCTTGAGCTGCTTTTGCTCAAGGCTAGCACTCTACCACTTGAGCCACAGCGCCACTTCTGGCTTTTTGTGTTTATGTGGTACTGAGGAATTGAATCCAGGGCTTCATGCATACTAGGCAAGCACTCTACTAAGCCACATTCCCGGCCCAAAGGGATCTTTAGCTTAAACATTTTTTTATTATACATTATATCCTTTTTTTTTTTGCCAGTCATGGGCCTTGAACTCAGCGCCTGAGCACTGTCCCTGGCTTCTTTTTGCTTGAGGCTAGCACTCAGCCACTTGAGCCACAGCGCGCCATTTCTAGCCGTTTTCTATATATGTGGTGCTGGGGAATCAAACCTAGGGCTCCATGTATATGAGGCAAGCACTCTTGCCACTAGGCCATATTCCCAGCCCTAACTTTAACATTTTAAAAGTATGTTTTTGGGACTGGAGGCCTGGCTTGGTAGTAGAGCATCAGCTGTGAGCAAGAAAGCTGAGCAAGAGCAGAGGGGATATATAAGAGTATGACTAATGTGTCATCTGTTTTGCTTTTGTATTGATTTGAAAATTGTTTTATTTACAATTAATTTTCTAATGTCTTTCTAATTTTTTTTTATGTGCTGGGGATCAAACTCAGCACTACTTGGGAAGTGCTGTACCAGTATTATCTCCAGCCCCCAAAACCTCAGTGACTCCTTTTTACTAAACTATTGGTAAAATTGCATGCAATTTTTTTAGTGCGACTTTTGTAGGCTGGTAAAATTCCCAAGATATGGGAAAGCAGGATAATTCACACAGAAAACAGAGCTAACGGGGTTGATTTTTTTTTTTTTTACCTTGTTTAAGGCTTTTTGCCCTCAAGATGTCTTGTAATCCCATCTATCAAAAGGTGGAGATCTAGAGAAATGCAGTTTAAGGCCAAAAAATAAAACAAGATGCCAATAAGCTATGTGTTGTGATATACACCTGTTTTCCCATGGATGGCCTTAAAGTTCTCAAGATCAAGTACTATCAAAGTTATGTATTTTCCTCTGTTGTGCCAAGAACATAACTGAGTATTAACTTTTTTGTACATGGCACCCCCACACTGAATGACATAACGATGGCTTATTTTTTGTCATGATTGGATTGGCTGGCTACTCTCCTGGCTTCCTCCAGATTGAATGGAGACTTCCTTTAGCTGGAGGCAGAACTAGGTTGGAAAGCCCCGGATGGCTGCAGCTGGTGTTAGCCAGCAAGTTGTTCATCTTGGTTCCATGGTAAGATAGTCTAGTTTCCTTACATGGCACTCTTGGGGGTGGGTATTAAGAGTGACAACAGGCTTAGCGCTCTTAAAGCCTAAGAGCAGGAACTGTGTAGCATTATTTCTAATCACATCCTGTGGTTAAGAGAAAGTCACAGAGCCAAGCTGGCTTCTAGGGAGTAGAGAACAGCTCCACCTTTGGATGGGAAGAGGTAAAATCACATGGAAGGGCAAGATTGAAGAGATGCATGTGCAATGGGATGGCAGGAAACTGGCTGTTAATTTGCCACCTTTAGAAGAACTCCTGTACTTAGTTATGGTTATTCATTCCCTAACTTAGGAACTAGTCCATAGCCAATTCTCAAAAGAGAAATGCTTTCTTTTTCCTGGTTGGAATAAGTACAGACTAAATGGGAAATTTACATTAGAAGAAATCCCAAAGGACCATGGGACAGAAAGAAAAACTGTCACATAACATTTCCCATCTATAGTCAGGAATTCAGGGTCGGATGTCTATGTTAAAAGTACATATAAACAATAGAGGTTAGGCTCATGGACTTTTCTGCCCGAATTGGCTTTGAACCACAATCCTCAGGTTTTAGCCTCTTGTGTAAAGCTAGTTAAAGGTGTGAGCCACCGGTGCCTGTTCGACCTGGCTTTTTGCTGGTTATCATCAAGATAGCGTCTCACGACTCTTAATGGTCCAGGCTGGCCTTGTCCTTCCACTTTTGGCCTGAGTATCTTGGCTTATAGGTGTGTGCCACCAGCACCCAGGTAGGACAAAATTTGTGGGATTTTTTTTTTCTTTTTTGGCTTGAATTCAGGACCTGGGTGCTCTCTCTGAGCTATGTTGCTCAAGACCAGTCCTCTACTACTTGAGTCACAGTTCCACTTCTGGCTTTTTTGGCTGGTAATTGGAGATCTCACAGACTTTCCTGCCTAGGCTGGCTTTGAACTGCAGTCTTTAGATCACAGCCTCCTGAGTAACTAGAATTACAATTGTGAACCACTGGCCAAACCAACTTAGGACAAATTCTTAATAGATTTGTGAGCCCCTAAAAGTTGTTATGTATCTGTTGTTTGGTTGGTTGGGGTGTGTGTGTGTGTGTGTGTGTGTGTGTGGTACTCAGGTTTGAACATGGCCTTGAACTTGCGAGGCAGGTGCTCTATCATTTGTGCCACATCCCTACCCCTTTTTGCTTTTGTTATTTTTTAGAGTCTCACCTGTTTGCTTGGGCTAGCCTGGATCCTATTTAGGTCTCCACCTATCATAGATGGTAGGTGTGCACTATTGCACTGTTTTTTTTTTTTTTTATAGAGATGGGATCTTACTCTTGCCTGGGCTAGCTTCAAATCACAATCCTCCCAATCTCTGCTTCTTGAATAGTTGGAATTATAGGTGTGAACCACGGTGCCACAGTGGCTGGTGTATCTTTTTTTTTTTCCTGCTGCTGAACCTGAGGCTTGCTTGAGTTCAAGGTTTGGGCTTTGTCCCTGAGCTAGTGCTCTACCACTTGAACCACACCTCCACTTCTGACAGTTTTGGGGTGGTTAACGAGATGAGTCATGAATTTTCCTGCCTGGGCTGGTTTTGAGCCATGATCTTCACATCTCAGGCCTCCTGAGTAGCTAGAATTACAGGCATGAGCCACCAGTATCTGTCTGGCTTGTCCCATTTTTAAGAAGTTTCAATAGCCCTTGCCAGAGCTTGAGCAAGAATGAAAAAAAAACAACTTGGAAACAAGGGCCTTGTTAATAACACACTACCTTCACAGGGCTTTTCATCCTTGGGGATCCTCTTGCATTAGGATTCAGCATACTGCACTTGTCCCTGATGTACGGACAAAGATCTTCCAACTGAAATGCCGCTTCTCTGGTGGCTCTGAGTGTTTGGCCTTTTGACCTGTGGTCTCTACAAAGGTTAAAAAGTACTTCCATTGGTATCACAGGATCAAATAAGGAGCTGTTTTCTCTTAATATGGGAAAGTAAGAATGATTTGCTCTTGTTGCCATATTTAAATTCTAAAATAACACAAAAGGAAAGCATGATTTTTATGTTTATTAGAAAGGACATGGATTGTAATGTTTGCCAAACATGAACACAAGACAGATACTGGAGAAACCAAAAAGAACTAGGACATGAAATGGAGTCATTGTAGGGAACTGCTCTTTATACTACATACAATCCAGGGATATCCATCCTTTTGTAATGTAGGACATGAAGAAACAGACTTTGGGCTAAGATCTACACAAAAATCCTACTTTTATTAGAGTATCTAAAACTTTTGAGTTTTTTCTAACTGCAGTGGCACTCTGATAATCTCCGGCACACAGCTTCTGTGGGTTTTACAATATCCCAAAGTCAACACTAGAATAAACGTGTGAAGCCATTCTCCAAGATGCACCCCATGACTCTCCACTTCTGGTATTCATTCATGTGTTTGTACAGCCCTTCCCAACACTAAATCAGGGTTGTAAGGAGCTATGTGTATTTAACACTTGGGAAGATAATCACTGAGGACCCAGGTCAGAGTATGGCTGCAAACATCCAAGCAGTCTTCCAGTGATTCCCACTTCTCTCCAATACTAGTGCGTCCCACATGGCCTATGGGACAAGGCCATGTGCTGTCATTTAACACCCGAGGCTACCTTTTAAGATACACTGTCTCAGAGCTTGTACTGGTTCATTTCTGTCACTTGCTTTGGTAGTTAAGCATCTCCATAGATGAGCCTGTATGGTGATAACTGAAGAACTGAGTCCAGGCCCTTGAGTAAGCCACCATGGAAGCATCTCCTGTGGTTCAGAGTTATTTAGACAATTAGGACACCTTGTCTGCAGCCTCCTTGCAGGCTCTGCACCAGGCCCATCTTCCCCATTCCTCCATCCCTGAGCCTCAGGCACAGAGGTGGTAAGTGCTGTTCTCTGGGCTGCCACATACATGGGAACACGATTTCTTGTTTCTGCTGTCATTATTTGGAGGCTCTTGGGGAATGTGATTTTTCTCTATTATATATTCAAATACTACATTTCTATCAGAATATTTTATTATTTCAAGAGTTTACACTTTGCAAAAAGTAGAAATAGGTTACTTCCCTGAGTGTAAGGAACTCATTCTAAAATAGTTACACAATTAAGCAATTAGAAGTACATAATTCTCAGTATTTAATTTTACTCCATTAAAAACGTAAGTCTTAAGAATTCCATGTATTTTGGAAGGTCA
Organism: Perognathus longimembris pacificus; assembly: GCF_023159225.1. Classification (NCBI taxonomy): domain Eukaryota; kingdom Metazoa; phylum Chordata; class Mammalia; order Rodentia; family Heteromyidae; genus Perognathus; species Perognathus longimembris. Next base: position 20,137,327 of record NC_063183.1, read on the forward strand.
GTGTTTCATTGTTAACAGTCAGATCGGTCTTTATCAAATTCCAGGGCAATCTTGAGGGCTGTGGTGTTGAGGCCGACAGACTGCATGTTACAGATGATAGAAACAATCACCCCTCGCGGGGGAACCTTATCAGCCAAGGCCTCCGTATCCAGTTCTTCAGGCAGGATCAGTAGGACGCTGCTGGCCCCCACCGCACCACCGGTGTGTGAGGCGTAATGCCTCTGCTTTCTACAAGAGCCATAGGTCTGCTTCTTCTCAACAACACCCCATGCCATTGCGTATTTACCCTCTTTATCCCAAGACATTTCTGTGTTAGGGACGGGTGTCCAGATCATAACCATTGTTTCCGGCTTGAGATATCCAGGTAAAAGGTTCTCATTGGAGCTCTTAAACAGCCCGACCTGGTAACCGTACAGCATCGCATTCCCAAATTTTAGCATGTCACCCACTGTGGACAGAAATCCACCACCAGCCCACTTATAGGAGTTATCCACGTAAGGTGTGTTGATAAGACGTCTCTTCTTATTGTAAACATAAAATCTAAAATGAAATAAGAATGGTCATTAAAAGTACAGTAGTCAACTCGTATGACTAGGAAAATGTACACAGGAGAGAAGTTGCATTTCAATGTGATCATACATTCAAATATAAATAACCTAATGACACAGATTACTAGGTAATCTGTGAATTAAAGAGTATATAGCTTTCTCTTTATACATACATGTGTTCTGTGCATATGGACAGGAAACATTCATCAGTTGGTAGCTATTCCTAGTCCTTAGACTTAAAGTTGAGTCGGAGCCACAATTTCATAAACTAAAGTTATGCAATGTTTAGAAGTAAGATTATCTGAAAGACTAAATTTCAAATGTCATGTAGAACCATTGGAACATAGTACTTTCTTGATGGTGTGAAAAAGTCAGTTTGAATCCCAGCTGACACTCTTACTACTATGTTTATTTAATGACAAATATTTACATACAATTCTTACTATAGTCAGGCGCTGTTTTAACAAGTGTGTAAACATGACCTCATCTATTCTTACAGAATTATTGGAAGTGCCTACTTGACAAATGATAAGGTCATACAACTTGGAAAGGGCAGGGTTTTAGAATCAAACCCAGGCAGTCAGCGATGGCTATCCTAGGCTGCCTGTGTTTCAGCATCTTAGTCACCTTAGTTTGTGATCTAGGGATCAAAATAGCTACATTGCAGAGTTTGGACTATGTGTATAAAACACTGCACATTGTTGACCAATGCTTTATTTAATTAACATTGTGTGTGTGTGCGTGCGTGCTGGTACTGGGGCCTAGGTGCTGTCCCTTAGTTTTTTTGTCTCATGGGTGGCACTCTGCCACTTGAGCCTTAGCTCCTTATGGCTTTTCCCTGGTTAACTGGAGACAAGAGTCTCACAGACTTTTTTGCTCGGGCTGGCTTTGAACCATAATCCTTAGATCTCAGCTTCCTGAGGGGCTGGGGTACAGGTGTGAGCAACCAGCGCCTGGTTTGCTGGCAGGTGCTTTATAAGCAAATGAGAGTTGTTACTTACTGAAGCAGCTCACATTCTCAATGGAGCCCTAACCATGGGCCAGGGTTTGCTTTGATGCTTGGATAGAGTTGAGGAGAGACAAAGTGTCTGGCCTCGTGGGGTTTCTCTCCTAGCACAGGCACAATGAAATCACAGAATAACTAAACAAGTAATAAGCTTCTCTCCTGTGAGCCTGTTCTTTCAAATCATAACAAAGGGTTATTCCTGGGCTTTTGAGTTTGCTGACTGTCTTCCAATGATTTTCAATCTCCTTTGAGCTTCTCTCTCCCATGTCCTGTCCCACTTGAATTTCACTATGACTTTAAAAATTATCTGATTCCTAATATCTCAAACTCAGAAGTTTCTGCCCATGACTATGGCTCCCAATCAACCCTGTGCTCTGTCCCTTACCGTACCCTCCTACCTATTTCCCTTCCTGTACTCTTAGGTCTTCCCATTCCTGCCCACTTTACCTTTGTCTATTCTAGCCTGAGCTGTACCACCAGCTATCTCAACTACTTTAGCTGTGGTATAACTTCCCTGGGTTGTGCTAAGAATTACCACTCTATCAATTCACCTCAATTCACAAAAGACTATAGTTGCCTCTGGGGGTGGGGTGGGGGGGAAACTATCTGGCCACAGCTTCCACTTACCAGTGTCTTGTCCCCTCACCTGTTGAATAGCACCCCACAGTACAGTCTGTTCCTCCATGCACTGGCTGTTCAGTCCCTTATGATCTAGCATGTTCCCCACAGTTACTGTATAGCAATCCTGTTGTCAGCAGGCACTGGCAATTGCCTCTGTGTTCCTCTGGTTTGTCCCTGCAGCCCTGCTGACAGCCACTAGATTTTATTTGGGGGCAGTACTGGGTTTTGAACTCAAGGGCCTGTGCTTTCTAGGCAAGCACTTAAGCCACACCTCCAGTAGTTTTTCTTTAGCTATTTTTCAGGTAGGATCTCATATATTTTCCAGGCCTTAAACCTAGGTCTTCCTACCTGTGGCCTACACAGGCATGGACACTATGCCTGGTTTATTAAAAAGGAGTCTTCCTAATTTTTTGCCTAGGCTGATCTTTGCCTCCCAAATAGCTGAGACTATAAATGTGGGCCGTTGCGTCTAGGTACTTCTTTTTTCTTTTTTTTCCTTTTCCTTTTTCTTTTTTGGTACTGGGGATCGATCCCAGGACGTTGCACTTGCTAGGCAAGTGCTTTGCCCCTGGGCTACATCCCAGCCCTGGTACTTCTTTCTTGACACAAGGCCTCACTTTGTAGGCCAAGTTAGCCTTAAACTTCCTATGTAGCCTAGGCTGGTCTTGAACTCTGGAACTTCCTGCCTTCACCTTCCAAGTACTAGGATTACAGGTTTCCATCCTTAATGGGCACTATTCTATTTTTTTGGGGGGGGGCAGTCCTGGGCCTTGGATTCAGGGCCTGAGCACTGTCCCTGGCTTCTCTTTGCTCAAGGCTAGCACTCTGCCACTTGAGCCACAGTGCCACTTCTGGCCATTTTCTATATATGTGGTGCTGGGGAACTGAACCCAGGGCTTCATGTATATGAGGCAAGCACTCTTGCCACTAGGCCATATTCCCAGTCTAACGGGCACTATTCTAAACACACACACACACACACACATGCATACATATATATGTTCATGTTCTTGCTCAGATGTTTTGCTACTTTAAGGGTTTTTTAGGTTCTTTTTTTTTTTTTTTTTTTGGCCAGTCATGGGGCTTGAACTCTGGCCTGAGCACTGTCCCTGAGCTCTTCAGCTCAAGGCTAGCACTCTACCACTTGAGCCACAGCACCACTTCCAGTTTTCTGATGGTTAATTGGAGATAAGAGTCTCATAGACTTTCCTGGGCTGGCTTTGGACCAAGATCCTCAGATCTCAGTTTCCTGAGTAGCTAAGATTACAGACATGAGCCACCAGTGCCCGGCATTTTTTTTTTAGGTTCTTATCTCTTTTTTTTTTTTTTTTGGCCAGTCCTGGGCCTTGGACTCAGGGCCTGAGCACTGTCCCTGGCTTCTTCCCGCTCAAGGCTAGCACTCTGCCACTTGAGCCACAGCGCCGCTTCTGGCCGTTTTCTGTATATGTGGTGCTGGGGAATCGAACCTAGGGCCTCGTGTATCCGAGGCAGGCACTCTTGCCACTAGGCTATATCCCCAGCCCCAGGTTCTTATCTCTTAAAGATTACTTCCTATACCCTTATGATCACGTAAGATGATGCTAAGTGAAATGAACTCCATGTTATGGAAACGATTGTTATATCACAGTTGTAACTACTTTCAACGTCCCATGTGTATCTGTAGCTACTATTATTGATGATGTTCTTGTATCACCTTCCCGTGGTTGTACCTACACTATCTCTATAATCTTATCTGAGTATACTGGAAACCATGTATACTGGTATTAGAACTAGGAAATTGAAAGGGAATACCAAAATTGAGAGACAGGGTAAAAAAAGAAAAACAACTACAAAAGCAATACTTGCAAAACTGTTTGGTGTAAGTGAACTGAACACCTCATGGGGGGAAAGGGAAAGGGGGAGGAGGGTGGGGGAGTACGAGGGATGAGGTAACAAACAGTACAAGTAATGTATCCAATGCCTAACGTATGAAACTGTAACCTCCCTGTACATCAGTTTGATAATAAAAATTTGAAAAAAAAAAGATTACTTCCTATCTCCCCCTTTAAGAAAACAACTAGTGTCTTTAAACTCCTTTTAAAATTGCTATTACAAAAAAAAAAAAAAGACACTGAGGTCCAAAAGGCACTGTATCAAAAAAATAAAAAAAAGCAAATGAGCAGAGCAATATTTCCTTCTTTTACTGTTCTATTTTACTTCAGCAGAGCATTTAAGTAAAATGAATCAACAACCATCTTAGAAGCATTGGGTTCTATCAAAAATCAACCAACCAAACAAGTAAATGGGATCCTTTCACACTAGAAATGGAAACCTACTCCCTTTTCTTTCTTTTTTTTTTTTTGGCCAGTCCTGGGGCTTGGACTCAGGGCCTGAGCACTGTCCCTGGCTTCTTTTTGCTCAAGGCTAGCACTCTGCCACTTGAGCCACAGCGCCACTTCTGGCCATTTTCTGTATATGTGGTGCTGGGGAATTGAACCCAGGGCCTCATGTATACGAGGCAAGCACTCTTGCCACTAGGCCATATCTCCAGCCCCCTCCCTTTTTAAGGAATGAAAACCAAAACAAAATTGACTTGCCACCATAGTTTTCTTTTTTGCAAGTTAAGTTACTTATAAGGAAGCAGCAGAAGATAGCTGCTCCATAGTCCAAACACAGACAGTGTCTTCCTCAGCAGATCTAGATGTCTGCTCCATCTCAGCAGATGGCATTATTACACACACACACACACACACACACACACACACACACACACACAGAAGTGAGAAAGAAGATAAATCTCAGATGTGCCCAACACATCTTAAATTCAATAGGCAATGTCTGGCATTGGTATTTCTCCATTTTTATGATTTCCACTAGAACATGTTACATCAAAAAATAATAAGCAGGTAGCACTATTTTAAGAAAGAGTCTGAAATGATCAAGAAAAAGAAGCTTTCCTAAAGAATTAAAATGCACTGCTTGATGCTGACCTAATTTCTACTGGGTCTCCCCTCAAATCTCTTTCAGGACATACACTAATTTACAATGCATATTTAATCCCCTTAAGAAAGCTAGTAATTGGTAACAATAATTTAGTTAAATAAAACAGAGAGCTGAACAAGACTAATGTGGACATAGGAACATAAAGCTTAAAAAAAATCCTCAGAAGTGCCATCATTTCATACATCTCTTCACATAGTGTCACTCAGGCACTTGGAAAGCATGTGAAAATATGCTGGGGAAAATTAGCAATTGATTTCCTAAGTGTGCACTTTCTAAGAAATCAAATAATAACAAAACAGAAAATATCACAACCATAAAACTCATATTAGCAATTAGCCAAAGCCCCTTTTACAAGTTATTAACATTATAACATTTTCATTGAGGGGCTGGGAATATGGCCTAGTGGTAAAGTGCTCATCTCATATACATTAAGTCTTGGGTTCGATTCCTCAGCACCACATATATAAAAAGCTGGAAGTGGCACTGTGGCTCAACTGGCAGAGTGCTAGCCTTGAGCAAAAATAAGCCAGGGACAGTGCTCAGGCCTTGAGTTCAAGCCCCAGGACTGGCAACAAAAACAAAACCAAGCAAACAATTTTCATTGACATAGTTCATTGAGTAGCTTTCAAACTTTTTTTAAACTCAACGTAGTATGAGGAGTGTATTTCTTATTTTGACCAAATGAACACAGAACTGTGAAAATACACACACACACACACACACCTGTAAGGAACATAAGTTTTATGAAATAATACAGTAACATAGATGGCTGGTTGAATACAAAACTGATGTTTCTCTTCTTCCTCAATAGTACAACCAGATATCAAGACACATGCCTCACCCTGTGTTCTGCTAAGTTTTTGCCAACAGGGCTGAGTGGGATTCACCTTAAGTCTGGTGCTCAGGCTGTGTACACACTCTTCCACACCCATGAAGAAGCCATCTAGCTCCAGTGGCTGTCATCTATACAATTTGGGAAAGAGGAGCACCGAGACTGAAGCCTGTGAGTCCCAGAGCCTTGTATACAGCAGCCCTGTCCCCAGTTGGAACCACTCATCCTGGAAATGCTGCATAGGACAATTAAACTTCTAGTTTTTTCTAGCCACTCTATTTTTCTGGCTTTTGCTATAGTAACCTAGCCTTTACCTTAAAACTTTCTAGCCTTGCTTCATGCCATGTACTTTTACTCTATTAAAAAGAAATGCTGAGGCTGGGAATGTGGCTTAGTGGGAGAGTGCTTGCCTAGCATGCATGAAGCCCTGGGTTCCATTCCTCAGTACCACATAAACACAAAAACCCAGAAGTGGTGCTGTGCTAGCCTTGAGCAAAAGCAGCTCAGGGACAGCTCCTAGGCCCTGAGTTCAAGCCCCGGGATTGGCGAAAAAAAAAAAAATGCTGGTACTCAAGCCACTGGATGATTTTCAACTCAATAACTGTAGCCATACTAGGAAGAAAAAAATGCAAAAAGAAAAAAATCATAAATGAACATACTCAACAAACTGAATAATTCTAGCCAAATAGCCAAGTAATAACCAAACTGACTAATAAACTTGTCAATCAAGTTCCCAAGATCTGACATAATTGCCCTTTCACTGGTATTCTTTCTGAATTAAAAACCTTCAAGTAAGGGGCTGGGAATATGGCCTAGAGGCAAGAGTGCTTGCCTCCTATACATGAAGCCCTGGGTTCGATTCCCCAGCACCACATACATAAAAAATGGCCAGAAGTAGCACTGTGGCTCAAGTGGCAGAGTGCTAGCCTTGAGCAAAAAGAAGCCAGGGACAGTGCTCAGGCCCTAAGTCCAAGGCCCAGGACTGGCAAAAAAAAAACACCCAAAACCCAAAACAAAAAAACCTTCAAGTAAGACCCAAGCCTCGTGGTACACATCTGTAATCCCAGCACTGGAGAAACTGATCCAGGAGGATCAAGAGCTCAATACCAGTGGGGGTTACATAGCAAGACCCTGCCTCAAAACAAACAAACAAAAAATTCCAAATAACTTTAAACAAAGAGAAGATGAATCTTTACTACATTTGCTAACACTGTATCCAGTTGTGTATCCAAACACAAACAAAAGGGCTGGGTGTGGTAGAGGCTTGCCTAGCAGGCGAAGACCCTGGTCTGATTCCCACTCAACAACAACAAAGAACACTGGAAGAAACTATGGTTTAAATGCTTTAAATATTAATGTTTATAATAAAATGGTGCCTAAGGATGCCTAACTATAAAACAGGTCTTTAGATATAGATATATTTTAAATGTTTAATTATTTTAGATAGTATTATTTTTAGAACATACCAAATTTTTTTTGTCATTTTGTCAAATGACAAGAAGCAGGGGTCTAACACAATCCAAATCAAAAAAGCATTCTAATGTTCATTATGAATATGTAAAAAAAAATCAAGCATCAAGCTCTGATTAAAAATATATGCTGATTAAGCTGGAATGTAGCTTAGTGGCAAAGCATTTGCCTAGCAAGTACAATGTCCTGGGTTTAATCCCAGTACCAAAAAATAAAAGCCAAAAAAAAAAAAAATGCTGAAGCTGAGTGCTGGTGGTTCACACATGTAATCCTCAGGAGACAGAGTTTTGAAGATTGCAGTTGAAAGCCAGGCTGGCAGGAAAATCTGTAAGACTCTTACCTCCAATTAACCACCAGAAAACAGGAAGTACTGCTATGGGTCAAAGTGGTAAAGCACTAGCATTGAGCAAAAGAGCTCAGGGACAGTGCCCAGGCCCTGAGTTCAAGCTCCAGGACAGAGTAAAAAAGAAAGAAAGAAAGAAAAAGCGGGATTATGATAGTGCATACTTATAATCTCAGCACTTGGGAGTCTGAGACAGGATGATTTTGAGTTTGAGGCCACCTGGGGTTACACAGGGAGACCTGTTTCAAAACACCAAAAATGTTTAGTTTTCTTTTATGTCTTATATATTTATTATATCAAAGGCAAGAGATTAATGGCAATGGCAGATTATAGTTCATTGACTAAATTAATAATCCAGAAATACATACTGGAATGAAGAAATAAACACAAAAGAGAAAGGGCTTCCTTAGAATAAATGCAGAAAATATGATGGAATGAGGAAGTCACACACAAAGACAGGAGAGAAGCTCCCACATTGCAGAGAGTTGATGTTGAAATGGAGATGAGGTAAATCTGATTTTCAATGGACAAAGCAGTGTTGAGGTTTGAAAGCCAGACACAGCAGAGGGACTGGTTTACCTTGCTCTATTGTAAATCACGGGCTCATTTTCTTCCTGTACAGTTGTCAGCATATCCAAGTCATGGAATATTTTCTGCATATAGTCCAAATATTTACATCCTGAAGCTCTTTCTACTATGGCTGCCAGGAGGGTATAGCCAAAAGTTGAATACAAAAACTGACTACCTTGAAACATCATTGCAAAGGGGGATGGGGAGGAAAAAAATGCTTGATTAGTATTCAAAAATATTCAAAATACTTCAATTTGCAAATAAGCATACCTTTAAAACTGGAATACTTCAACATTTAGGAGATCACAGCTACTATATCAACAAATGGAGTTAGCTTTGTATTCTATTTCCCTGCTGCAAGGATAAAAATAATAGTCAGCCTGCAGACTTAGATATTCAAACAAATCTGCTCCTTAGACTGACCATGAAAAAAAAAAATCTTTCACACTAGCAATCAAATAGGAATGGGGGAAAAAAGTAAATATAATTTCTTGATCAACTGTCACTTACTGGGTAAAGGAAGAAATAGGCGTACCAATTCTTATTTTAATAAGTATATAGAGACATAAAAACTTTCAAATATATATTTGATGGCAACTATATCTATATACATATACATGTAGTTTCAAATACATCACATCACATCACTTTGGGTTCTGAAAGCTTAAAGATTATGATCGATAGAAAAATTTAAAAAGTAGAAATCTCATTTTTAAAGACAAAATCCAGGGGCTGGGAATATGGCCTAGTGGCAAGAGTGCTTGCCTCGTATACATGAGGCCCTGGGTTGGATTCCTCAGCACCACATATACAGAAAATGGCCAGAAGTGGTGCTGTGGCTCAGGTGGCAGAGTGCCTTGAGCAAAAAAGAAGCCAGGGACAGTGCTCAGGCCCTGAGTTCACCGCCTAGGACTGGCAAAAAAAAAAAAAAATCCACAATTACATTTTATTTACCTTTACTAATTATATCTGTAAGGGGCTGGGGATATGGCCTAGTGGCAAGAGAGCTTGCCTCGTATACATGAGGCCCTGGGTTCGATTCCCCAGCAGCACATATACAGAAAATGGCCAGAAGTGGCGCTGTGGCTCAAGTGGCAGAGTGCTAGCCTTGAGCAAAAGGAAGCCAGGGACAGTGCTCAGGCCCTGAGTCCAAGGCCCAGGACTGGCCAAAAAAAAAAAAAAAATTATATCTGTAAGTCTATTCACAGTAAAAATAACTTTTAAAATGAAAGTAGAATAAAAGTGCATAGACCATGGGGCTCACACCTGTAATCCTAGTTATTCAGGAGGCCAAGATCTGAGGATTGAGGTTAGAAGCCAGCCTGGGCAGAAAAGTTCAAAGAATCTCCAATTAACCACTAAAAAAACTGGAAGTGGAGCTGTGGCTCAATGTGGTATAGCACTAGCCTTGAGCAAAAGAGCTCAGTGATACCTCCCAGGACCTGAGTTCAAGCTCCATGATCAAAAAATTAAACCCAAATGAACAACAAAAACCAGTGCATATATCTATAGTAACTTAATGACATAAAGTAGTTTCAATAAACATCATAACTTATGTATAAAAATAAAGATAGAGTCAGGCATGGCACTGGTCCTAGCACTCCGGAAGCTGAGGCAAGATGATCAAGAATTCAAGGCTAGAGGGCTGGGAATGTGGCCTAGTAGTAGAGTGCTTGCCTAGCATGCATGAAGCCCTGGGTTCAATTCCTCAGCATCACATAAACAGAAAAAGTCGGCTCAAGTGGTAGAGTGCTAGCCTTGAACAAAAAGAAGCCAGGGCTCAGGCCCTGAGTTCAAGCCCCAGGACTGGCAAAAAAAAAAAAAAAAAAGAAAAAGAATTCCAGGCTAGCCTGGGCTATACAGAGAGACTACATCTTTAATATATATATATATATATATATATATACATATATTTAAATAAATAACTATATATGACTGAGGATGTGACTCAGGTAGAACAGGGTGCCTGCCTAGTAAGCACAAAGCATAATGTTGCCAAAAAATTAAACAAAAAGATAACATTTTAGCCAGGTCCTAGTAGCTAACACCTATAATCCTAGTTATTCGGGAGGCTGAGATACAGAAGATCAAAGTTTGAAGAAAGCCTAGGCAGAAAAGTCTGACAGACTCCATCTCCAATTAACCAGCCTGGAGGTGTGGCACAAGTAGGAGGGTACCAGCCAAGTTGAAGACCAATATCAGAAAGACAAGAAAGATGCTATTATTATGCAGATGACCATTTTTTGGAAGTTAAGTTGATGAACACTAGTTTCTTGCAAGAATGAAGTTAAATTCTAACTACGCATAATAATATGAGCAATACTTGATCCTTTTCTCTTTGGTCCAGGCTTTATGTGGAGAGGTGTCATTTCAACATTCTCCACAATTTTCCATGAATATTTTGGTCCCGAGAATCCGCTAGTAACTTAGTGGCCTTCCATGAGACTCAACCTAAACATCCACCTGAGTACTAAAGCTTGGGAAGAAGAAAGGAAGGCATCAGAGTAGCCCATCTACCTCACTGAAGGCGCTCAGGATGCTATCACTTTGTGATTCCTGAAAAGGAATATTCCAGAAATGACTTCGTTAAGAGAAGGCATTAACACTCACCAGGTTTAAAGAATAAAGGATCATTTTTAAATAATCTTAGGGATTCAATTGAATTTTCAAACTTTTCCTTCAAATATAATTCGCCTTGTTCAAAATCATTTTTTTTCTTGCAAGGTTTTATATTCCGGTATTTGGCTTCATTATCCTGCTCAGTTTTAGGCTTAGCACAGTCTTCCTTTTCATTACTTTTCCCTCCTTTTCCCTTCAAGTCTTTTTCTTGGTCGGATGTCATGGTTTCTCTCAACATCTTCAAGGCTTTATAAGCTTTCTCTTCCTTCACCTTTTTAATATCCTTTTCATAGTGACGGATCCCACTTAAATGGGAAATCAGTAATCTTGTTGTGACAGAAACCTAATTGTCAAAAATGAAAATCCAATTACAATAGTAAACCCTGTAGTCACAAGTTAATGGCCTTGGGAAGAATGTCTCACTAACTATGCATTTTAAAATGCTGTGGGAGAAATATCATATAAGAAACTTTACCCTCCACTTACAGAATAACAGATTATCATCTGGAGTTAAAAGTACTTCGCCCAGTCAGTAGCAGTCACTGCAAAGTGATCAAAGCACAAAATCCTGCGAAGCATCCTAAATACAACCTCCAGTATGAAGCATTTAACATGCCATAAGTAAAATGAAGTGTGAGTTTCATTACCTTTTCACCTTCGTATTCTTTCTCTGGGAACTCAGGAACATAGTGCTGGACTGGAACATCAAGATCCAGCTTCCCAGCCTCCCACAATTTGGCCAGAGCAACCATGGTGAGGCTTTTGCTGATGCTGGCAATTCTCATGACTGTCTCTGGCTTACAAGGCACTCGGTTCTCTACATCGGCATAACCTAAGCCTTTGGGGGAGATGAAGCAAAACATCTTCATTGTCAAACAAGTCTTCAGAAATGGAATTAATACCATCTGAAAACAAATTGCAGATTTATCTACAGGAAAAATACACCTTGATTTTTGTAAGTTATGGAAAATGGGACATGTTAAGTGTGAGAGTCTCAGTACACAGACAATGTAAGCCTAACAATTTAACTTTATAACTACACTCAAACTTCACCCTGCATATAATAATTTTTTCATGCGATTTGGACCTTTGCTTTTCCTAGATTATCTTATTTGGTTATTCCACACTTTAAATCAACTACTCTACAATCTTTAAAGAAAACACAGTTGCTGGCTCCTGGTAGCTCATGACTGTAATCTTAGCTACTCAGGAGGCTGAGATCTCAGGATCATGATCCAAAGCCAGGCAGGAAAGGAAAATCCATGACACTCTTATTTCCAACTAACTACCAAAAAAGCTGAAAGTGGAGCTGTGGCTCAAGTGGTAGAGCACTGAGCAAAAAAGCTCAGAACAGCACCCAGGCCTGGAGTGGCCCAGACAGCACCCAGGACTGGCACCAAAAAAGAAAAAATGCTATCATTCTTTAGATAATATTCATTAATGATTTTTGAGCAAGTTTCCACTAAATTCCTTCCAACAGCCACCCAATAAGAACGTGTGGGAAGATCTCCTGCAAACTAAATCCAGCTAACCATCAAATTAATTATCAGCCATAAGAAAAACAATGTGCTATTATTTTTTATTTTTATTTTTGGCCAGTCCTGGGTCTTGAACTTAGGGCCTGAGCACTGTCCCTGGCTTCTTTTTGCTCAAGGCTAGCACTCTGTCTGCCAACTTGAGCCACAGCACCACTTCTGGCCTTTTCTATATATGTGGTGCTGAGGAATCGAACCTAGAGCCCAATATATACAAGGCAAGCATTCTTGCCACTAGGCCATATTCCCAGCCCCTGTGCTATTATTTTTAAAAGCTACTTCTAGAGACAATTTTGGTTTTCATCTTCTGTATAGGGTAAAAGTATGAAATCAGATCTAAGAGACAGAAAAAAGAGGAATGCAACAGTTGTTCATTTAGTTAAATTTTGTGTGTGTGTGTGTGTGTGTGTGTGTGTGTGTGTATATATACAGGTCCCGAGGCTTGAAATCAGGACCTGGGCACTGTCCCTGAGTTTCTTTTGCTCAAGGCTAGCACTCTACCACTTGACCCACAGCTCCACTTATTGGCTTTTTCTGAGTTTACTGGAGATAAGTGTCTTAGGAAGTTTCCCTACCTGGGCTGGCTTCCAAACATGATCCTCAGGTCTCAGCCTCCTGAGTAGCTAAGATTACAGACATGAGCCAGTTGCCTGACCTCCTTTTTTTTTTTTTTTTTTGAGAGAGAGGGTCTAAGTATGTAGTCCAGGCTGGCTTCAAAATTACCAGTTTCGGGGCTGGGAATATGGCCTAGTGGCAAGAGTGCTTGCCTCGTATACATGAAGCCCTGTGTTCAATTCCCCAGCACCACATATATAGAAAATGGCCAGAAGTGGTGCTGTGGCTCAAGTGGCAGAGTGCTAGCCTTGAGCAAAAAGAAGCCAAGGACAGTGCTCAGGCCCTGAGTCCAAGGCCCAGGACTAGAAAATAAATAAATAAATAAATAAATAAAATCACCAGTCTCCTGAATGCTGAGATTCCAGTTGTGAGTTACTACACCTAGTTCCCAATTATTTAAATCGCAAATGTGTCTTATGTGAATATATGAATATGCATGGTGAATATGAGCATATATACATATGTGAATATACATGCATACACATACACAGACATATTTTGGTGGTATTGGAGTTTGAACTTGGGAAATTAAGTTCTCCATTTCATTAGCCACATCCTCAGTTTGACTGAAAGTCTGTGAGACTCTTACCTCCAATAAACTACTCAGAAAAAGCTGGAAGTGGTGCTGTGGCTCAAATGGTAGAGTGCTAGCCTTGAGCACAAAGGCCTTCAGGGACAGCACCCAGGCCCTGAGTTCAAGCCCTAGGATTAACAACAACAACAAAATAATAAAGTAAAAAAATAAACCCCTCACCCATGAAGTTAATATTTATTAAAATTTTGATTATTTTTTTTTTAAGCCTGGTGCTGGTGGCTCATGCCTGTAATCCTAGATATTCAGGAGGCTGAGATCTGAGGATCCTAGTTCAAATCTAGACTGGTCAGGAAATTCCATGAGACTCCTATTTCCAATTACCCACAAGAAAACTGGAAATGGTGCTGTGGCCAAAATGGCAGAGCACTGGCTTTGAGCAAAAGAGCTCAGGGGGGCTGGGGATATAGCCTAGTGGCAAGAGTGCCTGCCTCGGATACACGAGGCCCTAGGTTCGATTCCCCAGCACCACATATACGGAAAACGGCCAGAAGCGGCGCTGTGGCTCAAGTGGCAGAGTGCTAGCCTTGAGCGGGAAGAAGCCAGGGACAGAGCTCAGGCCCTGAGTCCAAGGCCCAGGACTGGCCAAAAAAAAAAAAAAAAAAAAAGAGCTCAGGGACAGTGCTCTGGCCCTGAGTTCAAGCCCTATGACTGACAAGAAAAACGTTGTGTGTTTTCAAAAAAAATAAAATTAGCTATATTGCTTAGTCTACATTTACACTTAGGGGAAGAATGTTATTTAAAAATCTTCTGAGGGGCTGGGGATATGGCCTAGTGGCAAGAGAGTTTGCCTCGTAAAAATCTTCTGTTCCCATCAATTTATAACACTATACCTTTCTTATAATGTCTAACATGTTGTTTACTAAAAGTAGGATTCTCCCCAAAATCTGGGGTGGCCAACTGGACCAATTTAATATCAATAAAGGTTATTTGCAATATGTGATGACATACTTAATAGGTGGTTCTATATACAAGGTTCAGACCAACAAATCCAGTCATAAGCCATTTTTTTTTTGTCTGTGGTGGGGCTTGAACTCAGGGCCTGGGTGCTGTGCCTGAGCTCTTTTGTTCAAAGCTAGCACTCTACCACTTGAGTAACAGCATTACTTCTGGTTTTCTGGTGGTTAATTGGAGCAAAGAGTCTCACAGCCTTTCCTGCTCAGGCTGGCACTGAACTGCAATGGATCCTCGGATCTCAGCTTCCTGAGTAGCTAGGGTTACAGGCATGAGCCACCAGTGCCTGGTAAGATTCCATGGTTTATGTGTCACTTTTAATTCTTTATTTTTGGTGGTGAGGAATGAACCCAGGCCTTGAAGATGTTAACTAAGCACAGGCTCTACCACCCAGCTACTCTCTCATCTCCGTTTGTCCCTCATTTTAAACTTTACTGTAATTATCCATAATAGTAACACGTTGATTCTTCATTCTGTAGATTTATATAAATGCAATAACAATGGGATTCTCTCCAAGCTGCAAAACGTAACCATCACAAAACAAGTAACTAAAATCCTTCTCCCGAGCTCACCTTCTGACCAGACTTCTTTTCCATCTACAGAAACTCCAACCACTATGCCTGGTGCACCCACCTCATCCTAAGAGCAAAATGGAAAAGAACACAGATCAAAGGCAGGCAAAAGACAGAGGCCCATGGCTCCTCCTTGTAAATCCTATCTACTTAGAAGAGGTTGAGATCTAAGGATCGCGATTCGAAATCAGCCTGTGTCAGTTAAGTCTGGGAGACTACGGTCTCCTATAAACTACTCAAAAAAAAAAAGAAAAGAAAAACGTCTGTCAATCTGTGGCTCAAGTGGCTGCCGCCTGGAGCCAAAGAAGCTCAGGGAGGGCGCCCAGGCACTGAGTCCAAGCTCCAGGCCCCAAAACAAAAATGACAGGACTAATAACCTAATAACCTTGCATGGCCCCAAACTTCAAAGGCTCTCAGATGGAAGGGGGGGCCGCCCCGCTCTCGTGGCCCCGCCCACCACGCAAACCGACCCCGCCCACCCGGCCTCAGGCCCCGCCCCTCGGGTCTCTGAGAAGCGCGCCCCCAGGCCGCACAGCGGCGGGGCGGTGACCTCGATCCCGACTTGGGCAACCCCAAGGGTATGACAGTGGGCCCGGCAGTCGGGAAATGGGAAGTTCTTCTCGGAAGCACCACAGGCTGCACCCTCCCCTCCCCCGGGTGGGGTCAGTGTAGACCTAGGAGACTGAGGGTCCCCACGGGGGGGAGGGGAGGGCGAGGGGAGCGACCCCCTCCCCCGAGTCCGTACCTTGATCCTATGTAACAGGTCGCGGCTGCTCGCAATCGCCTTGGCGAAGCACCTGGAGGGGGGCGGGGCCCGGGCCTGCGGACACCCCAGGGCTAAGGGCTGCTCCAGCGGGGACTCGTCCTGAGGGGGCGTCTCGGGGTCCACGGGGGGCTGAACGGGGACGGCGCCCTTTAGCGCGCCCGCCAGCTTCGCCCCCAACGCCAGACCCAGGCCGAGACCCAGGCCCCCGACCCAGCCGTGGCTGAGCGGTGGCAGCCCAGCCCGCCGGTGCGTCCCGCGCCGCCCGCAGCACGGGGCTCGGCCTCTAGTGGCCGGGGCCCTCGCCGCCGCCGCTGACAGGAGCCGGTACATGGCGTCTGGGGCTCCGGCTGGACGCTTCGGAGCTCGCGCAGGCCCGGCCCGCAGGAGGAGCGCGGGAGGGCGGGGCCGCGTCCCGGGGCGGGGCCACGTTCTGGGGGCGGGGCCGCGTCCTGGGGGGCGGGGCCGCGAGGAGACCCAAGCAGTCGATGCCCAGTGGTCGGAGTGCCGATCTCATCGATCCCCTCTTTCTCTCCCTTAACCCTGCCCTGACTGTCTCCCCTCCCCTCCCCTCTCTTTCTCTCACCGTCCTCTCCCTTCTCCCTTTAGGCGAGGTACCCTGAAATGCTTTTCATGAGTGGCTCTCAAGGAAGGACCTGTCATTCTGTGTGGGAATTAGAAAGCAGAGAGAGCCCCTTCATCCATTTTTAGTGACAGGAATATTCTGCCTCTTGACTCTGTCGTTGTCACTTTCCCAGGGGTGCCATCGTAGTGCAGTTCTCCAAGATTTTTGTCACACAAAAACACTTGGCAAAGGGCACACAGGATCTCTGTCTTATGTCTTAGAACCCACATGTGGTGAGCATGGTGGTGTATTCCGAGGAGATGGGAGAATCGCTGTCCCTAGCAAGAGAGACCGTATCTGAAAAATAACTAAGGTAAAGGTAGGGCTCTGGGAGTTCACGCCTGTAATCCTAGCTACCTCTACCCCACCCCCAGCTCCTGGTACTGGGCCTTGAACTCAGCACTTGCTTGCTTTTCCTGTACTGGTGCTCTACTACTTGAGTCATGCTGACATTTTGCTGCTTAACTGAAGATAAAAGACTGGAAGACATTTCTGCCCAGACTGGCTTCAAACTGTGATCCTCAGGGTTCAGCCTCTGATTAGCTGGGATTACAGGTGTGAGCCACAATGAGTGCCCACACGGTGGATGTCCAGTTTCATCTGTCCCATAGCATCTTCTAGCATCTTCTAGGTGTTCTCTTTCTCTCTCTCTCTCTCTCTCTCTCTCTCTCTCTCTCTCTCTCTCTCTCTCTCTCTCTCTCTCTCTCTCTCTCTCCCCCCCCCACCTCCTTCTATGTTTGGCTCATCTGGATAATCCTAGATAATCTCTTTATTTCAAGATCTTTAGTTTAATCATTTCTGCAAAATCACTACTAAATTCTGGAAGAATTGTTCTTCCCCAGAGTCAGATTTTTTGTCTCCCTTATAGCAGGAAAGGCTACACTGTAGCCTGTCTCTGATACACCACGTTTCCCGTCTACCTGAGAAATCCAAAACCAGAGAGTACAAGAGAGTGTGTGTCCAAGCACAATCATCAGTCAGTTGTCAATCAGTCCATCTTACAGGTGCCTTGTACTAGGTCAGGCTCCAGGTGATTGTCAAACTTCCTGAAGTATTTTATTCCCAACTCTCTATCCCATAATAGTAAACTGTTATTACCTCTTGGAGGGAGGCCTTTTCATTGTGGCCCTCAGCCTCTCCAAGAGGCCAATGACAGAACTATATCTGGGAATAAACAGCATATGATTTGGTTTTTGTCCCTAGGTCTCAATGGTCCCTCCCCAACTTCCTCTCTGACTTTTTTCTTGTGTGTGTGTGCAGGTCCTGGGGCTTGAATTCAGGGCCTAGGTTGTCCCTGAACATTTTGCTCAAGAACAGTGCTGTACCACTTGAGCCGCAGCTCTACTCCTTTTTGGTAGTTAATTGGAGATAAGAGTCTCAGGGACTTTCCTGCCTGGGCTGGCTTTGAACCTCGATCCTCAGATCTCAAGCCTCTTGAGTGGCTAGGATTACACCGTGAGCCATCTCTCTGACTTTTGACCATGTACTCAAGGTTCCAAACGCTACTCACCTTTCTCCTAAGTTCATATGACCTGTTGGGGTGTTTACCTCTGGATTCTGTGCATGGAGCATCCCATCCTTTATATGTTGAGTTTGAGGAGTAATATTGGTTTTTTGTTTTGTTTTGTTTTTGTTTTTGCCAGTCCTGGGCCTTGGACTCAGGGCCTGAGCACTGTCCCTGGCTTCTTTTTGCTCAAGGCTAGCACTCTGCCACTTGAGCCACAGTGCCACTTCTGGCCATTTTCTATATATGTGGTGCTGGGGAATCGAACCCGGGACTTCATGTATACGAGGCAAGTACTCTTGCCACTAGGCCATATTCCCACCCAGCCCGGAGTAATATTGTTGAGAAGTTTGGGAAACATTTGACTTTAACTTCCCTTTTGTGCTAATCTTTTATTAGTGTTATTATTATTTTTTAACAAGATTACTGGGCTGGGTGCCAATGGTTCATGCCTATAATCCTAGTTACTCAGGAGGCAGAAATCTGAGAATCTCAGTTTAAAGCCAGCCCAGGTAGGAAAGTCCATGAGACTCCAATAAATCCCCAGCTAACTACCAAAAAAGCCAGAAGTGGAGTTGTGGCTCAAGTGGTAGGCATTAGCCTTGAGCAAGAAAAAAGCTCAGGGACAGTGCCCAGGCCGAGTTCAAACCCCAGGATTGGCACACACACACAAATTAGGATTTCTGGTTTTCTTTATTTCTCCCTCAATTACTACATCTCTGAGAAGTCATGCAATATAAATTAATGATAAGTACCAGATACTAAAATCCTGGGGATTTAAGAGCGAGCACACTTGCCTCTCAGGAGACACTCTCAGGGAGCCTAGGGGCTAGTAGGGAGGGTGATCTTTACGAAATAATCACATTCATGAGCATGTAATTAAAAAAATATAATTGTTCCCAAGAGAGGAGGGGGAAATATGATGAAGAAAAGTTTGAAACAAGAGGCTTGTCCTACATTGGGGTCCTCAAGAGAAATGTCCTCCCAAGGAATTTTGGTTGGGCGGGGGAGGAGCAGGGAAGTGGGGAGAGCAGGGAGGTGAGCATGACTGTTCAAAGGGGAGATGAGAGGAAGGGCTAAGAGGATAGGACTTCCATGTTGACTGGAAATGAGTCTCATAGATTTATCTGCCCGAATTGGCCTCAAATTGCAATCCTCAGATCTCAGCCTCCTGAGTGGCTAGGATTAGCCACAGATGCCAAGCAAAAGTAGTTGGCTTTTTGATAAGTAATTTGGAGGCAAAACTCCAATGGGACACAGTGAAAACTCTGAATGGCTGAAGAGAGTGAGACTTCAAATTAGATGCCAGTGGCTCAGGCCTGTAATCCTAGCTACTCAGGAAGCTGAGATCTGAGGATCACAGTTCAAAGCCAGCCCAGGCAGGAAAGTCTGTGAAACTCTAAGTTCCAATTAACAACCAAGCAACAACAACAACAACAACAGCACACACACACACACACACACACACACACACACACACACACACACACACACCATCTAGAAGTGGAGTTGTTAGAACATCAGCCTTGAGCAAAAAAGGTAAGAAATAGCAGCATCGAAGGCCTGAGTTCAAGCCCCAGTACTGACACACAAATAAGAAGCTAAACTTCAAGGTCTTTGTAAGTTACTATTAACTAAACTGATGTTTACATTTAATTTCAATGTAATATTTTCAAAAGGGGGAAGGAAATACCAGCTCTTGTGTATTTTATGATGGGCCTAAGAGCCTAGCTGCCTAAAGCTTACAGAATTGTTCATCCTGAGAGCCTCAGACATGGCTGTGGTGGTGACTGAGAGGGAGGGAAGTTTACATACTAAGTTCAAGTCTGTGGGTGGCCAACATTCTACCATCAAAATCAAACCACATTCTTTGAGGCAGAGAGGCTGTCTCTAAAACCAAACCACCGTGGAGAGAAGCTGACCTTGAAGTGAGACTTACAATAAGCTGGAGAATTCTGGGAATCCAACCCCAGGAATGCTGGCCCCTTTCTCCATTTATGACTGTCTTTTGAACTTTAGGATTTGGCAGTCAGTCAAAGCAAATAACTCTGGGTGCAGGAGTTAAAAGAGTCCAGAACAATCTCTACCCCACTGCTTCAGAATGGATGTCTCTAACAAACAGATTTTCTGGCTTGGCTGGTAATTCTAGCTACTCAGGAGGCTGAGATCTGAGAATTATAGTCCAAAGGCAGCCCAGGCAGAAAAGTCCCTGAGACTCTTACCTCCAATTAATCACCAAAAAGCAGAAGTGGAGCTGTGGCTCAGATGGTACAGCCTTGAGTAAAAAGGTTTAGGGACAGCACCCAGGCCTGGAGTTCAAGCCTCAAGACTAGTACCAAAAAAATTAGAAACAGATTATTTGATTTAGTAAGAATCGATGTGGATACTGTTTTCTCTAACAAGACATTGAGTTACTTCCTTGGGAGACTGCTTCTAAGACTTCGAATTTGAGTCTGTGGTCTAAGCAGCCTTATGATAGCACTTCAGTGACCTAAATGAAATGACCTAGTTGAAGTCATAGTTAAAGCAACTGGTCCATCCAATAAACCATCTTGTACTTGAAGTTCTGAGATCTGCCCTGGCCCAGCTCAGCAGAGGGGCCGTGGGGGAGAAATGTGGAGTGGTAAGCTGAGGCTGAAGGCTCTCAGACATGAAGCCTAGTGAGTGTACTCTGAATCCCCCACCCACCCGCCCCACTGCCCCCTGCCGCACTGGTTTTAGGGCTTGAAATCAGAGCCTGGGGGTTGCCCCTTAGTTCCCCTCCCCCCCCCAAGGCTGGCATTCTACAATTTCAGCCACAGCCCCACTTCTGGCTTTTTGCATGAGTCTGCCCAGGTCAGCTTTGAACCCCAGTCCTCAGATATCAGCTGCCCGAGGAGCTAGGACTATAAGCATGAGCCACTGGAGCCAGGCTAGCCATATATATATATATATATATATATATATATATATATTTTTTTTTTTTTTTTTGGCCAGTCCTGGGCCTTGGTCTCAGGGCCTGAGCACTGTCCCTGACTTCTTTTTGCTCAAGGCTAGCACTCTGCCACTTGAGCCACAGCGCCACTTCTGGCCATTTTCTATATATGTGGTGCTGGGGAATCGAACCCAAGGCTTCATGTATATGAGGCAAGCACTCTTGCCACTAGGCCATATTCCCAGCCCAGGCTAGCCATTTTTGAAGTAGTAGCAAATCAGATCCCCATTTGGTAGCTGGGGGTACCAAAGTTCAGAGAGGTTATGTGGCTCATAGATAACTCAGCTCTGGAATTTTACCTCTCTTCACCCTGTAATACAGAGAGAATCCATTATCCTGATTTTATTTGAAAACGGCAAAAAAAATTATCATCCAGTTATCTGTACTAACTAGGTGTATGTAGAAACAGAACAACTTACCTGAAGTGCCAGAGCCTTCTGGCTCAGCTTTCCTGATCACAGTTGGCACTGAGCCACGTCTATAGTCCAGCTTTTTTTTTTTTGCTGGCTAATTGGAAAATGGAGTCTTTCTAGATTTCTTTCCCAGGCTGGCTTTGAATTTCAGTCCTCCTCCAGGTCTTAGCCTCTTGAGTAGCTAAGATTATAGGGTGATCCACCAGCACCTGGCTTAAGTAGGTAGTATTAAAATAGGCTGGAACTCACCCACAGACAGTTTCAGTGTTGTTGAGCTTCAAAACCACCAACAGACATTAAGGATTCAGGAAGGAATATCAGCCTAGCAATGTGAAAGTTGATTTCCATCGGAAGACTGGCATGTAGACCCAATCAGCAGGAATTTTCAGGCAAACAGAATCTGGTGTGATGTTTATAGCAGCTCGGAGGGAGCCAGGCCTCTTAGCATTACTATTTGCATCTGTTCCCAAGGGAACTGGGGTAGGAAAAGCCCACTCTGATTTTTTTTTTCTTTTCTTTCAGTTGCCCATTTGCTCTGAATGCAGTGAAGAGAAATCTATGACTCAGAATCCTGGAACTGGTCTCACTGTTGCAGATGGAAGGGACAATTAGGAAAGTTGTTTTTTTTTTTCTCCCCACTAAAACCCAAAAACATACACTTCACTATTTGAGAGTCGGGTTCAGATACTCTTAATAAGAGGCCAGGCATGGTGGGTGGTATAAAATCTGAGCTAAGAGGAGGTAGAGAGCTAGAGGATCTCAATTTAAGGCTAGCCCTAAGTTAATGAGACCGCCATCTCAATCAATAAGACAGGCAGAGTGGCACACATAAATGATTCCAGCTACATAAAGGGCATAAGTAGGAGGATAGAGATCTGAGGCAGGGCTTGGGCAAAAACTGGAGACTACCTGAAAAATAACTAAGACTAAAAAGGCTAGGACAAAAGGAAAAGGATACTGTTAAGAGAGGAACACAAAGGTGCAATGCCTCTGTGCCTCTGAGAGAGAGAGAGAGAGAGAGAGAGAGAGAGAGAGAGAGAGAGAGAGAGAGAGAGAGAGTGGTACTTATAGGAATGAAAAAAAGGCTAGGATTGGACATCACTAGCTCACATCTGTAATCCCATCTATTCAGGAAGCTTAGACTTAGAGGATTGAGCCATCCTAGAGAGAAAAGTCCAAGAGACTCTACTGTCCATTAATCAGCAAAAAACTGAATGGGAAGCATAGCTCAAATGGTGGCAGACATGAGAAAGAAAGCTAAGTAAGAGTATGAGGCTCTGGTACAGGAAAGAAAGAAACAGAGAGAGAGAGAGAGAGAGAGAGAGAGAGAGAGAGAAGAAAAAAAGGAAGGTAGGAAGGAAGCAGACTTAACAGATAATTTTTTTTTTTTGCCAATCCTAGGGCTTGAACTCAGTCCTGGGCACTGTCCCTGAGCTGCCTTTGCTCCATTGTTGCTGGGTGCTGGAGGCTTATGTCTGTAATCGCAGCTACTCTGGAGGCTGGGATCTAAGGATTGTCATTTGAAGCCAGCCCAGGTAGGAAAGTCCTGAGACTCTTATAAAACAAGAGCTGGAAGTGGAGCTGTGCTCAAGTGGTATAGTGAGAACGCTCAAGGACAGCCTGGCGTGTGTGCACGTGTGTGCACATGCACGTACACACACCCACACAAACACACACGCAGCACATTGTACAAAATGCCAATGTAACAGAGACAATTTGGTGAAGTGAGGGGGTATTTGTGCCCATCCTGGCTTACCCTTTTTATATGAATTTTTTTTCATAGAAAGGTAGATTGCAGATGACAAAAATAAATCTTATTTCACTTGACAAGCAGTAATTAATATGAGCCAGATACTGATTTTTGCTTTTTTGTTTTCCCCATGAGGAAATGGACCTCAGGAAGCTAAACGTCTGGTTTTGAGGTCCCTGACTCAGAATACCTTTAGACCCTCTAATTCAATTCTTGTACTCCATGGAGGGCATGCCATTCCTGCACTTGAACTTGAGCAGAGCTTGAAGTGCATTCCCCAGGCTGCAGAATGGGCCTGGCGCGTCCTGTGTGAAGGCGCTGGAGAGCTCTGCTGGCTGCCCAACGTGTGAACAGCAGGTGGCAGCAGTGTCTTTGGAGCTGGAGTGTGTCCCCTTGGCGTGTTCAGATTCCAGTGCCCAAATCCAGAACAGTAGTAGCAGTTGCTTTTTTCTTCCAAAGTGGAAAGTAGCATAGATCTGATATAACAGCATAGTAGCTGACAAACCATAATAGCTTTGTCCCACCTTAGGATCAGATTTTTTTTTTAAAGCTCCAATGGAGTCAGTGGGCGTGGCTGCAGTCCCATGTAAGCATCTCAGGGAACAGAACAAGTACAATCTGGACAGTGGTCTGTAGATTGAGGTCCAGCTCTCTCTGCTAAGGACACTTTGCTTTCTCCTTTGGATTCTACCTCATGACAGCTCTGCACAGGGCTCCCTGAAGGACAGATGGACCATCCATCAAGCAGAAGACTATGAATCTTTGCATGGCTCATTCTCAGACTGCTCACCACTCCTGAGCTCTTCCCTCCTGCAAAGCAGCTCATTGGAAAAAGTTAACACCCTGGGGAATGGCTCTCGAATCTCATCCTAGCTACTCAGAAGGCTGAGATATGAGGATTGTGGTTTGAAGTCAGCCTGGGCAGGAAAGTCCATGAGACTCTTATCTCCAATGAGCCACCAAAAAATGCTGGAAATGGAGCTATGGCTCAAATGCTAGAGAGTTAGCCTGGATCAAAAAAGCTCAGGGACAGCACCCAGGCCCTGAGTTCAAAAGCAGGGAAGGCTAGCACTGGAATACACACACGCACACACACACACACACACACACACACACACACACACACACACACACATTGAATCAGGCACCGGTGGGTCATGTCTATAATTTCAGTAGGCTGAGATCCGGAAGATCACAGTTTGAAGCCCATCTGGGTAGGAAAGTCCATGAGACTTTTATTTCCAATCAACTACCAAAAGCCAGAAGTGAGCATGTGGCTCAAGTGGTAGTGCACTAATCTTGAGCAAACAAGCTCACGGACAGTTCCCAGGCCCTGAGTTCAAACCTAAGAACTGGCAAAAGAAAAGAAAAAAAGCTGCCCAACTATTCAGAGCAAAGCCTGAGGGCCCAGTTCCTCTGCTACCTGGAGAGTTCTCATATGTTTGCTTGCCTCTAACAAGGGACCACCACCGAGTTCAAGGCTGATACCAGTAAGACCAACAAAATCCCTTCAGCAAATTCAGGAAAATCCCCAATTTGCACCAGATCAGACTTGAAAAGCCCTGTGCTGGCAACTCAGCTTATACATGTCGGCTCCTTAAAGTGGTCTAGCTACATAAGCGGGAGCTGGGGAGAGACAGCGTGTGTGTGTGTGTGTGTGTGTGTGTGTGTGTGTGTGTGTGACTAAAATGACAATCACACATTTACCAATAACCTTGGATGTGTGTGTGCCTGGGGAGCTGGACATGGGAGGAGAGCCATTGCCAGAATCCCTTTGCAGGGCCTCTTCCCTCTGCCCACTCCTAGCACGCATTTGGAGCTGCCCAGAGTAAATCATGTCCTTCCTACCTCTGGGAAATATCTCTGTCTTGCTTGGATCATAATTCAAGCCACCTGCCTCCACCGAGCGGGACTCAGAGGCCAAGTAGGGAGGACACTGGTGCCTCATGGGACTGAGCTCCAAGAATTATGAGCAGTGATAGACAAGGCGAAGAAGAGAGACGGACCAACACAGCTCCTGCTGCCAACAAGCCTGCCTCCAAACGCAGACATACAATTTCCATTTCTCTAAACCTAAGTGATTTTTCATGCAGAGATACAAATATTGAAAATGCTACTTTATTCATAAGACTTCTATGTACACATAACTCCCTGGGAATCTACACAGCTCCAATTTACATCTAGGATTTAGTCAAAAGCACAGGATTAACTGATGGGGAAATAGAAAGAGCACAGACAACCTCCCTTTAGAGTCAACAAATGCTTCCTGTAATGTGCCAAATAGTAATTATCTTAGTCTCTGTGGCCCACAAGTTCTCTGTCACAACACATATTACTTGAATGAATGGTATCTGGGCTCCATTTTAAAACCTTATTTATAAACACTGAAATTTACAGCTCATATAATTTTTACATATCGTGTTTCTTTCCCCCCCCCCCTTTTTTTTGTCATTCCTGGGGCTGGCACTCTGGGCCTGGGCACTGTCTCTGAGCTCTTTTTATGCCAGGACTGAGCTCTACCACTAGAACTACAGCTCCTCTTCCAGTTTCTGGTGGTTAATTGGACATAAGAGTCTCACAGACTTTCTTTACCAGGCTGCCTTCAAACTGCAATCATCAGGTCTCAGCCTCCTAAGTAGCTAGGATTACATATGTGAGCCACTAGTGCTCATGAAACATTCTTTTATTGCTGGTGGTGGTAGTGTTGGTCATGGGGCTTGAACTTGGGACCTGAGTGCTGTCCTTGAGCTATTTTTGCTCAAGGATAGCACTCTACACTCTGAGCCACAGTACCACTTCCAGATTTTCTGGTAGTCAATTGGAAATAAGTCTCATGGATTTTCCTGCCTGGACTGGTTTTGAACCATGGCCCTCAGATCTCAGTTTTCCAAGTAGTTAGGATTACAGGTGTGAGCCACCCGCACCTGGTTGGACCACTATTCTTTTTATTTTTTTTTCCTTCTTTTCTTGCTGGTCCTTGGACTACTTGAACTTAGAGCCTGAGCACTGTCTCTGAGCTCTTTGGCTCAAGGCTACTGCTCTAACTTGAGCTACAGTGCTACTTTCCTTCCCTGAAGCATTATTCTCATTCTTAATTTGAGGATTTTTTCTTTCTTTTTTAATCATTTGAAAATTTCCAAGCTATTCTTTTTCTTCCAGCTCATACAAAAACAAGTGGTAGGCTGAGTTTGGCCCACAAGTGTAGCTCTGGTTTAGAAGATTCCCAGTGAAGACAGGTATGTGCGCACATGCATACACATGCACCTACACACACAAAGTAATTACTGGTACTGGTGCTTGAACTCAGAGCCTCACACTCCCACTTGGCATTTTTTTTGCGCAAGGCTGGTGCTCTATCACTTGAACCACATCTCACCATCGCCTTTTTGTTGCTTAATTGGAGATACGTCTTTTGGATTTGTCTGCTTAGGCTGGCCTTGTGCCTCGGTCCTCAGGTCTCAGCCTCCTGAGTGGCTAGGATTTAGGCGTGAGCCACAGCACCTAACGGCTCCTTTTCTAGAGGAGGGACACACTGTGACTTCCTTTTCTTATAGGGACCTAAGTGAAGGGAGAAGTCATTAACAATAGTATTTGGGGCTGGGAATATGGCCTAGTGGCAAGAGTGCTTGCCTCCTACACATGAAGCTCTCAGTTCAATTCCCCAGCACCACATATATGGAAAACGGCCAGAAGGGGCGCTGTGGCTCAGGTGGCAGAGTGCTAGCCTTGAGCGGGAAGAAGCCAGGGAAGGTGCTCAGGCCCTGAGTCCAAGGCCCAGGAGTGGCAACAAAACAAAACAAAACAAAAAAAAACACAATAGTATTTGATGACAGCCCAGCATGTGCCAGGCCTTGGACATGGTTTCTCTTTAATTCTTTAGCACATCCCTACAGAGCAAACATTTACAGAGAAGGAAACTGAAAATCAGAGAGGCCAACTAACTTACCTCAAATTCCTCAATGGTAAGAACTAGGTATCAAACCTAGGTTTGGCCAATGTGAGATTCACAAAGTGCAGAAAATAGAACAGGTATGGTAAATGCAGCTGGTATTTCTCCCTCCCCCACATGAATGGTGGATAGATGTCGGAAGAAGATGACGTGGGACCTTGGTAGAGTCAAAGGCGCAGAAGAGAAGCTTGTGGAGGGGCCTTGCAGTTCACAGAAGTGAGCCATGGTGGTCAAGCTTAAGAGTCTCCCTGCAGCTGGGCACTAACGGCTTATGTTTGTAACCCTAGCTACTTAGGAGGCTGAGGCCTGAGCATCCCAGTTTGAAGCCAGCCCAGAAAGACAAACTGGGGAGATTCTTCTCTTGAATTGGCCACTAAAAAGTCAGAAGTGAAGCTATTGCTCAAGTGGTAGAGCACCAGACTTGAGCAAAACAGTTCAGGGAGAGCATTGTCCTTGAGTTCAGACCCCAGAACTGGCATATATAAAAAAATCCCCTTTGCAACAAAGGCACTTAAAACTGAGGATGGTTGCCAGGTGCTGGTAGATCACACCTGTAATCCCAGCTACTCAGGAAGTGGAGATCTGAGGGTCAATGTTCCAAGCCAGCCTGGATAGGAAAGTCTGTGAGACTCTTACTTCCAATTAATCACAGCAAAAGCTGGAAGTGGCGCTGTGGCTCAAGTGGTAGAGCACTAGCCTTGAGTAAAAGGAGCTCAGGGGCAGCGTCCAGGCCCAGAGTTCAAGCCTCAGGATTGGAAACAAACAAACAAACAAACAACCCCCCCTAAGAAAACCAAAACCAAAAACCAAGAAACTGAGGATGGTCGCTGTGACCCCCTCCACCTGGGGAGGAAGGATAAGCCTCAAGCATATGGAAGCCACAGTCCTAAGGCCTTCCCAACTGTCCACTGTGCCCCACTGTTCCCCACTCTGGGGCAATCAGTCAAACATGTAATGGGAGTGCCAGGAAAATAGTGTGTGAAACGAGAGATGTCCCCTGGTGTTGGTGTCAGATACCTCAGCCAGCCAGACCGAAAAGCACAGAGCAGACTCTTGGCTTAATTCCTGGTGCTGGCGGGAGCCCCGCATCCTGTCCCATCTCACACATGCTGTCTAGGCAAAAGCCACAGCTAAGATCTGCAAGCCCCTACCTCCTCTGACATAGCCACAGCCTGCTTTGACTGAGAACAGTTTACTTCCTCCTGCTCACCCCTGGCTTTAAGGCTACAGTTTAGTCAGAGGCAGGAACCACAAAGCCCCACAGGCATCCATTGAAACAGTATTAATATATTTGTGCGAATACTGAGGCTTGAACTCAGCGCCTTGCCCTCTTCCTATTCTTATTCACTCAAGGCTGGTGCTCTGCCACTTGAGCCTTAACTCCACTTCCTGCTTTTTGCTGGTTAATTGGAGATGAGAGTCTCATGACTTTTCTTCCCAGGCTGGCTTCAAACTGCGATCCTCAGATCTCGGCCTCCTGAGTACCTAGGATGACAGGCGTGAGCCACTGGTGCCCAACATCATTCAAATGCCTTAAGTAAGCTAGCAGAATCTGCGAGTAAGATCAGCAAGCAGGTGAGCTGGGTTTCCACAGTGTCATAGAGAAATCTAACCAAGGAAACCTGACCCTGGAAGCAATCTCCCATAATCCCCTGTAGAGGTAGGGTGGCTCCTTGGAGAGTTGGTGGTGGTTTGTCTGGTTGGGCTCTCGGGGTCTGCTTTGGCCTCTCCTCTCTCTCCTATATGTGAGCCACAGCACTACTGGATGTTTTACTCTTTACCAACACTGGAGTTTAGTCTTGCAGGACAAAGGGAGTGTCACTTTGTCATCTCAGGGGTGGCAGCCTCAAAGAAGATGGCACAAGGTGACAGCCTTATGGGTGAGAAGGGAAGAGGCAAGGGAGGCCTTGGGACACTGAGGGCTACAGGCAGTGATCCAAGAGGTGCTATGTTCCAGTAACAGCACAAGGGATGTTTTCCATGGGGAGTTGGCTGCATTGGGAATACTGAGTTTTATGAGGCAGTTCTTATCCTCTTCATTTGGCAGATGAGAAACCATTAGAGACAAGTAGCTTGAAGTCATAGAACCAGTAAGTGGAAGAGGGTGGCTTTTAAGTTCTGTTCTTACTTCAAAGCTTGAATTTTACTCATGATCTAAGCTGATTTCTTGACAGCACGAGTTAGATTTTCTTTATGCCTGCTTCCCTCTTCCATGTAACCAAGAATCTGCCCACATCCGAGGCCCTTGTCATAGCCCACTCACCCAGCATTCACTTTTATCAACCCTGGGTCTCTGGACAAGGGTTTACAGGAAAGACTGGCTTCAGTGAATGTACTGCTTAAAATCCAGTTGTCATGTTTTTTGTTGGGGGTAGGGACAAGGAAGAGGGAGCAAAGCAGAAGGCATATATGGAAATAATTTCTTTTCAAAACATTTGTATCTAGCCGGGTGCTGGTAGCTCATGCCTGTAATGCTAGCTACTCCTGAGTCTGAGATCTGAGTACTGTAGCTCAAAGCTAACCCAGGCAGAAAATTCTGTGAGACTCTTATCTCGAGTTAACCAGCAAAATGCCAGAGGTGGAGCTGTGGCTCAAGTGGTAGGGCACATCGTGGACTTTGCTGGCCTTGGATAAATAAACGAGGAAGAGAGTGCGACCCTGAGTTCAAGGCCTAGTGCTGGGGATACAGGGCTCATGCCTGCTAGGTAAGTGCTTTACACTCAACTACACTCCCAGATCTCTTTTTTTGTTGTTGTTTTTGGTCACAGGGCTTGAACTCAGGGCCTGGGCACTGGCTCTGAGCAGTTCTGCTCAAGGCTATCATTCTACCACTTTGAGCCACAGCTCCAGTTCGGGTTTTCTGGTGGTTAATTGAAGAAAAGAGTCTTACAGACTTTCCTGATTAAACTGGCTTGGAATTGTGATTCTCAGAACTCAGCCTCCTGAGAAGCTAAGATTATAGGAGTGAGCCACCAGAGCCTGGCTTAGATCTACCCTAATTAGTTTGAGAAAAGTGTTTTTCCTTTCCTTTCCTTTCCCTTTCTTTCTTTCTTTGTTCCTTCCTTCCTTCCTTCCTTTCTTCCTTCCTTCCTTCCTTCCTTCCTTCCTTCCTTCCTTCCTTCCTTATTTCTGTCTTTGAACCCAAAGTCTGGAAGTAAAAATGGGGTTGTCTAGTCTCGGCTAGAGTGGGAATCACTACTTAGGAAACAGCTTCACACTATATTTAGATTATGCCTACATTTAGAATAGCTTTTTCTAAAGCTATATCTAAAATATCTACATTGCAAAGAACTCAAACAAGTCCTAATCATGAGCAAAAATTAGAAATAGCCTAAATGATTAAAAAAATAGGCCATTTTATGGTACATTTACTGGGAGGAATGTTATTTCATAATGATAATTATGGAGACTATGTTAGCCATAATACAGAGAAAAGTGTATGGCTAGGAATGTGGCTTAGTGGCAGAGTGCTTGCCTAGCATGCATGAAGCCCTGGGTTTGATTCCTCAGCACCACATAAACAGAAAAAGCCAGAAGTGGTGCTGTGGCTCAAGTGGTAGAGCACTAGCTTTGAGCAAAAGAACCTCAAGGACAGTGGCCAGGCCTTGAGTTCAAGCCCCAAGATTGGCCAAAAAAAAAAAAAAAGTGTATATGCAATAGCTTTTGAATAAAAAAATCCCAAAGTCTTAAATAAAAAAAAAAACTTACATATAGATTCAGGCAAAATTCATGAAAACAAGTTTGGTTTCTTCTTTTTTTCAACCTGTATTGAAGTTATGGATATTTTCTTCCTTTATAGATTTTTATTTTCTATTCTGGAACTGAGGATTGAACTCAGGACCTGTGCTGAAGGGTACTAGTATGTACCAAGATGTAGTATATTCCAAAAACACAGAAGTGAAGACACCTCCCCACGTCCGGCTTTTTTTGATACTTCGTTGAAGAGTCTATGGACTTTCCTGCCCAGGCTGGCTTTGAAGCACAGTCCTCAAGTCTCAGTCCCTAAGCAGCTAGGATTACAGGTATGAACCACCTGTGCCCAGCTTTCTCTATTTTTTTTAAATTATTGGTTTGTTTATACTATCTTAAAGTAGTTGTACAAAGGGGTTTCAACATGACAGTTTGAGTACTTTAAAACTTGACCAATGTTACCCCTTCCACTGTCCTCGCCCCTCCCTCTATTGCTTGTATAATGCCTTCTAACAGCAACAAAGCCCAACGCAAAGCCTACGTGTATGCATTCCTAGCCTTATAGTGCCAATGTGGCCTATTTACCTGGTAATTTTATATCCAAATGTGGCACACAGCTTTTTGTTTAAATTTGTAAATCAGCTGCACAAATTTACATAGTTCTTTAAATGTACAACACACATCTATTGCTGTTATGTACGCTGGAATGAATTTTTTTTTTGCCAGTCCTGGGCCTTGGACTCAGGGCCTGAGCACTGTCCCTGGCTTCTTTTTGCTCAAGGCTAGCACTCTGCCACTTGAGCCACAGCGCCACTTCTGGCCGTTTTCTATATATGTGGTGCTGGGGAATCGAACCCAAGGTTTCATGTATGCAAGGCAAGCACTCTTTCCACTAGGCCATATCCCCAGCCCCTGGAATTAATTCTTAAGGTTGGGTCTTCTCTATCTGAAATGAATAATCTATTGTTGGTCAGTGGTGCTATATCTTTCCTAGATAGGGGTTAAAACTAGCAAAGGGAGAGTTCTCACTCCACCCCGACTGTTCACATGAACTGAGGAAACTCTGTTCCCTTTGCACATGACTCTATTCTCATTTCTCTTGGAAGGCAGTTGAATGGATTAGCTAGAACCACCCAAGGCCCAGAGAGGCTGTTAGGGGAGGATCTAAAACCAGGTAACCCAATTGGGTCTTGTCAGTAGTGTGTGTTTGCGTGTGCGTGCACACACACACATACACACACAGGTACCGGGGCTTGAAACCAGGGCCTTGTGTTCTTACTTGGCTTTTTTGTTCAAGTCTGATACTCAACCACTTGAGCCCATAGTCCACTTCCATGTCAGAAATTTCTTTAATGATGAGAATAGCAAATGTTAGGGGCTATTATTATCCATCTGAGGACAATCTATTTGCCTTTCCAGAAAGCCAAAGCTCCTTTCAGATCTTCCTAGTGGAGTAGAAAGTTGACTGTATAGTCTCTGACCATTTATGTCTTTATTATTTATACTCTCTCCCCCCTCTCCCTGGAGTTTGAACTCAGGGCCTGAGTGCTGTCTTTGAGGTTTTTTTCTTGCTCAAGGGTAGTGCTCCACTTCTGCTTTTTGGTGGTTAATGGGAGTTAATTGGAGTCTCACAGACTTTACTTCCTAGGCTGGCTTTGGAACCACGATCCTCAGATCTTGGCCTCCTGAGTAGGTAGGATTACTGTTGTGAACCACTAGTGCTTGACCCCCTCCCCCCCCTTTTTTTGGTGCTTGTAGTGGGCTTAAATTCAGGTCCTCTAGCTCTTGCCCAGTGGTTTTTGTTTTTTTTTTTTTCACTCATGGCTGGTGCTCTACCATTGGAGACACAACTCCACTTCTAGCTTTTTTGCTGGTTAACTGAAAATAAGAATTTTTGGATCTGTCTGCCTGTGGAGGTCTTCAAATCTTCAAATCAGTGTGAACCTCTGGTGGCCTGCTACTCTTTAAAGATAAAGAGATCTCCTAATACAAGGTATGGTAAGCTCACAAGTTTAAAAAAGATGTTCTTAATGTCATAAAGCAAGGAGTGGAAAATAGGAAAAGGTCTGACATAAGAAAGTTACAAGCCACACACTTGCGACTCATGCCTGTAGTCCTAGCTACTCAGGGAGCTGAGATCTGAAGATCACGGTTCAAAGCCAGCCCAGGCAGGAAAGTCCATGAGACTTGTCTCCACTTAACCACCAGAAAACTGGAATTGGGGCTGTAGGTCAAAGTGGTAGAGCACTAGCCTTGAGTGAAAGAGCTCAGGGACAGCACCCAGGCCCTGAGTTCAAGCCCAACAACCAACAAAAAAAGAAAAGAAGTTACAATAAAAAACTTTGGTGGATAAATAGAAAAAGCAAAGCATTTACAAGCCAGTAGAGGTAAGATGTGTGAGATGTGGGTACTGAAGTAGGATAAATTCTGCCCCTGAAAGCCCAACTCACAGAAAGTTGTAAGGGCTCTGTAATTCCAGGACAGGCACCTGGGAGGTTAATGTTTAATCTGAGTCTGAGAGTTCACTGGGAAGGCCCTATTTCCTCTACCCTCCTCTCCACTAAAGCCATGATCTCTTCATTCCTCTGGCCTACTCATGCCCAGAGAGGCCCTGGAGATGAGAGGGCGGCCCCTACACACTACACACACACACACACACACACACACACACACACACACACACACACACACACACACGGCTTACCTCCCATCACCACCATATTTCTTCTGGACTTGGTAAGGAGCACTGCGCTGCTGTCTAAAGGCTTCTGTGGAAGGGCTGAGGGCTGAGGTACCCAGATGTATGCCTACTGCCAGGCCAAGGGGCAGAATTCTGTGCTCTGTCCACTTGCATTCAGCAGTACATCCAAGTGCTTTGCTTAAAAGTAAAATCTGAGTAACTTTGAAATGTTTCTTCACTTCCTATGCACAGATGGACTTGGAACAATTGCTAGAGTTTCTTTCTGGATAGTCTGGCCAAACAACAAATGTATTTTCTTTCTCTTTCCCTTCGTTTCTCTTCTTTTTCTTTCCCTCAGGACTAAGACCTTGAACTCAGGGCCTGCATTTGCTAGGCAGGTCCTCCAGACTGTATTTTTGTTGTTGTTGTTGTTGTTTTGTGCTGGTTCTGGGGTTATGAACTCAGGGCTTGGGTGCTGTCCCTGAGCTGCTTTTGTTCAAGGTTAACCCCACCACTTGAGGGGTTGGGGATATGGCCTAGTGGCAAGAGTGCTTGCTTCGTATACATGAAACCCTGGGTTCAAGTCCCCAGCACCACATATACAGAAAACAGTGAGAAGTGGTGCTGTGGCTCAAGCAGCAGAGTGCTAGCCTTGAGCAAAGAGAAGCCAGGGACAGTGCTTAAGGCCCTGAGTTCAAGCCCCAGGACTGGCAAAAAAAAAAAACAAACAAACAAAAAAAAAAGAAAACAAAAACAAAAACCACCACCACTTGAGCCAGAGCTCCACTTTTTTTTTTTTTTTTTTTTTTTTGTAGTTTATTGGAAATAAGAAGTTCATGAATGTTACTGCCTGGGTTGGCTTTGAACCATGATCTTCAGATCTCAGCCTCCCGATTAGCTAGGTTTATAGGCATGACCCATGATCACTGGGCTTATATTTTGTCTTTATGTGTGGGCCATTATGGCTATGCAACCTGTGGATTCCAGAACAATGGACTTGGGATTTTCCTTTCAAAAGAAAAAAGTAGGGCTGGGAATGTGGCTTGGTGGTAGAGTGCTTGCTGGGCATGCATAAAGCCCTGGGTTCAATTCCTCAGCACCACATAAACAGAAAAGGCCAGAAGTGGCGCTGTGGCTTAAGTGGTAGAGTGCTAGCCTTGAGAAAAAAGAAGCCAGGGATAGTACTCAGGCCCTGAGTCCCAAGCCCCAGGACTGGTGGGGGAAAAAAAAGTAGGCAGGCACATGGTTTATGCTTGCAATCCTACCTACTCAAGAGGCTGATTTGAAAATTATAGCCTAATCTGAAGACAGCCTGGGTAGGAACATCTGTGAGACTCTTACCACCACTTAACCATTAAAGAAACAACCACCAACACCCTGGAAATAGAGCTGTGACTCAAGTGATAGAGTGCTAACCTTCAGCAAAAAATGTTCAGGGACAGCTCCCAGGCCCTGAATTCAATCTGGAATACCAGCATACACACAAAAGGTATTGCCTAAGTGGTTTCAGTAACCTGGGTCTCACTGTAAGCCAGGGAACAGGGTACAAAGCCAGCTTTTGTGCTGATCTGCCTGAACTCATCTCAGCTCAAGGCCCAGTGGCCTTGAACAGATAATCTCTCCCGGGATTCCTTTTCCTTTGGCCTTGCTTAGCTTGAGGAGAGGCAGCAGTTTGCTGATTTAGCATTAAAGTTCAGGGCATCCCTTCTGGCAGGCTCTTTCTGATAAGGCTTTGAATTGCCACTTCATTCCTCTCAGCCTTGGTAATAAATGGGAATAAAACACTCACAGGCAGCAAGAAAAAGCTGTCTTGTATCCCTTGATTTTGTGTATGTGTGTATGTATGCTGGGGTTGAACTTAGGTGCTGGGTGCTGTCCCTAAGCTTTTTGTGCTCAAGGCTAGTGCTCTACGGCTTGGGCCACAGCTCCACTTCCAACTTTGTTTGATTGATTGGAGATAAAGAGTTCACAGACTTTCCTGTCCAGGCTGGCTTTGAACTGTCATCCTCAGATCACAGGCTTGAGCCACTGGCACATGGATAGCATTTCTAATTTTTTGCCAAAGCTCTGTCTCAATTCAGGAAATGATAACTCTCTCAAACATACCAGTGCCTTTTGTTTTGGAGAACTCAGATTTGTTTTCCCTGTATGTACATATGATTGTAGATTTTTTAAAAATTCATCTGTAAGTAGTGTTGCCAAAGTTAAAAAAAAAAGTGAACACACACTCAAATGGAAAATAGGACTCAAGCCAGCAAGCACAAAGATGGTTTGTTTCTGTTAATGTCATCTCTGGGAGCAGCCAAGTGGGGGAACTGGGTGTCACTGTTAGTTTCAGAGTTCTGCAGGTGTGTACAAGGTAACTTTTTGCTCCTAAAAAGATGGGTGCTGATAATCTTAGTAACCAACTCAGGAGGCTGAGACCTGAGGGTTATACTTTGAAACCCACCAGGGGAAGGAAAGTCCATGAGATTCCTATCTCCAATTCATGAGCAAAAAGTCAGAAGTGGAGCTGTGGCTCAAGTGGCAGAGCACTAGCTCAAGGAAAAAAAAAAAGCTCAGGGACAAAGCCCAGGGCCCAGAGTTCAAGCCCCAGGAGTTGGAGGGGGGCGGGGGGAAGATGGTAGAACTCTCATTGATTTTTTGGAAGATACCTATATTCTCTCTTATACCCTTTCTTGATGGAGTCTCACCATGTTTTTCTCTGAACTAGGCAACCATGCCTGTGACCCATCCTGAAATCAGTTTGAACCTTGAACTCTCTACACTCCTGGGTCTCTAAATGGCAACTCTGTTGGCTTCCAGCCTCATCCCTTCTCATCCCCTAGTCCTAATCTCTGTACTCTGACCTTGTGGGTTGGCCTGTTCAGGGGTTATCACACAGGGCCAGATCCAAGGAAGTGCTTTCCGTATGTTAATCTGAAACATGAGGTAATATCCTTCAGACTGATATGGTGCTTCAGAACTGATTCACATGCTCCCTGGAGCCCAGAGAGGAAGTATGACATTAAACTATCCCCTTGTGCTCTTTACTTTCACTGGAACTTCCTAGCCTCTTCTCCTACCTGAACATGCTGCTCCAATGCTTTCCCTTGTCTCTGGCATTTTTCCTCTTGCTGTAAAACACCTGTGACAGTTGGGTGCTGGTGGCTTATGCCTATAATCCTAGCTACTCAGGAGGCTGAGATCTGAGGATTGTGGTTTGAAGATAGCTCAAGCATAAAGCCCATGACTCATCTCTAATCACAGAAAATCTCTTAATTAGTCACAGAAAAAGCTAAGTGGTACTGTGGCTCAAGTGGGGAAGTGCTAGCTTTGAGCAAAAAGGAGCTCAGGGATAGCCCTCAGGACCAGCAAAACAAAACAAAAACTATGACAAGTGGAGAAGGTCCAACAGGGCTCTAAAGCCACACTGTGTAACCACACAACTTATGAGCTATACATTAAGTAGGATGACTTGACCTTCCCAGGCCTGTTGGTAAACCAAGGAATCTCAATGAAGACTTGGGAACACAGGCTCTCATGTGTATAGGTGCTATCTGATAATATTAGCTGTCAGCTTCATCCAGAGCAGTTAGATGTTCTCAATTCACAAAGATAATGTCAGTCTTTAGAGGCCATATGGCAAGTTAAAGTTGACAGCACCGTTTATTTACTGTGCCATGCACTTGCCAGTTTCACCCATTGGTTGGTGGGTCCACACATCTGTTAGGTAAGCATACGAGGGCCTTGATTTGGAGACAGAGCTGGCTCCTGAGGGGAGAGTGGAGATACTGAGTTTAGGAGGGACTTCCATGATTGCAGTGAAGCAGGGCCATTTTTCTTTTTAGTGGCAGCAGGATGAGTGAGGGAAAGTTGAGACTCATTTGCCTTGGATGTAAGGGCTACTTTTCGGGTGATAACTGAAAGCTATGTGACCTGTTGCCTCACAGACAACATCTTTTTGCAGAAAGGCATTTCTTTTTTCATTTTGGTGCTATTACTAGGGCTTGAACTCCGAGCTGTCCTTAGCTTTTTGACTTAAGACTGCTGTTCTACCACGTGAGCCATATTTCCACTTGCAACTTTTTGCTAGTTAATTGGAGAATAGAATCTCACACTTTCCTGCCTAGGCTGTCTGTGAACTGCAATCCTCACATCTGAGCCTCTTGAGTGGCTAGGATTGAAGGGATGAGCCACAGCTCCCAGCCCAGAGTGGCAGTACCTGGTTTTATTTATTTTTTGGTCAGTTGTGGGGCTTGAACTCTGCCTGGGCATTGTCCCTGAGCTTTTTTTCCTCAAAGCTAGTACTCTTTATCACTTTGAGCCAGAGCTCCACTTACAGCTTTCTGGTGATTAGAGATAAGAGTCTCACAAACATTCCTGTTTGGGTTGGCTTCAAACCATGATCCTCAGATCTCAGCTTCCTGAGTAGGTAGGATTATAGGCGTGAGCCACCTGCACACAGATGGCAATACCTGACTTCAGGGCGCTTTCATTTATTCTCCTTCTGGTGAGAACGTTCATTTCTCCCTCTCAAAAGAAGCCAGCTGTTACTACTCACAGTCTATTTCTGCCTGCTTAGTGTCTTCAAGAACTATGGAAACAAACAATGATATTTTTAGTTCCCAACTCTGAGAAAATGAAGATGTTATTTTGGAATTTGGAACTCACATAATTTAGAGCAGAAAAATCACAAAGACTCATGGGAGCAGTACTATGGGCCTTTCCTGTTGGCTGTAACTTAAACAGACCCAAACCATGCTGCCTTCAGTGCCACTGGGAGGGAACATGCGGCACTGGCTGCCTGAGAATATCACTTTAAGAAATCTTTTTTTTTTTTTTTGCCAGTCCTGGGGTTTGAACTCAGGACCTGAGCACTGTCCCTGGCTTCTTTTTGCTCAAAGCTAGCACTCTACCACTTGAGCCACAGTGCCACTTCTGGCCTTTTCTGTGTATGTGGTGCTGAGGAATCAAACCCAGGGCTTCATGCATGCAAGGCAAGCACTCTACCGCTAGGCCATATTCCCGGCCCACTTTAAAAAATCTTGTGTGGTCAGGCACTGCCAGTGGCTCACACTTACAATCCTAGCTACTCAGGAAGCTGAGATCTGAGGATCAAGGTTCAAAGCCAGCTGGGGCAGGTTAAGTCCATGAAACTCTTATCTCCAATTAATTGCTAAAAACTGGAATAGGAGTTGTGGTTCAAGTAGTAGAGCACTATCCCTGAGCAACCTCACCCACCCCCAATCCCCTCCAAACCTAAGAGACAGCCCCCAGGCTCTGAATTCAAGCCCCAGGACCAACACAGAAAGAAAGAAGAAAAGAAGGTAGGAAGGAAGGGAGGGAGGAAGGAAGGAAGGAAGGGAGGGAGGGAGAAGGGAAGGAAGGAAGGAAGGAAAGAAGGAAGGGAAAGATTGTGTAAAGGCAGAGAGATCAGTTGTTTTTGTTTTGAGCCTATAGCTCACTAAGTAAAAAACAGACGACAGGACAAAACAGATTTAGAAAATGTCCTACAATGTGCATTTTATTTCATTCCATTATACAATGTTTACATACAGTTACAACTCTCTGAAAGCATGGTTTTGCTTGATCCATTGCGTGTAGTGCCTACGACTTTTCACTTTAGCAGGGAAAACTGGAAGCGTGGAAGTCCACCTCAGTGCTATCCTAGAGTGGTACAGGGCTGAGTGTGGGCCAGTCAGAAAGGAACGGAGTCCTTCAACACAGAAGAGCGGCGAGCGAGCGTGCTTTCAAACCCTCAGCCTCAATGCCACAGGCCTATGGGATCTGTGGTCTCATCTTGCAGTAAAACTTAACAATAAATTAGTGTTGGACACAACTCAAAATCGTACAATATTCAACAGAAGGCCCACAGGGGGCCTTTGTTTAAAGTAGCACCAATCCACACCTGATTGTCTCTACCCTCCAGCTGACCGGATGGTTGGCACTTCAAGTAAAGTCTTTGTGCTTTAGCGAGGACTCCGGTACTGACTTAAGCACCCTGCGTGTCTGAAGTCTACTAAGTGTGGCAATGTGGACCTGGGCAATGGCACGTGGAGCCCTCATCGCCTGCCACGGCTCGCCTACGTTCCCCACCCACCCTAGCTGGCTCTTTACGGATGTGGGTGTGACAGCGGTAAATGAAGTAAAGATGCGTTCAGGGGCTTTCACGATAAGCAGGTGTTTAAAAACAAAACAAAACAAAAAACCCAACACAACACAACAACAAAATAGAGCAATGTGGCCGCAGCTAGGGAGGTTCTCACATGTTGTTTAACTCCAGTAAAGTCTGATCCAGCATCTGATGCATACTAAGGTTCTCTTCTTTGGCATGAGCCACTTTCTCTGTGGTGAGATTAGAAAAGGGAGTCATGAATAGCTGCGCTACAGTGGCGGTCTGTACATGAGGCAGACACATCAATCACAAACACAGGAGGCAATGATTAGAACATGCTTTTAAGACATCACTCATTTCCAAACAAAGACTAGAGGGGGTGGGGTGGGGTGGGGAGGGGATCTGGGACTGAAAAATAACCACAGCACCTGCAACAGCAGGGCGAATGTGCGAACAGGGAGGGGAGGGGTACAATCCAAATACAGAGGCAGCACGATGATCACACCGAGGCAAATGAACACTGGCAGACACATGACTTACAGGCAGTTAAAGTCTGGGAGTCGTGTTGTAACACAGCCTCACAGAAAACAGAGGTGACAGAAATAGGGTTTGGATTAACTTTTCAAATGATTTATTTCTGTGGGTCAGCAACAGTTATCAACATGTTTCATGCACTTCATTAGGACATTCTCTTGATTTTTTTTGGTAGTATTCTATTTATTATTAGTTTGACATTCTCAGTAATGCCAACACCACCATTAAACTGGACAAAGCATACCTTTCAGACAACCGGGGACTTCTAGCATGAACTCCTGTTTGCAAAAGCTACTTTGCCTGAGCATAGGTATATTTAATTGTATTTCAAATACTATGCCAGAATGAAGTTAGGAGGAATACAAATATGGATTATATACATATATATGTGGGTATATGGATATTTGTCTAGAAGAAATAGAAAAAGTGTTTGGGCCCTCAGTAAGTATCAGTTCAAAGAGGACCTGTTATAGATAAGGATGCCAAGTCATAAATATTTCTCTGTGTACAGGTGTGTTTTATCCCAAAAGCAGGCTGGGGAGCTAAAATAATGTCACTGCTTCGGATATGGAGGGCAACCCAGGTCAGGTCACAACTCCTTTCCCTTTGAGCAGCTGTCAACAGAAAGCTGGACAGTCTCAGTTACATACACTTCCCACACATGGGTGCCATTCCTAGAATTCAGCCCAAGTTCCTCACACTTAATAGTTTTTAATCCTCATTCAGAGCCAGCTTTAGTTCATTAGTTAGGCGGCGGTTTTGCTCAAGTTGCTGGTAGAGTTGATCTGTACAGGTCAGCAAGCAGGTTAGCAGAAAAGAGGAGACAGAAAGAAGAGGTAAGGTTAGGAAGACTTGGTGAGAGGCAGTTAATAGAGAACACAGAGATACCTCAGGAAGGACAGCAACTGGTCTCCCCCTCAACAATCTACTCTTACCACAGGTCATCTGTCCTGTCCCTTACAAGGGTAGGCAAGAACAAAGAATGAAGACAGGCCAGGATCTCTTCGTGGAGGTACAGGACAGAAGGAATAGGAGTAGGGGAAGGAAACTGTCTCTTGTACCTCACTAAACTATCTTGTGAACCCAGCCATGGTCAGCAGGTTTGGGAACTGAGGCCCAGTTGCAGGCCAATCCGCATCAACCATACCTTCCCAAGATGCAGCGAAGCTCTCTGGGGAGACCCTGACCTACCCATTCCTGTCCATTCTTCCTGCACCCCAACACCTGCCTTCACAGCATGGGCTTTCTGCTCAGACAGTAACGAAGGAGTGACACAATGAATCTCCCTGTTCTTTCCCAATCGTCAGGATACAGGGGACATTTATTGAATGCTAATCCAACTTTCCTGGTGTGTAATTCAGATAGCAAAAGAACATCTCCATCATCTCCACTTGACACTGAAGCAGAATTCATCTGTTTACTCCAAGAGGATAGCCTGGCAATCATGTTTGGTGCCAATGGATGTGGATAACCCCGCAAACACCTGCGTGAAGACCAGTGAGAAGGCCTGCATTTGCCAAATACAACTTAATTGGTATTTGATGATCCTGGGGACAT
The DNA here is from genome assembly GCF_023159225.1 of Perognathus longimembris pacificus. Taxonomy (NCBI): domain Eukaryota; kingdom Metazoa; phylum Chordata; class Mammalia; order Rodentia; family Heteromyidae; genus Perognathus; species Perognathus longimembris. Next base: position 20,179,122 of record NC_063183.1, read on the forward strand.
TCACTGACAAGAATAGGTACTCCACAGGAAAAGCTGGGAGACGTATGATTGCTTTCACTGACATTGACCATAACAAGGGATCTGAAAAGTCTACTTAATGATATTGGAAAGCTACCAATCCAGGTGCTGGGAAAAATGTAGCCAGCCCCCATGCCTGCTGGGAAATGGGAGTTCTGCTAACTCATACATGGGAGGAGGCGGCTGTGCTCCTTATGTAATACTCAACATCTGCTGCTTTGTCCTTCATGCTCATCCAAATTATCTGTGTGGTCACATCACAGCTGTCACCTCCTCCAGGTGGCTCCCAGTTCACACTCACCTCACTCATCTGTGTGCGGACAAGATACCTAGCTCATCTCTTCTCACATCCCTGGCCTAGCAATGTGGCATGTGCTTGGGGGTTGCAAATGTAGACCCTGTTCCTAAGCTGGTTACCCTTGTCAGCCTGGGCAAGTGTTGACACAGGCAGGATGGTTTGCTGAGCCCAAATGTTTGTCTAGCTAGAACAAAAGACTTTTAGAGGGACCACAGAGAATCCTTGTGAATTAGCTTCTGCTTTCTTGGGGGCGGTCCGGTGAGCTGGTGGGCCTAGGGGCCCTGACGACAGGGACCAAACATACGAACACACCTGTTCCTCATAGGCTCCAGTTACCCAAGACCACTGGTACTCAAGACCCTGCAGTGATTCTGGTCTGGTTCAGTTTGGGTTTTTGAAGCAGCTATAGCCTCGGGCTAGCCCTCTTCATGAGAAGTCTGGGCCCCCAGGATCTTCACCCCCTTTCTGTGTACTTGTTCTGGAGCACCTCAGCCTGCATCTCCCATCCATTACTTTCCCATACCCCATATGGACACTACTCATATTTGCTCAGTAGAACTTGCAGACTGGTTCTAGAAAATTCCCTAGGGCACAATGACCCAGAAAAGGGTCATGTCTGTTCCTCTGAATTTGAAAAACAAGGCAGGAATCAAGGTGAAAAGTGAGCACAAGGAACCTCTGGAAAAAGAAAAAGAGGAAACTGGAGAGGACTTGGTACTCTTGAGAGAGACAATGTCCAGATTATGAATTTAGGAGTCTATCTCACCATTACTAAGACACTTTAATACAAAACCATTTTCTTTGCTCTAAAGACTTTTCAGAGTGACTGACACTGTCTCCAGGGCTGGTGATATTTATCTAGGGACAGTGGTCATCAGCCCTCCTGAGCTAACAATGAACCATGCACAAAACAGGTGTGTGATCGAAACAAGAGGAACAGACCCTTCCTGCTGAAGACAAGAAATGTTGGGAACTAAGAAGCTAAAGTTCATTTTAAAGTTCTAATTTTGCAATTGAAAATAAGAAATTAAAAAGAACTCAGACTTGCCGTTTGTGGCATCAAATAGCAAAGACCAAATAAAATACTTTTTTTTTTTTTTTTTGCCAGTCCTGGGCCTTGGACTCAGGGCCTGAACACTGTCCCTGGCTTCCTTTTGCTCAAGGCTAGCACTCTGTCACTTGAGCCACAGCGCCACCTCTGGCCATTTTCTGTATATGTGGTACTGGGGAATTGAACCCAGGGCCTCATGTATGAGTCAAGCACTCTTGCCACGGCCATATTCTCAGCCCCATAAAATACATTTTGTACTGTGAACTCTACCACTTATTCTGTTTTCTGGGGGATTAGCACCAACTGTAATGGCTGTATGTTTTTTTTTTTTTTGCCAGTCCTGGGCCTTGGACTCAGGGCCTGAGCACTGTCCCTGGCTTCTTTTTGCTCAAGGCTAGCACTCTGCCACTTGAGTCACAGCGCCACTTCTGGCCATTTTCTGTATATGTGGTACTGGGGAATCGAACCCAGGGCTTCATGTATACGAGGCAAGCGCTCTTGCCACTAGGTTATATCCCCAGCCCCAGGCTATATGTTTTTTATATGTTCACAAATGGGGGTGGAAGGAGGAGGGTGGAGGAAATCCCAGCTACTAAACCCAAGGTAATACCAGTACAACCCTACCTAAAGAATATATGAGGTGCCAGGCACCAGTGGCTCCTGCCTGTAATACTAACTACTGAGGAGGCTGAGATCTAAGGATTGTGGTTCAAAGCCAGGCTGGGCAGGAAAGTCTGTGAGACTGTTATCTCCAATTAACCCCCAGAAAATCAGAAGTGGTGCTGTGGCTCAAAGTGGTAGAGTGATAGCCTTGAGTGAAAAAGCTCAGGGACAGTGCCCAGGCTCCAAGTTCAAGCTCCACAACCAACCAATACCAATGTGGGTGTATTGCCTAAAATGTCATTTTCCTGATGAAAATGAAGACACCTGTATGTGGATCTCCTTGAGCTAGAACAAGGAAAAGGACAAGGCCACAGTCGGAATGTCTACTCCTCAGCAACTTTTTTCATATGTGAATGCCTAGTACAGGGAGTCATGGGATGGCTGTAGCCATCTCTTAACTAGCCACATCCCTCTCTGAACAGGGCCATCTCCCTATCAACACAGAGGGTCACCACACCCCCTTAGACCTCTGGCAGAGCAAAACATTGCTCATTCCAGATTTTCTGAGTCCCAACAAACACTTGTTCACCCATGCAGAGATTCTTGGCCCAAAATGCATTCTAAACCCACAGATGCTTAGGTCTCTGGCAGGGATATAGCCACAGGAACTATTTTTACAAGTCCCCACAAGGAACTACTACTTTAGAGACACTTGATAATTCAGTTGGATGTGGTAGTATCCACCTGTAATCCCAACCATTGGGTGAGGAAAGAGGATTGTGAATTTAGGGTTGGCCTGGGCTACATAGTGAAGACTCTGTCCAGACAAAAACAAAACAACAAAACTCTTGCTATTAATGTAGAATGTTCAGATGGGAAAAAAGCAGCAGTCAGAAATTAACCCTTAAGTACAAGAAGCACAATTATAGTTTTATTCAGTACTGAGATGAAATGTCAATAAATAAGAAGTAAAAAGGATAGCAAACAGAAACAGCTTACTACAGTGTTTATTTTACACTGGATGAAGAGCTCCCGAACAATAGAAAGCAATGTGTCTGGCCCTAGGGCGGGCACTAAAAGAAAACCCAGGGTCAGCTGGAGAACAGACAAACGCAGAACTCAGAGAGATGGGACATCCAGCTGGAGGAAGGAGTCTTGAGAGAGGTGAAGCAAAGAAACTTATCTGCATGAAGACAAAAGATGGGAGAGAAAGAACAAAGTGGCACAATGCAAAAACAAATGAAAGGGAAAACCAAATTAACAGATGAGAGCAGCACTTGAAACACAGGTGAGAAGCAGATGTGGGAAACCTACTACTGCTGGCAGAAGTGGTGCCGACCTCTCTGGGGGTCAATCCATCCTTGCCCACTAAGGTATGGACAGACTTGTCCTATTTATCCCCAGTCAACTTTAGGGAAGACCCAGGAACAGGATTTAAAAGTCAGTTTTAGGCAAAACCTTTCTTGCATGAGATTGGGATCCATGTCTCATGGACTTTGTCAGAACTTGGCATCTGATGCTTGCTTTTTGTTAATTGGAGGGTGCCTCTACCATTGGAGCCATACCTCCACCACCTCAAACTTTTCTTGGGGTTATCTCACCATATTTGATGCCAAGTTTTCCCCATAGATGGCACTTTAGTGCTGGGGAGGACCAGAGAGGTAGATGAGCTGACCCCTCTCTTTCCAAGTGAGGGAGAAGAGGCACAGTTTCCATGGTGACTGCTAGGCCTCTAAGGGCTGTGATAGTACAGCCCTTAAGGCCAAAGCACATGCAAACTACTTGGTTCTCTGTGCGGGTAAAGAACTAACAAGTGAGCCTAGAAAGTCACACGTTCAGCATTAGTGGAACCCAGTGTGAAAACACTCCAGGTTAGAACTTAAAAGAGGCAAGTTAAGTTTAATGTCTAAATTTGGTTAGTAATATGTTGTTAGTGGTGTATGTTCGAAGTTTGTTTGAGAACAAGGTATTCACTTAACATTACAGCCTCGTGGGAGGAATGCCAAAGTCAAGCTGCACAAGCTGTTGTGTTTCCCATATCTTTGCCACAGGTAGTGTCCAATGTTTACAGTGGGGACTTTTAATTCCTTTTACTGTAAACAAGAAAACTATAGGCTTGGTTAACTAGCAGTGTGCTTACTTTGTGAGGCAGAGATGTGCTTCCAGAGGATTCTTTAGGTTGCACTGGGTCAAGCTTAATTCCCTTTCCTCAGACCTTTGATTATCTTATTCTTTAAGGTTTCCTTACATTTACATTGCTTTTTATAAAAATGGTCAAATTGTACTTCATAGAATCTCAGAAAACCAATTTTGGTATTTTTTCCAAAGTTCCCACATGACAGATTGGCCTTCTAGTTTTACTTGAGTCTACTGAATTTTTGTTTTTCTTATCCCTGAATTGGAACGTGAAACTCAGGGCCCAGGTGCTGTCAGTTAGGCTCATTACCACTGGGCCACAGCTCCACTCAAATATTTTGCTGGTTAACTGGAGATGTGTCTTATGGATTTTGCTTCCCCAGGTTGGCTTTGAACTGGGATCCTCAGGTCTCAGCCTTGTGAGTAGGTTGGATTACAGACCCAGTGGCACTCAGCTTTAGTGGATTTCTTAAAAAAGACTAGTTTGTAAGGCCATTTCTATTCCAAGAATTCAATATTCATTACTTTGTGGGAACAAACTAGATCAGTGTTTCTAAAGGAAAAGGATTCTCTAAGGATAATGGTTTGCACTGATCTACTTGGCCTTTAGATTGGTACAATGTAAAAAAGGATAAGGGCCACCCAGGTTGTGAGAGAAAGCAGAGAGCAGGGCGCGCAGATGGAGGTCATGGAGTGGGAGTGAGGAGCCAGGGTGAGCTCATCATAGAAGCAGGAGGGTGCTGATGGAGCAGGCAGGGTGCATGGACATTTACATGGAAGTCATATCGTTGAGAGCGTGGTCCAGCTCCTCGCTGATGGCCTTGTACTTCAGTTTCTGAGCGTACAGCTCATCTACGAGCAGGAAGTGGAAGGCAGAGATGCAAGGACATGGAGAGTGACCGAGAAATGGAGGGGGAAGGAGGATGGGCATGGGCCATCCCCCCACGGCAGCAGCGCAGCGAGAAAAGGCAATGCATGGAGGGGGGAGGTGGAGCCGCAGCAGGAGGCCAGTGCAGGAGGCGTGTGGTTTGGTTTTAAATAAATTGAGGAGAAAAAACAAACACAAAAACAAAGAGAACAAAACCCATTAGAAAATAAAACGAGAAAAGACTCGATATGAAAAAGTGTAATAAATATGGCAGGCATATCAGTGACTTTTGTTAAACCTGAAAGAAAGCCACGGTAGGCCAACTGTCTTTCCTGGTGAGTAGTGGAACATTTTTTTTTTTTTAAACAAAGCTGTGTTTTAATAACCCCAGGGTTGTCAGACACCTGTAGCTTTAAACAGTGGGAAAAACACTCCAAAGACAGCATTTGTGACTAAATTCTTAACTGGCTCCACCTTCAAGCCACTAACTTCCTGACCAAACTAGACCCTCTGGTCTATTTATTCCCTAGTATCACCTAAACTTCTTCCCACTTGGGCCACTGGGTACAGCTCCAGGAGGCTTGACAAAGGGGACAGCCATACTTTTTAGGGTGATGTTTCCTGCCTTGGTTGCTTAGCAACCATACCTGGGTTATTGCCAACTGTTTCCCCTTCCCCAGCCACTTCTGCCATTGCTAGAGGTTTTGTTTTCCTTTTCACAGGTAACCCATCACAATCCTCAAAGTCTAACATTTAAGATTTCTATGAGATAGAGTGGGTGCTGTTTAAGTAAAACCTAAAAGCTTTAGGGGAGAGATGCTTCAGGACACTCCCAAGATACAATGTGCTATTGACTCCCACAGCATACCCTTTTATGATAAAATAGAACATTTTGCTCATGAATAACTTAAAAACTGCAAGACCTTCCATTGAACTCATACTTGGAAGATAGGTCATATTTAAAATTCACACTGTTTGACAATTGGAAGGAATCACTAAAGACACAAAATAGACCTCTACCCTTACATGTAAGCACCTTCGTCAGATACTGACTTAGGCTTGCTTCTGAGGACCATGAGGCAGGGCTGAATGGCATTTGCCATTAAAGCAGACACATGCACGGTCTGATAGCTAACCAGTCACCTCAAGAACTGAGGACTCCAGACTAAGAGCTTAAGAGTCACAGGATAGTTAGGTAGAAGGTGCAAGAGCAAAGTTGATCATGGTGGATGAACATGGGTTGGACAACCACTTCGCCAGGTCAGAATTCAACCATAAGGATTAATTTTTTTTTTTAAGTTTAAGATCTTACCTTCTAAGTCGTCAATGCTTTTCTCCAACTTAGTTACTGACCTCTCCGCAAATTCAGCCCGAGTCTCAGCCTATAAGGATTTAAATGGAGTCAAAGTTGGGAAGACACACACACACACACGCCAGTCCTGGGCCTTGGACTCAGGGCCTAAGCACTGTGCCTGGCTTCTTTTTGCTCAAGGCTAGCACTCTGCCACTTGAGCCACAGCGCCACTTCTGGCCATTTTCTATATATGTGGTGCTGAAGAATTGAACCCATGGCTTCATGTATACGAGGCAAGCACTGTTTCCACTTGGCCATATTCCCAGCCCCAAATTTCATACTTCTATCAGCTATAGATCATGAAACTCAAGGACATCACTCAGGAAATGGATCTGAAAGCACTACTGAGAGAGTGATGGAAGCTAACAGAGCACATTAATTCCAAGACTAGCTCTATATAACCCTGGCTTGGATCATCATAGTCTGAAAATGAAGCCAGTGAGATTCTTATCTCCAGTTAATTACTCAAAACAAAACAAAACAGCTGGAAATGAAGCTGTGGCTCAAGTAGTAGAGCATTAGCCTTGAGGAGAAAAAAAAAAAAAAAGCTCAGAGAAAGCACCCAGGCCTAGAATTCAAACTCCAGGACTGACAAATAAATATATAAATCCTGTAGGCTTCATGCAAAATTCTCCTATAGTATTACCTCCTTCAGCTTGTCAGAAAGGACCTTGATCTCTTCTTCATATTTATCTTCCTTCTGTGAGTACTGTAATTAGAAAAGAACATTCCAGATGTCAAGCTGTAGCTCCTGGTCGGTCCTCATGCCTTCTAACAACAAGACTGTGCCAACCCAGCCAACAGATGTTAAGGATCTCCTCGCAGGTAACAGAACCTCCAATATCAAATGGCTTGCTACAATAGATTCTCTGCTTTCCTGCCTATTGTTTTACACGGGATAAGAACAAGATAACTATCCACTTGGCACTGTGCTTAAATTAAATTGACGACCTGTCAACGTAAAATACATTCTTTATTACAAACACCTTAAATCCTGTTCTCTGCAATCGCCATCAGGAAATCATGTCAAAATGTTGTCATTTACTAGAGTGCCACCTGGGCTATTGTCACCGGTGGCAGCCATGCTGAAAAGATGATGTCTTCCCCACTCCACGCTCCTGGCCTACCTTCTCAGCCTGAGCCTCCAGTGACTTCAAGTTGTTCGTCACAGTTTTCAATTCTTCTTCAAGCTCGGCACATTTGCTAATGTTTTCCACCAGAGGCAGAAAGGGTGGGGGACAAGCCAGAGGAAAGGAGAGAGAAAAAGGAGAGGGATGGGAAAAAATGAAAATCGAATCCTAGAGACGAAGGGCTGCCTTAAAGTAGCCAAACCATCAGGAGTGAAAAGGCTCTGTTTCACAAAGACACTGCCTTCCAGCCTCACGGCAGAGGAAAAGCAGGGCGACAAAATCCAGGGTGATAATTTGGCTTCTGATTTGGCAGCCATGAAGAGTGATTGAGTACTTACGAAGGGGAAAAACAAAGGAGCATAAAGGACCAAGAGAAAGCACTCAAAGCAAGATATAAACAGCAGAGGTATAGTGAAGGTGCAGTGGTTACACCAAACCAACCAGGAGGCATTGAAGCTGGGTTGCAGTTAAACCTAGGAACCACACATGAGCCATCAGTACCTTATCCTCTGCAGCCATTAATGCTTTCAAGGTCTGATCCATTATTCTTAATTGTTCTTCCAGCTGTCGAACTTGGCTGTTAGTGGACACAGGAAATGCACAAGGCCATTCACAAAATCAGTGTGCAGGTAAGGCATGCAGTGCTATACGCATTCACACAGACACTCCACTGGCTCCTCCGCGTTCCACGCTCGTGGCTTGTCCACATCACATGTGCACGGGAGGAGGCGGAATGGAAACAGGTCAATGTGCAGCGGCCACAAGGTCATGCTGTTTAGTCACTGCTCCGCAGCACCCCACACACGGCCTCGGGGCAGCGGCCCACTTACCCTTCTGAGAGCTCAGCCCGCTCCTCCGCACGTTCCAGGTCACTCTCAATGATGACCAGTTTACGGGCAACCTGCAGCAGGACAAGCACAGTACATACACACCGTGGAGCTGGTGCGTTTGGGGGGGAGAAAGCCAAAATTCTTGTCTAGACAGATTCTCCTCGCTCCAATGACCATGCTCTTGAGTGCCCACCAAGACCCAGAATGGCCATCTACAATCATGGTCGCATGCTGACGTCTGTATAATTATACCATAGGGAGGCCAGAGCATGGAATGACAAATACGAAATCCGCAGTCTCAAAAATAGCAGTTTGATGAGCCATGACACATTTTCTACTGAAGAGGTGGAGACTGCTAAGAAAATCCTGAAAATAACCCTAGGTGCTTCTCTAACATTAGTTCTGCCCATCAGCCTTCTCCTGTGGGGGTGGCTGGAAAGGAATGCAGAGGCACTACCATGACGGGAGTGGGCACTGATGCAAATCTGCATCCAGGCAGAGTGAACCTGAGAGAAGAAAGGCTCCTCTGAAGCAGTTCAAAATTAGTGGGCAGAGAATAATAACCTGGACCAAGAATGCAGATGAGAGCCAGGACAGCCATGATGTGACACAGGGAAAAAGATGAAATCTCTTGTTGTTTGTTTACAATGCTGGGTAAAACTAGAACTGACAGTCATGGTGGCTCAAATGAGACAGGTCACTTTCATGGGGATGTGTCCAGCAGCTGATGAGGAGGACCTAGGTTGACAATGGGTTTCTACCACCCCGGAAGAGGAGACTCCTTGATTCTGTTGAGCACAGCTCATGGTCTCCAAGAGGCCTGAACTGGATGAACTGCTAGTCGAACCCCATTGCAATAACAACTTGTGCCATGACAGCACCGCAACCTCCTTTTTCAAGGGTTCAACTCTTCCTTTCCCTGGCCAAAAACTTTTGTCCTAGGCTTTGGGACATGGGAGGATTTTTTTTTTTTTTTTTTTTTTTTGGCCAGTCCTGGGGCTTGGACTCAGGGCCTGAGCACTGTCTCTGGCTTCTTTTTGCACAAGGCTGGCACTCGGCCACTTGAGCCACAGCGCCACTTCTGGCCATTTTCTGTATATGTAGTGCTGGGGAATTGAACCCAGGGCCTCATGTATATGAGGCAAGCACTCTTGCCACTAGGCCATATCCCCAGCCCATGGGAGAAATTTTGATCTTTCTTCCTATTGCTACTGACTGGCTTCACGATAGACCCGAGATTCCTGGGTAGGCTCAAAATAAGACCCAATTTCAATAGACAAAGAAATATTTCCTTTAAAACCACCCACTGTGCCAAGGAGGCAGAGTGCTTCATCTAGTAATCAAGACTGCAATACTGCTCCCTTCAGGCCACTCCTGGAACTCCACAAGACTCTGGGCCCCAGGATCTGACCTCCTCATATTTGCGGTCGGCATCTTCAGCAATGTGCTTTGCCTCTTTGAGCTGGATCTCCTGAATTTCCATTTTTTCTTCATCTTTTTGGGCTCGACTTTCAATGACCTTCATGCCTCTGGAGAGAAAGACAAAACAGGAAAACCAAGATGTAGAGCTGACCTCCTTAACTCATTGTGTACTGCTGTGCCCGGGCGAGGCTTAGTGAGGATGGCAGATCAGAACAGAGCACAGAGCCACTTCCATGTTCTGAATCATGAAGCAGGACTCCTCTCATTGTGAATGCAATCATACACTTTGGGTAAGGGCAAAACCTAATGTTAAAGGTACAATGTCAGAAACCTATTTGAATCTAGGAAGCAAGGAAACAAGAAAAGCCATCTGGGTTTATTAAATATAAAAGAATTGTTTCCCCTTTCTGAGGTAGAGCACTGCTTGAAAGCAGATCCACACTAAGACACGAACACAGGAAATTTTATCTTTATATATCTCTTCCACAGAAAAGAAACTAAGTTCTAAGCTGGGCACCAGTGGTTCATCCTGTAATCCTAGGACTGAAGCCAGCCAGCCCAGGAAAAGTCCATGAAACTCAGCTTCAATTAACCACACACCACACCACATCACCACCCCCCCCCCCCCCCGCCACATGCTAGAAGTAGAGCTGTGGCTCAAGTGGTAGAGCCTTGAGCACAAAAGCTAAGGAACAGTGCGCCCAGGCCTGAAATCAAGCCTCAGGACTGGCACAAAAAAAGAAAAAGGAAGAAACTGTAAGTTCTGTCTGTAATAGAATTTTCTCTAAACAGGAATGTGGAGACACAGGGCTGACACTGTTTCTTTGCTGATGTGCATAGTAGGGTCCTGTGGCACAATCTTACATATCAAAAAGTATTAACTGATCTGGTATTTTACAGATTTATGGAATAACATAATGGGACTGACAGATCGGAATTTTAAGAAAACAATAGCACTCTTTTTCTTTTCCTTTTTTTTTTTTTTGTTTTTTGATAAAAGTGCTAGAGACCCAGGTTCTAGTCTTGGCTCAGCCACAAGTATGCAGTGAGCCTTTGGAGAGGCGATGTCAATTTCTGAGGCCTAGTTTTTCTCCTTTATAAAACCAGGGATTGGAGTAGAAGGATCTCCCAAGTCCTTTCCCGGCAGTGCCTAATAACTAACTGGCTGCCAGGTTCACTGGCTGGTTTGTTTCAGGAAGATGTCAGCCGCAACACCACCATACGTACACACTTCAGGTTCCTGAAGCACACTAAGAAGCAGGAAATAGGGAGCTCAACCCCTGCCCAGGGCACAGCACAGGCAGGTTCACCTGCAGTGTTTTAGCCTCACCCAGCTATGCCATCCCTCAGCTGGCAGAATGCTCATGGGAGTCTTGCCTGGGGTGTGTCTATGCAATGTGGTAAACACATTACTTTGAGTTGGTCAGCCTTCCAGAACACGTTGGCTGGTCTAGATGGGAACCAGTTTTCCCTTACTGCAATGAGCCAGGTAGAGGCAGGTGGATTGCACCTGCATGTACACATGTGTCTTATGTGTACTGAGTACGAGGTGCTATGTTTTGTTTTTACAGATCCTTTATTTTCCACCTATTTGACGAGTGTATGTCTAAGCTTCCTTGATGTGTGTGTGTCTGTGTGCACGCACATGCATGTGCCAGTACTGGGCCTGGGCTTTATCCCTTAGCTTTTTCACTCAAGGCTGACAACTATACACTTGAGCCACACAATTCCACTTCCAGCTTTTTTGGTGAATAAGTGGACATAGGAATCTCTTGGACTTTTCTTGCCTAGGCTGGCTTCAAACTGGGATCCTTGTATCTCAGCCTTCTGAGTAGGAATAAGCCACTGGCACCTGGCTCTGGCACTGGCACCTGGTGCATTTTTTAAATTACAAAGCCTGTGTGGTTAGGGGGTGAGGAAAGGAGGAGGAGGAGTCTCTATCCCTTGAATTCCTTGTATTCCAGAATTGCATGTCTGTCTCCCTCATTGGTGCTGTGAGGATGACAAGAAGATCTTTCACCTTTTTTTTTTTTTTTTTTTTGGCCAGTCCTGGGCCTTGGACTCAGGGCCTGAGCACTGTCCCTGGCTTCTTCCCGCTCAAGGCTAGCACTCTGCCACTTGAGCCACAGCGCCGCTTCTGGCCGTTTTTTTTTTTTTTTTTCTGTGTATGTGGTGCTGGGGAATCGAACCTAGGGCCTCGTGTATCCGAGGCAGGCACTCTTGCCACTAGGCTATATCCCCAGCCGATCTTTCACCTTTTTACAATCTAATCATGCCTTTACATACAGAAGGTGTCTTTTTTTCTTTTTTCTTTGGGGGGGGGCAGTCCTGGAGCTTGGACTCAGGGCCTGAGCACTGTCCCTGGCTTCTTTTTGCTCAAGGCTAGCACTCGGCCACTTGAGCCACAGCGCCCCTTCTGGTCATTTTCTATATATGTGGTACTGAGGAATTGAACCTAGGGCTTCATGTATACGAGGCAAGCACTCTTGCCACTAGGCCATATTCCCAGCCCAGAAGGTGTCTTAAGTAGGGAATGTAAAGTCCCCGGGACCAAAGGCCTTGTGCATGCTACGCAAGCATGCTGCCACTGAGCTACACCCACCACCCTCCAAGGACCATAAAATTTTAAACCTCATAATGCAGAGAAGCCCCAGAGCTCATCCCCCGAGGAGGAAAGGCTGTGCTACAGGGGCTGGATGAAGCCTTCTCACCTCTCGCTCTCATCTGCTGCCTTCTCGGCCTCCTCCAGCTTCTGCAGAGCTGTTGCCAGACGCTCCTGAGCACGATCCAGCTCCTCCTCAACCAGCTGGATGCGTCTGTTCAGAGAAGCCACGTCGGCCTCAGCCTAGGCAGAGAGTGAAAGGCATGTCAGTGCTGGAGAGAAAGTTTTGAGGGTGGTACCTTCAGGAAGTGGCAGGGACTGTTTCAGACAGGAAGTCTGGGCCTGGTGGTGAGCTAGCTATCTTTAAGTGCATTATGAGCCCTGGCTAACTCTGGAGTTCTGAGATATGTGCATAAGATGATTTACAGAGTGAGCATCATACTTGGATAAGCACAAATGTAGATGCACAATTCTCGTCAGACAAATGGACAAGCAATAAACACTCCCAGAGATTTCTCCCACAGATTTCCTGGCTTTCTTTGGATGCTGGGGAACAGTTTTATCACTGCCCCACAATTACTGGGGGGGAGGGGGGCGGTGTGCAGAGACAACAGAATGTCCCAAGCTCAGGTATATGAGCCGTTAAGCAGTATGGTCAGTAACTAGAATCAGGAATTTCATTTGACTCTTTCTCTGAGCTGCTTTCTCTTTTCTTTTTGCTTTGTTCAGAGACTGAGACTGGAACTCAGTACCTGATGCATTTGCTCATTGGCTAACTAGCATTCTACCAACTGAGCCATGCTTCCAACCCTGAGCCACCTTCTCAAAGGAGCCTTAGCATGCAATGATTTCAAAACTACTTACCTTATGGAGATCAGCAGTCTAGAACCCGCCCCCACCTCACCTCATCTCTTCCATAACCCTTTAGAATCACTAGTCACACTGGAACAAGGTCAAAATAAAATCTGCAGGTGTTTTGGACCTCAGCCTACTGGAATTTCTAGCAAGTCAAAGTAGCTACAAGAAAAAGAATCAAAGTACTAAGGAGAAAATAACATGGATACAATGTTTTCTTTTCCTACTTGGATGATACCTTTGAATTACAATGTTTCTTTCTTGAAGATACAATGTTTCTTTTTTGGGCTACAATAATGACAACTATCCTAAACACTTGTTACTGTGTTTCTGAGATCACTTGCAGCATCCTGATAATGGCCATTTAAAGACTACAGGAAGCCTGAAGCTAGTGGCTGACACCTGCAATCCTAAAAACATGGGAAGGGCCAGGTTTTGGGCCAGCCTGGACAAAAAAAGTTCATGACCCCTGCCCTCCCCATCTCAATAGAAAAAGCTAGGTATGGTGTCCTACACCAGATACTGTCATCTCAGATACTGTGGGAAGTATAAATAGGAGGATCATAGAACAGGCTTTGATGTGTGTGTGTGTGTGGGGGGACCATAACAAAAGCAAAGATACCTTATCTCAAAAGTAATCAGGGGCTGGGGATATAGCCTAGTGGCAAGAGTGCCTGCCTCGGATACACGAGGCCCTAGGTTCGATTCCCCAGCACCACATATACAGAAAACGGCCAGAAGCGGCGCTGTGGCTCAAGTGGCAGAGTGCTAGCCTTGAGCAAAAAAGAAGCCAGGGACAGTGCTCAGGCCCTGAGTCCAAGGCCCGAGACTGGCCAAAAAAAAAAAAAAAAAAAAAGTAATCAGAACATATTGTCTTGTTTGTTCATTTATCTGTCTTTGGGGGACATAACGGGGGGAACAGAAATGGAGGGACAAAGGGTGAATGAATGTAGCAGTGGTACTCACTAGACACTATGCTGAAAATGAACTATATAACTTGTTGGTGAGGATGGGAGAGGAAAACTGGGAGAGTGAAGAAAGGGGTGACATTTTCCAAAAAGAAATGTACTCATTACCTGACTTATGAAACAGTAACATCTCTGTACGTGACCTTTATAATAACAATTAAAAAAGAAAAGGAGGAGAGAGTAATCAGAACAAAAAAAGACTGGAGTCATGGCTCAGCAGTAGAGTCCCTGACTAGCAGCTGCAAAACTCAAAAGTCAAACCCCAACACTACAAAATGAACACCACCACATGCGGCTGCTGTTACCATCACTACCATTACATGAAGAAGATCAGGAACTAGTCGGGTACTATTTGCTCCTGCTCATTCTTTGTGTGTGTATGTGTGTGTGAGAGAGAGTCCTGGACGTGGGCGATGTCCCTGAATATTATTTGCTCAAGGCTAGTGTTCTGCTACTTGAGCCACAGCTCCACTTCTGGCTTTTTTGGTGTCTCAACAGACTTTCCTGCCTAGGCTGGTTTCAAACTGCAATCCTCAGATCTCAGCCTCCTACGTAGCTAAGATTATAGACATGAGGCACTGGTATCTGCCCTCCCCGCACCCCTTCATTGTGAGGTGGTTTGTCCAGGGTTCTGGGCTCCTAAGTCCCCATGCTAAATTCTCTCCATACATCTCTTGTCTTTACTGCACTGTCAGCTCTTACAACTAGGAAAGACATTCTCTGCAGAGCATGGGTTCAGTAAGTGAAACAGGTATTTAGCTTCTCCAGCTCATGGTGAAGTCAAATGTATATACTGTGTCATGGCCTCCAGTCAAAGGAATTCCTGAACACTTGGCTAGATTGGTAGAATTTTTTTTTTTTTTTTTTTTTTTTTTTTTTTTTTTGCCAGTCCTGGGCCTTGGACTCAGGGCCTGAGCACTGTCCCTGGCTTCCTTTTGCTCAAGGATAGCACTCTGCCACTTGAGCCACAGCGCCACTTCTGGCCGTTTTCTGTATATGTGGTGCTGGGGAATCGAACCCAGGGCCTCATGTATACAAGGCAAGCTCTCTTGCCACTAGGCCATATCCCCAGCCCCAGATTGGTAGAATTTTAAATGCTGAGCCTCACCTGGGGAAGAGGTAAATAGGCATGTGCAACCAAGATGAAAGACTGGATACATTCAAAGACACTTTCATCTCAACGAAAATGACCACAGAGTCAAGGCTAGTGGAGGCAGGGAGCAGTGCCAGTGTGCAGTGAGCTGCAGAGAGGCACCCACCCAGTCAGCCCTCAGCGCAGGAGGTAACCGCACCTGGCGAGGGGTGACTTGGTAGGTGACAGCTGGTGTCCCTTTGTTTTCTCTGAAGGGTGAGGGTAGCAGGGATGACAAGTTAAAAAATCATTCTTCATATAGGTAAAAAAAAAAAACATGTTGGAAGGATGTATACATTATAGGTGTATTTTGGGGTCTGGTTAGATTGCTTCATTTTTGTGTGGAAATCTATTCCTTTTGTGGAGGGGAAAGGGATGGGGGTGGAGGGGAGTTGGGGGTGAAGGATGGAAATGATCCAATGATCTTGAAAGGTGAAACCAAAATGGCCACCAAAAAAAAAAGTCTCTGTTAGGAGCCCCAAACATGTGCTCAAAACCTTTTTCTCTAAAAGCAAAAACCCTTCCATGTTTCAGATGCTGCAGCCTATCACAGATCTGAACAAGATTTTCACAACACTTCTGTAGCCAGCAAAGTTCCATGCTTTGCTTTAGATCTGGGCCCAAACCTCAAGGACTTTGTACTCATAGAGGGACAGCTGTTTAGGCTCTGGGGAAATAACTTTCTGAATGGGTGACAGCTAGGTTTCATTCCCCAACTCCTCATACAGCTGAAGCCCCAGGGAGGAAGGCAACGGCACCCAGTATTCCTTCCTGCCTCTGCATACAAGATCATGCTACTTGAAAGTCCCTCCTCAATCACTCTGTGCTCCCTCTTACTTGGCTAGCTCATTCAACACTAAGGCTTCTGTCCTCCAAGGATACCATTCAACACTGGGAATCACACACACACACACACACCCTCCCAGATCTCCCTCATAGGGATTCTGATTCAAGAAGTCAGGAGAAGGAGGCAGGGCAGGAACCTCCACTATAAATAAGCAAACCTTCTCCTCTGTTCCTCCCTCCCCTAAGCTGTCACATCCTATCCTAGAGGAAAAGCCCAGGTCTACTAAATCAAGGGGGGGGGGGAGTGGGGGGACTCATCCAGAGTACTAAACCAATTCAGGTTATCCATCACCAATGCAAGAAATCCAAGTGCCCTAACTCCTGGGGTGCTGCTCTGTTCTCCCCTCCCTCCAGTTGGCCTCATGCAAGCCTCGGGATGGATTCTTAAGTCCCCACTCCAACCCCAACCGTTGTCACATCTGACAGCAGAGTGGGAAGTTCTCCACTGCCACCCCCCATCCCAATTCCTCAAGAGGGACCCATAGGGAAAGATCCTGACCAAGACCAGGACAGTTACCTCAAGCTTCAAATCAGCTGTTAGAAAACTCATCTCAGTCCTTGCATTATTAATAAGACTGTAAAATGGAAAGCTAACCTAAGGGGCAAGAGTACCTAATCTATAACCTAATGGGTAGTACGTAGCTAATTTAAGGACATGAAACATCTGTTTTCTGATCCAGAGGTTTTAGAGCAGGCCAGGGAGTGGAGAGTTGCTTAGGATCTTCCTACAAACTCCTCCTGGGGAGGTCCTGGGTTCTGGCTACAGGCTCTATAACACTGGTCTAACAGGAAATTTCACCAGTTCCTTACAATTGAATATAAGTTAAATGTCACAACTAGGGTCCATTCTCTTTTTACCCCCCACTCCAGTTATTACAGGCTGTGTTCTGAAGACCTGCAGCCCTCCCATTGACAGGCTCTGGTTTCTGGTGTTCTGGTCATCACAGCACTTGGGTGGGTGTTAAGGATCTGCTGCTGCCTCTGTCAGAACCAGCCCACAGCCACACATCACCTGTCATTTAAAAGCGGGACCTAAGACTGCAAGGCTTTGGGGGAGGGTCAAGATCCCTGGATGCAAATTACTTCTAAGCATGTAAATCACCCTTAGTGAACTGGTTAGCTTTCTTTTCAAAGTGGCCCATGTGTCCACACTGCCAGCAGAGTCTTTCCCACTGGGATGCTAGTTTCTTTTTATTTCAAAAGTGCCATTGTGTCCCAGCACAGAATGTGAGCTGCTCAGGAAGAGCCTGCTGCCATAGACAATGTCTTCCTGAAAATGGCTGGTTAAGAACACCCTGCCTACCCTCCCACAGGTACTAGCTACCTACATGTAGAGGTCGAGGGCAAGCTCTCCCTCCATGCCCACCTCTCTCCTCACCCCCAAATAGGAAACTGGCTACCTACTCAAAAAACAAGGTACTTTCAACACCATTTCTCCCAATGAGAAATACAGAAATCTGAGTGTGCCCATCTCTATACGGCAAAAATGTTGTGCCATGTCAGTTCTGAAAGAAACTTTACAAGGCCTGCCCATTTTCATTAACTCCAGATGTTTTAGCCAGTATAGAACACAGATTAGTATTATAGGCTTTTCAAAGTCCTGCCCGGAGCAGAATGGAGCATGAGATGACCAAAGGTCAGATCCTTTTAGTTTATGTAAACTGGAAGTTGTAAGAGAAGGTTTCACCCAACATTCTACGTAAGACCAAGTGACTACGGCCAAGCTAAACTCCTGCCCTTATATGGTAAGGAAAAGGGGAAAAAAAAGCCAACCACGGGTGACATTGGAGGGGCACTCCCAGAGAGAGCAGATAAACACAACCTCCTCCATCTGTGATCTGTGCCAGAGCCTGTAATTGATGAGGAATATTTGCATAATGAGGGAGGGCAGACATGAACAGGGTATTGTGGCCCATGCCTTGCCATGCCGACCAGGGAAAGCGGAAATTCACAGTACAGTACACACCCCGGGTACAGCCGCTCTGGAAGCTTGTACTAGTGCAGGCACACATGCCTAGTCCCAGTTTCCTGGTCTCAGATATATTTACCAGCTCCAAAAGAGGGAAAAGGAAAGGTTGGGGAAAAACAATCTTGAAAAATGGTTATTTCCATGATTTCATAAGGTTACTAATTAAGAACTTACTGGCTGTAACTGTAAAGACTCCTCACTTGCTGGGTCTACCCAGAAAGGAGGGAAGAGGACTAGCTTTTTCTTGCCATAAGAAAAAAAAGACAAAAAAAAAAACCCAACAACAAACAAAACCCTTATGGCCCTAAGACCTACAGTTAGCCATTACATCAAGCAAAGTAGTCTTATTCCAGGACTGTGAGGGCCCACACACCTTGGAAAAACAAACCAGGAGGAAATAAAGGCTAGCTAAGGTAAGTGCTGGCTTAACAGGGCCAATTAATGACAGCCCTGTTTGAATGGCTGAGTAGCTGAACTCAGGCCAACTCTCCAATTTTTTTTTTTTTGCAGGGTTTCATGGCTTTCTTACTCAATGTCAATCTTCACTGCCAAAAGAAACAGTTAGGGCTAGCTTAACTCACAGCTAAGAACACTACCTAAAAGTAGCTACATGGAATTCCCACTTCAGAAGTTAGGAACACTTCAACTTGAAATTCTCCTTTCAATGGTCTTACCCAGTATTCAAGCTCTGCCCACATGGATGAATTTCAATACCAAGACTTGAAGAAACATAAGAACTTGTTTAAACCACTTTGGACATAAAGCCTTGCAAAGAATGAAAATCTTGAGCTTAGCCAACTGGTTCAGGAGTTGTGGCTTCAAAAATGACACACAAAGTATAAGGCAAACATGAGAAAAAGGAAGCCTTCATAAAATGTGGTCTTGTGTGTCTAACATCACTCACCAGGGTTAGGCTACCCTTTACAGGATCATACATTCCTGTTCTCTGAAGGGAGTTCTCGCCCTCCATCACAAACATCAAAAACCATGGAGCATTCCAAATGTTCAGTCTGTCAACTTCCCTCGCCGTTCAAATCCCAAGAAAAAACCAAATTGTTAAAAGCAGCCAGGTTCCAGTGGCTCATGCCTGTAATAATTCCTTGCTACTCAGAAGGCTGAGATCTGAGGATCAGGAGTTCAAAGCTAGCCCAAGCAGAAAAAGCACACCGGACTCTTATCTCCAATTAACCAGCAAAAAAAAAAAAAAAAAAAAAAAAAGCCAGAAGTGGAGCTGGCTCAGGAGGAGAATGTCAGCCTTGAGCGAAAAAGCTAAGGGATAGAGTGCTGGCCCTGAGTTCAAGCCCTAGCAATGGCATAAAAAAAAAAAAAAAAGTTAAAAGCATTCAACAGAAAGTATTCCATGTAGTGAAGGGAGCTGGCCATTTTGCCATTTTGAAAAGCCTTTGCTGGATGAAGAACTGCAGAGAAGGAATGCTGGGTGGGGCAGCTTTAATAACAGGTCTATGGACACTCCATTACCTCTGTGGCACCCAGCTCCACAGAGAACCTCCTTAGCCAGCAGGTAGGTACCATTGTGGTTCACTTTTTTTTTTTTTTTGCCAGTCCTGGAGCTTGAACTAGCACTCTATCACTAAGCCACACTCCTACCCTGGTTCATATTTTATAGTTAGGGAGCCCAGGCACAAATAGGTTAGCCACAGTCCTCAGGAGAGGAGTCAAGATTCAAATCCTGCCAGTCTAGGTTCAGAGTTCTTGATCTTAGTCATGTTCTATCAGCTCTAGTGGTTCAAGGAAAATTGCCAGCCAGGCACAGAGGAAATAGGAATAGGAATAAACTTACTAGCTAAGCCAAGTTCAGAGACATTGGGCTATGCGGGGAGCTTTTGGTGGCTTGTTCTCTAGAAAACTGCCTTTTGTCTGATTTCCTTATTACTGTATTTTATCTGAAATGTCCTGGTTGCTTCTGTTTTATACAAAATACGTCTTAAGTTTCTGAGGCGAGCCATAGAAGCCAATACAAACACTTAACCAGGCTCCAGTCACTTCAGAATAGCCCAGTGTATACTAAACACAGCTGGACACCCAATTATCTTGCCGGTCAAAATTCCCAAGGTGTATTTTGAGTATCGATTTAAAACACATGCACTCAGAAAATAAAATCAACACATCCGCAATATCTAAACTCCCTCTGGAATCCTGTTCCTGGCTCGCTGGATATGTTTGCCTGAGAAGAGAGGAAGCCAGGTATTACATTCAACAAGGAGGACGGAAGCTCGGCAGGAGAATACACCCAAGAGCTCCTGACATTTGTCCAACTTCTCTCCCCCCCCCACCCAACTCGGTAACAAAGGAACAGCTATTTGTAGACAACCTGGTTAAAGACCCCGGGTTAAGAAAGGTACAGGTAAAAGTTGGCTCTCCTATCAGAACCCGGGGCCCTCCGTCTAAGTCGCCAGGGATGGTGGGGTGGGGGTCCAGTATTTCCCCAGGCTCCAATGCCTCACCCAATAGTCTACAGTGCACCCACTATTCATCTAAAGGGCACATTCCAAGGATCTGAGGGAGCGGAGGGGGGAAACCAATGCCGACGACCCCAGGAATGGAGGCCCTCCCCACTTTCCAGAACCTTCCTAAACCCACTCAGAGCTTTGACTTGGGACCAGCAGTTACAGAGCAAAAGAAAGGCCGCGGGGTGGTGGGGGGGGGGGGCGGGAGGGCGGGCTGGGCTCCTCCCCGGAGCTGGGTGCCAGCTGGCCCAGGTGCGCCAGGTGCAGCGCGGGGGGCGCGGAGGAAGGGAGGGAGGGATGGGGGGGGGGTAGGGTCCTGAGGTGGGGGTTCCTGAGGGGAGGGGGGGAGGTGTCCCTTACGGTCTCCCTCAGCTTCCGCTCGTGGTCCAGCTCGCGCTGCAGGGTGCCCGCGCGCTCCTCGGCGGCGTCCGCCTGCTCCTGCAGGCTGCGGATCTTCCTCCTCACCGCCTCCAGCGAGCTGCTCCCCGCCATGGCGAGGGCGGCGGCGGCGGGAAGAGAGAGCCGCCTGCTACACCCCAAGCAACCGCCAAGCACTGGTGCGGTCCCAGCTCAGCCCAGCCCCGGCCTGGCCCGGCCCCGCCCAGGACGGCGGCGGCGGCGGCGGCGGCGGCGCCCCGGCAGCCCTGAAGCAGCCCGGAAGTCACGGCCTGAGCGGGGTGAGGGGGGTGGGGGGCGGAGGGGATGGCGCCGACGAACCGCGGGCGGGAGCGCGAGCGCGGGGGCGGGGCCAAGCCGGCGGGAGGGGCGGGGCCTGGCGGACCCCGGGAGCTAGCGGGGCTCGCGGCCGGCGCACTGCGCATGCCCCAGGCTGCGGAGGGGGCGCGCGCGTCCCGCCTTCCCCGGTGCAGGGGGTGTGGGGGGGAGGAGGAGGAGGAGGAGGAGGAGAGGGTCATCTGGTCAGTTTGCGGGCTGGTCTCCCGCGCCCCCTTGGGGCCTCGGGTCGTGGATCTGGCTGCCTAAGGCGATGGCGATTCCTGCTGGCCTCGGGGACGCCCAGATTCCCACGCCCAGGAAGGGAGGGAGACTGGAGGGGCTTAGCGGCCTGAAAGTACCCTAAGCAAACCGTTTCTGGCTGTTAACCCCAGAACACAAGATCCTAAGCACAGCACCCCCCCAAAAAAATCCGTACCCCCACTATCTTAAGACAGTGAAAAACACGAATCTACAAAGCATAGCGCTCTTGCTCTAAATGCAGTCTTAAGTCCTGATGGCTGTGTGACTTTGGGCACAATAACTTGACTTCTCTGGGCTTCCTCTGTAAAAGTGATGGTAATTAATATAAGTCTATCCACAGGGCTTTTTATGAGAACCATGTAATAATATAAAGCACTTTTCACAATGCCTTGTGTTCAGTCAAGATCTCAAACGATACCTATAATTAATACATGGATACTGCTTTAAGAGTTGGGCTGGGAACCATAAACAGTTTTACAGTCTTCGGGCCACCCAAGCATCTGCTCTAGGACAAGCCCGAGATCTTCAGGAATCCCACAGATGTGAGCTGTTCTGGGATGCCATTAAAAGGTTCCCCGAAAAGGGCACCAGAGCCCTAGGAGAGGGGGAAAAAAAAACAACCTGGTTCCCAAACAATGGGTGGAAGCACTACTTTGATTCCCTCCTTGGACTGTGTTTTAAAATGCCCTTCCACATCTCAAGGAATTTTTTTTTTTTTACCCCCTGCCTTCGATTAAAAACAAAACCATCAAACACCTCTGCTAACCTTCTCTCCCCAAAGCCTCAATGGCAAGTCTTGGCTTTTCAGATTTTTCTGTTGAGTCCCGCACAGCTGAGGCCTCCCAGCAAGGGCCCCTCACATCCAGCAGGGGGAGCCTCCAGCTTTGTTTCTAGGCAATTGGTCTGGTCCTGCCTGGCCAGAGCCCACAACCCCTGGGCTTCCAACATTGGGGACAGGGTAGTTGGTAACCTCTAGAGGCAATCAAGGAAGCTCGCTACTGGCTCCTTGCAAAATGCTCCTAGCAGCCAACGAGTGACTTAATGTCCTGCTTTTCAAACACCTGAGGATGGCAGTTTCAGGTGAGTTCATTTTCTAACTGATGTCATTAGAGAAGAGTTTAGGACAGGTGTTTTCAGGCTTGACAGGCAGGTTGGACGCATCAGGGTATTTAAAAGATACTGCCACCTGGGTTCCATCCCCCCAGAGATTACAATTTAGTTGGCCTGGGCTGCAGCCTGAGTTTTAAAACCTCCCTAGTTGATTATGGTTTTGCTTATTTTGTGCCTGTGCTTGGGCTTGAACTCAGGGTCTTACACTCTTGTTTGGTTGGCTGTTTCACTCAAGGTCAGTACTTTACCACTTGAGTCACACATCTCCACTTTCTGATTTTTGCTAGTTAATTGGAGCTAAGATTCTCTGTGGCTGTCTTTGAACTGGGATCCTCAGATTTCACCTTCCCAAGTAGCTAGGGTTACAGGGGTGAGCTTGATTTTTACGTTTTGATAAGGTTGAGAATCACTAATTTAGGAGGTACAGCCCTACAGAAGCTAAAGAGTGACATCTTATAAATATATCAGATACATCACTATTATTGGGGAAGGGCTGGGGCCAAGGTAAATGAGTCACCTAATATGTCTTATTTGTAACATATATGTTTTATAGAACTTATATAAGACAACTTTCCATATATATGGAAACATATATATATATGAATCTTCTATATAAGACATTCACACACACATATACATAAGCTACTTCTCAAGTGATAACCTTTTAAGCTAGAAAAGAAAACCCACTTCTGGAATAGGATTTATAAAGTATTCTGATAAATCAGAAAAATAAAGGTTGTAGTAGTCATAATAGAAAACTGGAGATTTAGTAACTATCTCACCCTCAACACTCCAGGAAGTTGACTTCTCTCCTCCCTCTCTTTCTCTAGTGACATCTGTGTGTTCCTCCTTATGTCTTGACACTTTTTAACTGACTCTAAAAAGAACATTTCTTTGCAAACTTCTTCAACATCTCTATAATCTACAACCTAAAATGTCTTCAAAAGGGAAAATACTAACCAAAAGAAACACACACGCACTCAAACTCACCATATATAGGGACAGTTTGCCACAGGATAAAAGGCACCAAAATGGGACTCAAGCACCTCCCTCCCTTGATGACTCCACCCCCACAGCTGACTTTAAACTGCCCCTTTCCACTTCTAACCCCACTCCCCAGCTCTATGGCCCCTCCTTTCATGAAGACTTTTCAATAAAGATATGATAGCACTGCATAGTTACAATTATTTCCCCCACACACCCCCAAAAGGAGTAGTAGCATTTTTTTTTCCCCTCCCGGGGCCTTCACTCTTACTGAGCTCTTTTCAAATTCTCTGCATTCTTTTCCTTATAAGGAATATCTCCCCATGATCTAAGGAGCGGTTCTTTTGAAAAAGCTAAATAAACGTCCTGCTGGAGAATTTGGGGGAGAAGAGCACCCAGCCTCCCATGTATCAGACATCTGATTCACATTATACAAAGTGGACTTGGAGTTATGAGTGGTTTGGCTCTTTTTCCAAAGCCAAGTAGTTTACAATGCAAATATTTTAGCTACATTAGTACTTGACCAGCTAAGCTCCCTTTCCAGGAAATCTTGATTTTCACTGCAAATTTCTTTTTTCTTCAGATTCCAAGTAACCTTTATCTGGACCTCTCATTTACAGAACATACTGGCCCATGCACTATCTTCCTTTCACACTACCAAAAGCCTGTACTTATTTCAAAACCTAAGATCCTTTTGTAATTTGCATTTTACTCTTATAAAAAATTTCTGCAGTTGTACTGGGGTGTGTGGAGGGGTAGTGTTTAACTTCTGGACATAATTTTCTTTAGTGCTCATACATTCTTGAAATTGTTATCCACTTCCTAAGGAATTCTTTTCTAATTGGGCTTTTAGGCTTAATTAGCTTCTAGAATGGAATTCCACAGTGTGAAAAGAAGTCAGCCCTTTGGAAATCTAATCCTTGGCTTGACTTTCAGAGGCAAGCTCTATAGTTCCTATCTCAAAGGGCAAGGGAGAAAAAATGCTCTTGGAACTGTAGGCCCAGAAAGTATGTGGTGGTTGTCAGAGGGCTGACAGGTGGGGGTGGGGCAGGCAGGAGGGGCAGGGGTAGCTAGGGAGCTCACTATACCATATAAAGCACTGAGCTATATATAACTCCCTGCTTACTTTCTGGACCCAGTGTTCACAGACTGCAGACCCAAGCAAGTATCATCTTCCCAGGCAGATCTTAAGAACTATGGTGTCACCTGCTCACCTAAGTTTAGAATCCTCAGAACTCTGACTTGATCCACTACCCCAAATCAGGCTTAGCTACACACTTGGGGGGTGGCAAAAGGGAAGAGAGAAGGAAGTAAAACCAGGTATTCCCCTGTGACACACATCCTGAGTCAGGACACCTCAGGGAGTTCCTACAATGTCAATGTCCCCAATTCTTTTCTCCAGACTTCTCCCCCACCCACCTCCAAACCCAGAGAGGGAGTCAAGAAGAGACGAAGAGAGAAAAGAATGGATGAAATATAAATGATCATAAGCCACAGCAGTCAGAGGCGGCATTCAGTGCTCTGGGCCAGGGCCAGGCTGTGCTTGCAAGGTGTCCAGCGGGGAGGATGGGTCTCCCTCTGGGGACCCCCTTGCTTAGTGACCCCTAGCAATGGCCACTGCCGGGCAGGAAGGGGAGGCGGAGGCGGTGTGCGTAGCGTTGCACTTACATCAGTGGCCTTTTTCTCTGCCAGCTCCAGTTTCTCCTGGGCATCTTTGAGAGCCTCGGAGTATTTATCCAGTTCATCTTCAGTGCCCTTGAGTTTCTTTTGCAACGACACCAGCTCGTCTTCCAGCTGGGAGTTTGGCCGTGGAGTATGGGGTGCGGGAGGAGTGGGGGTGGGGGGGGTAGGGGGGGTGGGGGGGTGGAGGGAGTGCAGCAGGCAGCGTGATCCCGCCGGGCGCGGGGAGAGGGTGTGGATGCGCAGAGGGTAAGGACAGAGACAGTAGGAGAGAGATAGAGAGAGACAGACAGAGACAGGGAAGGACAGGGAGGGAGGGAGAGAGAGAGAGAGAACAAGAGTTAGCCATTCGTGCGCCGCGCCTCGCCGCGCGCCCCGGGTACCTTGGCGGCGGCCTCGTCGGCGGCCAGGAGGCTGTCCTCCGCCTTGTGCAGCTCCTCCAGCACCCGGTCCCGCTCGTCCTCCGACGCCCGCAACAGCTTCTCTTTGGCCGCGATGTCCTCCTCCAGCTTGGGGTTGGCGAGGTGGGGTGGGGGAGACGGCGGCGAGCGGCGGGCGGGCGGGTGCGGGCCGGGGCGGGCGGGGCGGGCACGGACCGGGTGTTGTTGCGCACACACGCGCGCACACACACACACACACAGAACACGACACGACACGACACACGGACGCCAGGTTGGCTGGGGCCTTCGCCCTGGGGGCGCCCCGGAGTCCGGGGTTCCGGGGAGTCCCAGTGAATTTCGTTCTCGCGCGCGCGCGCACGCACGCACACAAACCTCCCCCCCACCCCAAACAGGGATCCCGGCTGTGGTCTCAGGGTTAGGGGTTCACATCCTACAGCTTTGGGGGGGGGGCTGGGGACACGCAGCAAAGTCCCCTTAGGGGCCGGGCTCTCCAATCGTATCCTCCATTCTGTCCCAGCTTTGTTCTTAGGAAACAACTTCGAGGCTCTCTCTCTCTCTCCCTCTCTCTCCTCCCTCCCCCCCAATCTCCATCCCAAGGAAAAGCCCAAAGTTGTAAACTTTCAGCAACTTCACTCAATCCATCCCCCTCCGGTTCCACCCTCCGTTCAAATGCGCCCCCCCCACCCCCTCCACCGCCCCGATTTGACTTCCCACTCGTGACCATCGAGTGTCCCCGGGAACCTCAATGTCCTCGGCGGGCTCCGAGTCCCCACACAGGGCTGGTTAAACAAAGTCACGGGGAGCCTCAGCCGGCGCGCTTCCTTCCCCCCCCCCCCACGCGCGAGCCCCTGGACACCCTGGGGTTGGGGAGGGGGCGGGTGTGGAGGGCAGGACGGGGGTCCCGGGCTTGGAGGTCGGTCGGTGTGTGTGTGTGGGGGGGGGTGTGTGTGGGGAGGACACCCCGGGCCGGGCGGATGGATGGATGGACGGACGGACGGAGGGAGGGCGGGCGGGCTGGGGAGAGGCGCAGACCTGTTTACTGCGGTCTTCCGCCGCCTTCTTGTCGGCCTCGGCTTGCTCGGCTCGATCCAAGGCGTTCTCCTTGTCGAGCTTCAGCATCTGCATCTTCTTCTTGATGGCGTCCATGGTGGCGGCGGTGGCGAGGGGGCCCGGGGGGCTGCGGCGGGAGCGGAGGGGCGGCGGCGGCGGGCGAGGTGCGCGCTGGGGCGGCCGGGCCGGAGTGCGAGCGCCCCGACGCCCGCTGCTACCAGATATGTACTTCCCCGAGGGGGCGAGAGCGCATTCCTCACCACAGCCAATACTTTTTTGGAAAAGCTTTTTTTTTTTCTCCTCTTCCTTTCCCTTCCCCTCCTGGCTCCTCACCCCTCCCCTCCCCTCCCCTGCCTCCGCCCCGTGCCCCCCTCCCCGCTCCTCCCGCGGGGGGCCGCGCGCCCATTCGCTGCCGCCGGCCGGTGGATGTGACTATATATGGGGACCCGAACCGCCCAGGCGGCGGCCCTGGGTGAGGCCGCCCCGTTTCCAAACCTGTGCGTGCGCCAACCCGGGCCTTGGCTTCGCTTGGAAGCCAGCCCGGGGCTAGGCGGTGGCCTCTGCCCTTTGCGCTCCCCCCTCCCACCACCTCCCCCTACACTTCTCCCAGGGGCTCTGAGCCAGCCCTGAGGGTCCCCAGCGGAGCCCGCCCCTCCCCTTGAGCCACCCCACGTCCACAGCCCCCTCTCAGGTCGTGGGGAGCAGGGAAGGTGTTGTGGGGGGTGCGGTGCTGGGACCCACGGAACGGTCAAATCCGGACGCATCACCCCCACCGCGCCCCTCATCCAGCTACACTCACTCCCACAGGCATCCAGTTGTCTGCCATGCAGAGCGCTTTGGTCTGGAAACTAAGCTGGAGCTGAGAAAGGAAGATGGCTGGGGGGGGGGACGGGGGGGGGGCAGGAGGGAAGGGGAGGCCTGGGGGGTCGTTCCTGAGACTTTCTACTTTCTGCAATGACAGCAAGTAGAAAAGTCTTGAGCCCTCCCTTCCCCTCCCCCAAATACCCTAAAGCTACAGGATCTAGTTACTGTAGTTGTGTGTGTGTGTGTGTGTGTGTGTGTGTGTGTGTGTGCTTTCCCAGAGTTGCTGAATGTGTATGTGTTGTACGGATGTGTAGGACGGGAGTATTTTTTTTGTGTGTGTGTGGGGGGGGATGCAGATGCCAGAATTGGGGCCTGAACTTAGGGTCTCAGTGCTTTCTCTTAGCTTTTTCTTCTTAAGGCTGGTGCTCTACCACTTGAGCCACACCTCCACCTCTGGCTTCATGCTGGTTATTTGGAGTTTCAGGGGCTTTTCTGCCCCTTCAGACTGAGATCCTCAGATCTCATCCTCCTGAGTAGCTAGGATCACAGGCGTGAGCCACCAGCAGTTCCTGCTGGGATTTTTAAGGGGAAAGAATGTTGAGTTTAGATTCAGGCAACTTGGCTTTGGTCTCTGTGACCACCAGCTGTGTCACCTTGCCTAGTAGCAGCCTCCTCCTTGCTGTCAAATCCAGGAGGTAGGTGATGCTGGAAGTCCATCCAGATCTAACTTTTCATCATTTTCCTTGCACTGATTTTTAGGAAGTCAGCCTTTCCTTGTTAGGCAGTCAGGCACCAAGTTGCTAAAATCATGGGAGAAGCAGCACAACTAAGGCATGGTAGCCTCAGCCAGAGCTCTGCCAAGAGAAAAGTGCTTAACTCTGCATTGTGAGGGTTCACCCTCTCCCGTCTCTTAAACTCCCTTCCTCCCAGCCCCCAAGGGGAAAACCTTGCTCTTTTCAGAGCGCCAATGAGAGGAGAGGAGAGGAAGCTCTCCCCCACATCTTGCCTGAGATCAGCTAAGACAGGATGGGGAGGTGGGAGGGTCTAGTTAGAAGTCCCTAAAGGATAATTCACAGCCTGTACTACAACGATACCCAATATTCCCAGGATGGTATCTGAGCAGATTAGGCCGGCCAAACAACTTGTAAGTTCTTCAGAGAATGATCAAGTTCCGCTTAGTAGGATTTTATCAAGTTTCTTCTACTAACCTGACTGCTCAGGAGGGGAAAAAAAATACACCGACCTCGTGGTCAGACCATTAGGTCCCTGTGGACAGCACGTGTCAACTTGCCCACCAGAACAGCCACACATTTCCAGGCCAGTGAGTAACAGACTGATCTGGGAAGTACAGAGTGAACTGACTCCTAACTCAGGGTTTAATTAAGGCTCCCAACACCCAAGCCTGGCTTGGCCTCTTCCTTGCAATGCCACTGTGGCTAGATCATGCCTCTCTAAGCATCTATAAGACATGACAACTGAAGCCAGGTACCAGTGGCTCATGTCTGTAATCCCAGCTCCTCAGGAGGCTGAGACCTGGAGGATCCTTCTTCAAAGGCAGCTTGGGCAGATCCAAGTTCAAAGGGCAGCTTAAGAGACTTTATCTCCAGCAAAATTCCAGGCTGGAGATGTGGCTTCAAATGGTAGAAGACTAGCCATGAACAAGTAAGTAGAGCTAATGGGAGGCCCTGAATTCAAGTCCTGGTACTGGCAGAACAGAACAAAAAGCCGAGACACAAAGAACCTAGAGAAGCTCCTGGAGGGATCATGTGTGCCTGACTTTTCTCCTCTCTCAGTGAAACGCAGAGGGTGGGTCTAGCTGGCGCCATCTTGGCCACGTGGTAGACAGGGAATTGGGTTTAACTGGTGCCATCTTGTTTTCTTGGAGGAAGGTGAAGTCCTACCTCCCAGGTGATGGAGGTGCCTGAATTCTTAGAGGCAGGGGCAGGGACTTGGACAATAGGTTACTGGACCTGTCAGTCCTGTGCCTTGAATTCCTGTTTCCTCTGATCCTGCCTCTTGACCCTGACACTATTTAGGCCCAGACCAACTCAGACCCTATTATGCTTTGCCTCACTTTCCTCAGTCTTCTGTCTCCTGGCTCTCCCCTGGTCACCATGGCATTCCACTTGAGCTCTCCTTTGGAGTTGATCTGGTTTGTTGTTATTGTTTTTCTGTCCTCTCCTGCTCTCATGGCTCAGTTTCCTGACAGTGTTGAGTGTATTCAAGGAGCTGCAGGTCTTTGGGACAGGAGTCCACCTGCAGCCACCGTCTTTCCTGGTAAGACTCCCAGTTTGACCTCCTCAAGATGTGGCCTCTCTGTTTCTCACGATTGAGTTACCTTTGATACTTTAAAGTCACAGTCCCTAAAACGAAGGCCTCCTTCAATAAGCCAGCTGTGCAAGTCATTACACACATCTCCATTGAACACTTGCTGCATACCAGGCAGGTCCTAGCCTCTGGAATCCAAGGTCTCTCCACATGAGCAGTGAAAGGATTCAGGGAGGGAAGAAGAAATAGAAAGGACGAGGTCACAGTGGACAGAAAAATCTCCAAAAATGTAGTGGCAGCTGGAGGCTTAGCAGTAAAGTGCCGGCTTAGCAAGCATGAGCACCTGAGTTCAAACACCAGTACTGCCCAAAATAAAAAAAAAATTAAAGTAACCTTTTCATCTCTATTTATCTGAGCACCAGTGGCTCACATCTGTAATCCTGTCCTGTCGTCTCAGGATTCTATGATCTAGAAGATTGTGGTTCAAAGCCAGCCTAGGTAGCAGAGTGTAGAAGATTCTGTTTCCAATTAAGCAGCAAAAAGCTGGGCTGGAAATGTGGCTGAAGTGGTAGAGCACTAGCTGACCCAAAACAATAACAGCAACAACACTCCTGTTCAAATTCAGTTTCTGAGATGGCAGTTATTCTATCATCATGGGTTATCAAGTGTCTCCCTCCTTTCCTTCAACTAACTCTTGGTGGTCATGTAGCAAGAGCAGAATATAGATCCTACTAATTTTAGATCACCGAGATCTGGGGGCTGTTCTTTATGGAAGTGTAACTAGCTTCTCCTGACTAGTACATCATGATAGGCCATCTCAGTTACACAACAAAAAGCAGAGGATTCTGTTTATAGTGATGTGGGAATGGAGTGGATCTGTCCAGATATACAGAAGGACCATTCAGAGAAGGACTGGAGGAGCAATTCCGAGAATCCTAACACCCCTTTCATTTTCCTGGGGTGACAGGAGCAAGTCTGTGTTCCTTGAGAGCAATAAAACACTAAACAAATCATGTGGACACTGAAAACATGCTAGGAATTTCCAGACTTCTCCAGTACTTAGTTTTCAGTCATTTCTCCGTAAGTGTTTGCTGAATGGATCTTTAACCATTACCAGTAAGTTTAATAGTACTATCTGGGAAGAAAGGAAACAAAACTTGCTCAAAAGACTGTATCTCTATCTAGAATATGTTTTTTCTTTGATCTTCTGAAAAGCAAACATACCTTTGTGTGCAAGGCAATGTATGTAGTACTTATAAAGTCAAGGGAAAGTGGAGATCTAGTAGTTATTACAGGGTTCGAAGGAGGGGGTTCCCCGACCCTCCCAGAGTCAACCACTCAGAGACAGTCTCAAGCAAAAAGATGGATTTATTGAGGAAGCAAAAAGCGAACTGACCAGCCAGGGACAAAGCACAGACTCGGGAGCTGAAACTGTGACAGTGAAAGCAGGCTGATTGGACAGGGACACAGGGCACACCCGGGAGCTGTCACCGTGACCCTGAGCAGTCCTCAAATTGTGGTTTATAAAGGTAAAAGCGTAGCACAGATGTAGGGGGTTGATGCAGGGGGTAGAGCAAGCAACAAACAAGCCATTTACAGGAGCAGAATTTGGGGGTCAGGTTGACCTAATAATCAAGATGGAGTCAGCTCTACTCCCCCCAACATTTCCTACTATGTTTCCCTAATCAAGACGGAGTCAGCTCTGTTCCCTACAACATTAGTCAGCTTCACATCACTGTGTCAAAATGCCTGAGATAATCAACTTATAAGGAGTAGAGGTTTATTTTGGCTCACAGTTGTGGAGGTTTCAGTTTGTGTTTGTTTGGACTGTTACTTTTGGACCTGTGATAAAGTAGCATATCATGGTGGGAATGTGAGCTAGAATGGGATCAATCACCTAATGGCAGCCAGGAAATAAAGGCAGTGACAGGAAGAGACTTAGGTCCTGAAATTCCCTTTCAAGGGCCCATCCCCAATGGCTTAACTTCTTTTCACTAGGCCACACCCCCCAAAAGCACTACAAGCCAAACTGCAAGCCTTCAAGACATGGCCTGTAGGAGACATTCATGGTCCGAACAATGGAGAAGACATGAATCTTTTCTTCTAGGGAAAACATCTACGCCTAATGTTGGGGATACCCTCTCTTTGGGGATCATTTGTGGTGTATTTCTAATTGTATTACCATTGTCCCAGCAGGCTTCCTGGGCCTCCTAGTTGTAACAGTCACATAGCTCAGCTTTTCTTTTCTTTTATTTTCTTCCTCTCTTCTCTCTCTCTTTCCTTCCTTCCTCCTTTCATCGTTATCTTGCAACATTACCCAGGCCAGCCTTGAACTCACTATGTAACCCAGGCTGCTTTTGAACTCCTAACCTTCTTATCTCAGAATCCTGAGCACCAGGATTTAAGGTGTGTGCGGGACTACCTCAGTTTTTCTAGGAGAGCCTCCTATTAACGATCTCATTCCTTTCCTGCCCTAAAAGCCTCTGTACTTGCCCTATGACGTGGTCCAATATTTAGTTTCAAAAGAGTCAATATGAGCAGAGTTTCCTAATCCAACATCTTCAACAGGAATGCTCGTTTGAATATTTATATCAAGGGCTGTTTGTTTTAAACCAAACCAAACAAAACCCTCATTAGATGACAGTCACACCTTGTTTAACAGCAAAAGCTCTTACCTGTGCAGAGTGACTCCTCCAGAGTCACCCATGCTGACTCAGGCAATTAAGGGAAAGTGAAGAATCTATAATTAAATGGGGACCCAAGTCCTTCTTTCCCACTAGGCTCTGGAATGTAGTGTGTTATGCTCCCGGCTCATTGTGCTACAGAACAAGATACAACACGCTCACCTCATACACTAGGGAGTTTTGTTTCCCAAAGGTTTGGAATGGGCCCATGGAAAATAGCCTCCTCCTCCTAGGATGCTTTGCTAATCTGACAAAAGGTCTTCAGGTCCTGGCAAATGTGTGCCTTCATTGTTCAATGGCACACAGCTGGTTTGATCGGGATCTATGGAGAAAGACACCTTGGGAATATGGTTGTTACCTGGAGTGTTTACCTAGGCAAAACAAAATAAAACAACAACAGGGCTGGGGATATGGCCTAGTGGCAGGAGTGCTCGCCTCGTATGCATGGAGCCCTGGGTTCGATTCCCCAGCACCACATGTACAGAAAATGGCCAGAAATGGCGCTGTGGCTCAAGTGGCAGAGTGCTAGCCTTGAGCAAAAAGAAGCCAGGGACAGCGCTCGGCCCCTGGGTCCAAGCCCCAGGACTGGCCAAAAAAAAAAAAAATAATAATAATAAATAAATAAAACAACAGCAACAAAAACCCTCGTAGTTTTCCTGTCCTATGTTTTATATTTTATTTCTTTTTTTTTTTTTTTTTTTTTGGCCAGTCCTGGGCCTTGGACTCAGGGCCTGAGCACTGTCCCTGGCTTCTTCCCGCTCAAGGCTAGCACTCTGCCACTTGAGCCACAGCGCCGCTTCTGGCCGTTTTCTGTATATGTGGTGCTGGGGAATCGAACCTAGGGCCTCGTGTATCCGAGGCAGGCACTCTTGCCACTAGGCTATATCCCCAGCCCACAATATATTTTATTTCTTAACAGCAGCATCTATGATAGGTTTAAGTAAGCCAAGTTTAGGATGGAATTTGTGTGTGTGTGTGCACGTGTGCGTGCACGTGCCAGTCCTGGGGTTTGAACTCAGAGCCTGGATGCTGTTCCTTAGTGTTTTTGCTCAAGGCTAGTGCTCTACCACCTGAGCCATAGCTCCACTTCTGGCTTTTTGGTGGTTAATGGGAGACACCGGTTTCATGGACTTTCCTACCTGGGCTGGCTTTGAACTGCAATTCTTAGGCCTCAGCCTCCTGGGTGGGCAGGATTATAGGCATGTACCTCTGGCTTTTGTTATCTCAGAGCAGAATGTTTATTTGTGTGCAAAGTTTAAAAAGCCCTTTCAAGCTCATTACTTTCTTTGTTGTTGTTGTTGTTTCCAGTCCTGTGTTTTGAACTCAGGGCCTGGGAGGTGTCTCTGAGCTTCTTTTGCTCAAGGCTAGCACACTACCACTTGAGCCACAGCACCACGTCTGGATTTTCCTGTTTATGTGGTACTGAGGAATTGAACCCAGGGTTTCATGCATGCAAGGCAAACACTCTACCACTAAGCCACATTCCCAGCCCCTCAAGTTCATTACTTTCTTACAATCTCTTACAACAACTTTAGGGTGAGTGCTGCTATACTTCCTTTTCTGTAGATTAATTTCTTTTTTCCCTTCCCCTCTCCTCCTCCTTCTCCTCATGCTTGCTTGGATGAGCATTCTACTATATGACCCATAACCTCAGCCCTGTTTCATGCTGGTTATTTTTTACATGCACTTTTCTGGCTAGGCTGGCCTTGAACTTCAATCCTTGAATCTCAATCCTCCCAATCTCAGCCTCTAGAGTAGCTAGGATTACAGGCATCAGCTACCGGTGCCTGGCGGTAATACTAAATGTATTAATTAATTCATTCATTCCTAAATCTGTTTTAAAATTCATATTTGAAACAAAAGTATCTCTGGGCCTTGCAGATCTGGAGCCCTGGGCCAGCCTCAGGCCACACCTGGGCTTTGCAATGGTTTGAACCCTTACTTCCCAGCAAACCCTGCATTCTTTTGCTATTGAAAACCACCTGTTTGTGTTTATGGCTTTAGACTCGCGCATCTCAAGTTTCCCCTGATGTGCTCGCCAGGAACAGATGCAGAGGCAACCTGTGAGGTGTCCCAGGTACCCAGCAGAGCCTGGCTCTCCCTGTGCACCCCACCAAACCCAATGGCTCCAGAGGAGGACTGTAATCTGATGTCTACCTCCACCCCATGCAGGCTCTGTGAGGGCTACCATGTCAGATAAATTCAAAAGTAGGTTGCTAACAGTTTGCATCCCAGCTTCTGACACACCCACTGCCAACAGCTTCACGTTCAGTGGGGGTGGATGGATTTGAAAATCTGAGTGTGGGATGAACTTACTGAAAGCACACAGTAAGAGCCTGGTGCTGGTGGCCCACGCCTGTGATCCTAGCTACTCAAGAGGTGGAGATCTGAGGATCGTAGTTTGAAGCCAGCCCAGGTAGACAAAGCCAAAAGTGGAGCTGTGACTCAACGTTGAGGGACAGAATGAGGATCTGAGTTCAAGTCCTGTATTTTAAAAAAAAAAAAGTACACAGGGGCTGGGAATGTGGCTTAGTGGTATAGTGCATGCCTTGCATACATGAAGCCCTGGGTTTGATTACTTTGTACCACATACACAGAAAAAGCGGGAAGTAGCGCTGTGGCTCAAGTGGTAGAGCACTAGCCATGAGCAAAAGAAGCTCAGGGACAATGCTCAGGCCCTGAGTTCAAGCCCTAGGACTGGCAAAAAAAAAAAAGTACACAGTAAACTAGCTTTTTGTTTTCAAGATCCTTTCTCTACTGATCTGTAAATTTTTTTCTACTATGTCTTTGGAATCTTGTTTTGTTTGTCAATTATGGGGCTTGAATTCAGGGCCTGGGCGCTGTCCCTGAGCTCTTTTGCTTAAGGCTGGCACTCTACCACTTTAAGCCCCAACTTTATTTCCAGGTTTCTTGTGGTTCTTTGGAAGATAAGAGTCTCATGAACATTCCTGCCCCAGCTGACTTTGAACCTCAATCCTCAGATCTCAGCCTCCTGCGTAGCTAGGGTGACAGGCTTGAGCCCCTGATGCCTGGTGAAAGCCTGTTTTCTTACTTTAGTCAGAGTTGGTATTTCTCAGCAATGCTGCTTCTGCAGTTTTCTCCAAAGAACCATTTCCGCCCTCAGTCACCTCCGTGGACAGGGGACGTGGCTCTTCCTTAGGGCTCCCGGCAGAAGCAACGGTTGCTTTTCTTGGATCCTGCCCCTGGAGGAGGGAGTTTCTCTGGGGCTGCCGGCCGAGTTCCAGAAGAGGCCAGTATTTTTAGCATGGCCTTCTTCGCTTCCCAGCACCTGCCATGGCTCTGTAACCCAAGGGGCTACTTAAATGCCAGTGAGGTGACTGAGGACGAAGCAGCCTGAGCTAATGTCCTAAAATACCATGGAGGGAAGCTTTGCTCATGGGAACCATGTCATGCCCAGGTCTTTTCCTTCTCTTGTTCCTTCCGAATAAACCACGAGGCTGCCACCAGTCTTCACTGAGCTCTGTGACACGTGCTCTGAAAGATGCCAGCTACAGCAGTGACGTACCCATTTCTTTTTTATACTCTGCATTGCCCCTGCACTATGTGATGGCCTATACAGACTTCAACAAAGCCAACTTTTTATTTAGTTCTTTCTTTTTGTCAATCTT
The DNA here is from genome assembly GCF_023159225.1 of Perognathus longimembris pacificus. NCBI lineage: Eukaryota > Metazoa > Chordata > Mammalia > Rodentia > Heteromyidae > Perognathus > Perognathus longimembris. The sequence goes on from NC_063183.1 coordinate 20,215,257, forward strand.
GTACTGGTATTGGGACTTGAACACAGGGCCCAAGCATTGTCCCTTAGCTTTTTCACTCAAGGCTGGAGCTTCGCCACTTAAGCCACAGTCAGTACTTCCCATCTTGGACATAGGAGTCTCAATGACTTTTCTGTCCTGGCTGGTTTTGAAGCATGAGCCCTAGATCTCAGCCTGCTGAGTAGCAAGGATTATAGGCATACGGTCCTGGTGCCTAGCTTCAAATCCTTTCTTTTTTTTGGCCAGTCCTGGGGCTTGGACTCAGGGCCTGAGCACTGTCCCTGGCTTCTTTTTGCTCAAGGCTAGTATGTTGCCACTTGAGCCACAGCGCCACTTCTGGCCATTTTCTGCATATGTGGTGCTGGGGAATTGAACCCAGGGCCTCATGTATACGAGACAAGCACTCTTGCCACTAAGCCATATCCCCAGCCCCTCAAATCCTTTCTTGATATCCCAGAAATGCATAAAAATGAGAGATGAAGCCCAGGTAATGATTTAGACCAGGGATAGGGGCACGGGAACACCTCATTTTCATACCAGGTACAGCTCATTGAGCTTATTAATTCCTGCAGCTAGTCCAAGCCAGAAATAGAAACGTGTTCTCAAGATGGTCAAGAGGGCCCTACAGGACAGATGGATCATGGGTCATGAAGGATAATGGGGATGTCTTAGGATTCTCTAATACTGGACTTTGACATCAGTACATACCAGCCGTGGCATTCTTCAGTGTCCCTGTTACCACAACACTGTGCTGGCACATTCTGGGCTTTGCTTAGTGTGCCTCTACTGATTTCTCAGGCTACTTTCAAACATTCCCAAAGGCTGTACTGTTGTATGAAGTCGAATTTTTTATCTATTTTATTTCATTTGTGCCATGTTCAAGACATATAGGGCCTCATGCTCTTGCCTTTTCTTTTTCCCACTCAAGGCCTAACCTTCATATCAATACCCAGGCAAAATTATCAATGTGGTTATGAACAGCTAACAAGAAGCTGGGCACTGGTGTCTCACGTCTGTAATCCTACCTACTCAAGAGATTGAGATCTGAGGATCACCATTTGAAGCCAGCTCAGGGTTAAAAAAAAAAAAAAAAGGTTTCAGAAAGTCTGAAGTGGAATTGTGTGGCTGAAGTGGTAGAGTGAAAGTTAAGTGAAAAAAATCAGTTGAGGGCTGGGAATATGGCCTAGGAGTAGTGTGCTCGCCTCATATACATGAAGCCCTGGGTTCAATTCCTCAGCACCACATATATAGGAAACGGCCAGAAGTAGCGCTGTGGCTCAAGTGGTAGAGTGCTAGCCTTGAGCAAAAAGAAGCCAGGGACAGTGCTCAGGCCCTGAGTTCAAGCTCCAGGATTGGCAAAAAAAAGTCATCTGAGAGCTTGAAGCCCTGATGTGGTCTGCAGGCCCAACATTCTCTAAGCCTGGCAGACAGTTCCAAATTTGAATTAAAAAAACAAACAAACACTTTTGGGGAAAATTATAAGCAAAAGAACATGTAGCAGACTGTAGCTTTTGGATGAGTGATTCAACCTTTGAGCAGTTTCATAAATACTTTGTGTATTTCCCAAAGTTCCATAAATGAGCACTTTCTGACTACCAACAGCAATGCCTTCTATGCAAACACGAAGTCTTCCAGAGGGACAGTGCCTAGAACTTTGAATTACCTGTGAATCTCCACGTCACACTCTTTCATGCTTCTAGGTTCACACTCAAAGGCTGGCTCTGTTCTGTTCTGTGTTTGAGTGCCTCAGACAGAAGAACTGCTCTTTGAGTACTATGCTTCTCTGCCCCCAGCACCCACTTTAGTACTTCTACTGAGTATCATACAGATAAAGATGGCCACACAGCAGGTGATGACAGCTCACACCTGTAATCCCAGCTACTCAGGAGGTTGAGATACGAGAATCATGGTTTGAAGCCACCCGGGCAGATAAATCCAAAAAGACTCCTATTTCCAATGAACCTGCCAAAATCTAGAAGGGGAGGTGTGCTCAAATGGTAAAACATCACCTGGCTGCAGCCTCCCACGGGGCTAGCCTTGAGCAAGACCAGCTTGAACCCATGTCACACTAGCATCGAAGTTCACATTCTCAGCCACTGGATGACACCTGCTCTCTAAATATCTGGCAGGCGCAGACCTACCACAGGTTTGTTCATAGAGCAGTGTTCCATGCACATTAACCAGTGCAGTCCCATGTGCTGCAGTTACATACTCGTGGCAGCATCAGGAAAACCAGCAGCCAGTATCTCCTCACTGAAAGAGGAGAGAAAGCAGCCAGGCGCCGGTGGCTCACACCTGTCATCCTAGCTACTCAGCAGGCTGAGATCTGAGGATCACGGTTCAAAGCCAGCCCAGGCAGGAAAATCCGTGAGACTCTTCTCTCCAATTAACCATACGAAAACTGGAAGTGGGTCTGTGGCTCAAAGTAGTAGAGCTCTAGCCTTGAGCAAAAGAGCTTAGGACATCAACCAGGCCTCATGACCTACAAAAAAATTAAAAAAGAAAGAGAAAGCAAAGGTCACTCCAGCCTGATTCATCTCCCTCTGATCTCCCTCTTGAACCTGCATGTGGATGATGAGCTCAACCTGGGAATAATGTCTTTGCTCCAGGTGTGTGGTCAGTGGCGCAGCCATTACTCATGTCCTCATTCCAGGGTGGCGGGTATGCCTTATGACTTCTGTCATCAGCCAGATCTCTCCAAGGCAGGAGTGATGAGGCCGCTCTCCTAGCCCCAGTTTCCTCCATTAGGAAACACAGTGTGGGTTTTCATTTCAGTGTGATGTTTCTTTCCTTCCTTCCTTTCTTCTTCCCTCCCTCCCTTCCTTCCTTTTGTGCCAGTCCTGGGGCTTGAACTCAGGGACTGTTTCTGGTGTTCTACCACTTGCGCCACAGGTCCACTTCCGGATTTTTGGTAGTTAATGGGAGTAAAAGTCTCATGAGCTTTCCTACCTAGGCTGGCTTTGAACTGCAGTCCTTAGAGCTCAGCCTCCTGAGTAGCTAGGATTCCAGGCATGAGCCACCAGTGTCTGGCCTCCCTGTGGTTTTATAGACACATGTGCTCTCAGTCTGTCCCTGAAGGGACAGGCCCGTTCTCTCGCAAAACAGACTTTGCCCCCTGAGAACTAATTTCCTGAATGCGGAGAACACCAGCTGTTTATGGCAGTAATTATTATTGCAGAGCACTAGGATTCCTGCCAGAAATCCAAAAGGCACCCCTGTGAGGAGAGTGCGCAGTGGCGTCCTGAGTTCTGCGCAATGTCACGGGTCAGAGAGGAGAAGATGGCGCTCGGTCTGCTGTGGTACAGGAGGGGCCAGCGATGGAGGCTGGAACCATGCTCAGCTGGCTGCATGAGATGGAGATGTTACTATCATTCTTATTTTTGTTTATTTTGTCTCTCTGTGTGTATATGTGTGTGCAGACTGGTGCTGAGGCTTGAACTCAGGGCCTGGGTGTTCTCCTTTAGCTTTTTCTGCGAATGTTAGGCCTCCTTACTATTTCAGTCACAGCTCCACTTCTGGCTTTTTGGTGTTTAATGGCAGAAAAGAGTCTCACAGACTTTCTTGCTTCAGCTGGCTTTGAATCACGATCCTCAGATTTCAGCCTCCTGGGTAGCTAGCATGACAGGTAGGAGCCACTGGTGCCTGGCGCCATTTTTGTTTTATGGAACAGCAATCAAAAGCAGAGAGAGACTCAGTTCAGCACAAGCACCACCCCTCATGCCAGTACAGAGGCTTGAACTCAGCACCCCATGTTCTCACTTGTCTTTTTCACTCAAGGCTGGCACTCTACCACTCGAGTTGTGCCTCTACTTTGGGTTTCTCTGGTGGTTAATTAGAGAGAAGAGTCTCACAGACTTTTCTGCCTGGGGTGGCTTTGAACTTCCATTCTTAGATTTCAGACTGCTGAGTAGCTAGGATTATAGGCGTGAGCCACCAGCACCAGGATGGCTTAGTTGTTACAGTCTGGGCAGTCATGGAACATGCAGAATTTGAAAGCACATTCCAGGGTAGAAAGTTGACCTGAACTCAGAGCCTGGGAGCAGGGATGTTGCGGAAGTAGCAAGGAGTCATTTGACGTATTGGGATTTGATGGACGGACTGGACAGGAGACTGGAAAGCCAGTGGACATCTCCATGGCCTTTGACAATGACAGGTGAGACAGATGGCATGAGGCTGTCAACAACCCATTGGAGGACATTGGCAACCTCAGAACAATCCCCTGTGTTCCTGGGCTTTACTGAGCACATTTGGTTGGGACAGAATGGACGGAGGCATTGAAGAGCCACTTTATTTATAAGTGCTAGGGAGATGCAGCAACCTTCTAAAAGAAGGCACAATAAAATGTTTATAGATCATTAAAGAGGCAGATGCTACTTTAAGGTACAGTCAGCTTGCCTCGGGGGGTGGGGGCCCACATGCTTTCAAACGCAGGCGTGTTATGATGTTATGATGATTGCAGGTCCTGAAGGGGAGAGGAGAAGCCAGCCAGGGGCCATGGACTCCTGGGACTCCAGGTTCGTGTTCTACCTCTAGAGGCAAAGCATATGGGACAATAGCATCTTTATCTGGTGAGAGGTGCCAATGACTCCTCTGGTGTTCCTTCCATTTTTATTTTATGCACTTGTTAGAGCTCTCAAGCGCATACTTTCCCATTTAGGAAATAAGTCTGTCTATGTGTGTATATGTGTATGTATGTGTGCACACGTGTGACACATACACAGATGCATGGGTATGTTGGTACTGGGTCTTGAGTTCAGGTTCTGGAGACTGTCCCTTAGCTTTTTCACTTAAGGTTTGTGCTCTACCACTTGAATCCCAGCTGTACTTCCGGTTTTAGTGGTTAACTACAAGTAAGAGTCTCATGGACTTTCCTGCCTAGGTTGGCTTCAAGCTTTGATCTTCAGCTCTCAGCCTCCTGAGTAGCTAGGATTACAGCCATGGGTCATTGGCGTTCAGCTCTCAGATGCATTTTTAAAAGTAGGAGGTGATACAAAGCCACAGGTAGGCTCTCTCCTGTTAGCAGGGAGTGTGGATTTCTCGTGTCATATGGCAGAATACTTTCTGAGACACTCTCTGGCTCTTGTAGAAAGCAAAGGTATTTATGGGAATTGAGAGTCATATCTTAGTTCCTCTGTGTTTGAAGTCCATCTCATTATCCCCAGAGCTCCAGCAGAGCTTCCCGCACAGAAGCTTAATAAGCAACGAATGAACAACAGGCATCACTTTCAAGAAGTGCTTTCTTGTTTCTAAAGTGTCTAGATTTTATGCAATTTGATTCATACTTGTGTAAGACATATAGGATTACTTTTGGCCTCAAATTCATGATCTTCCTGCCTCAGGCCTCCTTAGTGCTGTGATTACAGGCATGCAGTGCCGAACTCCACCCAATTCCAAACTCTTTTCTTCTAGGTGAAAGCCATTCTGTGTGACTTCATTGAACAAATGGAATCAAGTTCTAGAACACAGTTACCCGGGGATTACTAATCATAGTATATAACCATGCATTCATAGTATATAACCATGAGTATTCTTTTTTTTTTTTTTTTGTCAATTGTAGGGCTTGGACTCGGGGGCCTAGGGGCTGTCTCTGAGCTCTTTTTGTGCAAGGCCACTTGAGTCACAGTTCCACTTCCGGTTTTCTGGTGGTAAGAGTCTCATAGCCTTTTCTGCCTGGGCTGGCTTTGAACTGTGGTCTTCAGATCTCAGCCTCCTGAGCAGGTAGGATTACAGGTGTGAACCACCAGTGCCCAGCATGAGTATTCTTTTTTTTTTTTTTTTGCCAGTCCTGGGCCTTGGACTCAGGGCCTGAGCACTGTCCCCGGCTTCTTTTTGCTCAAGGCTAGCACTCTACCAATTGAGCCACAGCACCACTTCTGGCCGTTTCCTATATATGTGGTGCTGAGGAATTGAACCTAGGGCTTCATGTATATGAGGCACTCTTGCCACTAGGCCATATCCCCAGCCCCCAGCATGAGTATTCTTTAAAAGTATCTATAGGTTCTCAGAGTGGGTGTCATGGTCACAAAGCTGATTGATTTCCTTAATCTCAGGGGAGAAATCTCTTCAATCATGGCCTAAGTAGATACTTACAAATTTTTATTGTTATTATAAAGGTAATGTACAGAGTGATTACAGTTGCATAAGTCAGGTAAAGAGTACATTTCTTTTTCCTTTTTGGTCAGTCCTGGGGCTTGAACTCCAGGAGCCTGGGTGCTGTCCCTGGGCTCTTTTGCTCAAGGCTAGTGCTCTACAGCTTGAGCCACAGTGCTACTTCTGGCTTTTTCTGTTGGTTAATTGGAGGTCAGAGTCTCATGGACTTTGCTGCCCGGGCTGAGTTTAAATGGTGATCCTCAGATCTCAGTCTCCTGAGTAGCTCCTTTCTCCTAGCCTTTCGATTTTTTTGGTAACTTCAGCTCAGCAACCTATAGGACAATTTGGATTAAAAAAATTATTAGCTTAGAACAAGGGTGTGACTCAACATGGCAGAACACTTACCTAGCAAGTGTAAGGCCCCAAGTTCAAGTTCCAATACCAAACAAAACTCAATATAAACCACTTTGATATCTAGAAATAATTACATGGTGAGTACTGGTGGCTCATACTAGTAAACCTAGCTACTTGGGAACTGAGATATGAGAAGCCATCTTGGGCAGGAAAATCCTATCTCCAATGAATTACCAAAAATCCAGAAGTGGGGGCTGGGAATATGGCCTAGTGGCAAGAGTGCTTGACTCGTATACATGAAGCCCTGGGTTCAATTCCCCAGCCCCACATATATAGCAAATGGCCAGAAGTGGTGCTGTGGCTCAAGTGGCAGAGTGCTAGCCTTGAGCAAAAAGAAGCCAGGGACAGTGCTCAGGCCCTGAGTCCAAGACCCAGGACTGGTTAAAAAAAAAAATAAATCCGGGGCTGGGGATATAGCCTAGTGGCAAGAGTGCCTGCCTCGGATACACGAGGCCCTAGGTTCGATTCCCCAGCACCACATATACAGAAAACGGCCAGAAGCGGCGCTGTGGCTCAAGTGGCAGAGTGCTAGCCTTGAGCGGGAAGAAGCCAGGGACAGTGCTCAGGCCCTGAGTCCAAGGCCCAGGACTGGCCAAAAAAAAAAAAAAAAAAAAAAAAAAAAAAAAAAAAATCCAGAAGTAGAGCTGTGACTCAAATGGTAGAGTACCAGCCTGAAGGGAAAGAAAGCTAAGGGATGGCACCCAGGCCATGGCAAAAGGAAAGGAAGGAGGAGGAGGAAGAGGAGGAGGAGGAGGAGGAGGAGGAGGAGGAGGAGGAGGAGGAGGAGGAGGAGGAGGAGGAGGAAAAGGAAGAGGAAGAGAAGGAGGAGGAGGAGGAGGAGGAGGAGGAGGAGGAGGAGAGAATTATAATAAAACAAATCTTAGTACCAAGAGCAGTCATTCATTAAGAAAAAGGTACATTTTGAAGCTAAGTAATGGCGTCTGTCTTGGATTGCTGATTTTCCTAGGGAGCAGTTCTTTGGGATGGCAACCCCCTCACCCAGCAGTCTGGGCAGGGCTGGGGGGGGGGTACTCAGTAGATTGTAGTTGCCCCTGTGGGCTGACAGCCCAGCTTTTGCTCCCCATATGCTCTGACTCTCTGGAAGGAAGGCAGGTAGGCGTCCTCACGGCATGAGCAAACAAAATAGAACCCAGAAGAAGCTCTCTGTGTTTAATTAAAGCAAATGTTTGCTCCCAGTAATGTTTTTGTTTCTGGATTAGTCTAGCTGAAGTTATTATTTTTTTTTCTCTTACCATCTGGATGAGGGAGTTTTTCCATTTGTTTTTTTTTTTTCCCCCCCAACAAGAAAATAACCCATGGGCCAAAGGAAGTGTGAAAATGTTTAGTCTTGGGAAAGGCATGTAGATTCTCTGGGCCACAGAAATGCTGTAATTCAAACTTTGGACAGAATTATGTAGGAAATGGGTTCTGATGCTTTCCCTTTGCACGCCCAGCATCCTACAGCTACCCCTACAACTCAGAATCGCTGTCTTTTGAAAGATGTATTGGGAGGGAGGGGGAGCTGCTGGAATGTCACACAATATGGGGTAGAAGCAGGGGTGCTGGGATTAGAACTGGAGACTGGCTCTGTTTTCTTGCTGTCTCATCACTTCCTGTCTTTGTGCCTCAGTTTCTCTGGTCAGCTGGGCATGGGTGGCTCATGACTATAATCCTAGCTACTCAGGAGGCTGATATCTGAGGATTGAGGTTCAAAGACAGCTCAAAGCAGGAAAGTCCATGAGACTTGTGTCTCCAATGAACTACTAAAAAGCTGGAATTGGAGGTGTGGCTCAAGTAGCAAAGCAACAGCCTTAAGCAAAAAAAAAAAAAAAAAAAACGGGTAAGGGACAGTGCCCAGGCTCTGAGTTCAAACCTAAATACTGGTACCAAAACAACCAAACAAACAAACAAAAGAGTGTATGTGTAAAGGATCATCTCTTCCCTAGGTTTAATAAAGTATATAAGGTAAGGCTAGGATTGAGGTAGATAACAGTCTATAGAAGGAGTGAGGAAGATAGTAATCTGTGTATTCTACATGCACACACTTTACCACTGAGTGACCCTTCTTTTTCTCTGTGTGTGTGTGTGTGTGTGTGTGTGTGTGTGAGTAGTGAGGCTTGAACTCAGGGTCTGGACACTGTCTCTGAGCATTTTTGCCCAAGGCTAGCACTCTACCACACTTGAGCCACAGCTCCATTTCCAGCTTTTTTAGTGCCTAATTGGAGATAAGAGTCTCATGGACTTTTCTGCCCAAGCTGGCTTTGAGCCGTGATTCTTAGATCTCAGCCTCTTCAGTAGCTAGGATTACAAGTGTGAACCACTGGCACTTGGCTAAGGCAAGGTTTTCAAAGACATTCATATCAGTGGGCTGTTTTGTTCTGGGCCAATGGATATCAGAGAGAGGCAGGAAGTGTTCCCGCACTACTAGGACTGATGTCCCACTTTGCTGGAATCTGGGTTCCTCATGTTATCCAAAGATCCCCTCTCTCTCTGTTCAAATCTTGCCTAGCTTCTGAAGGAAGATCCATCACTACTATTCTTAAATCTTTGTGGCATTTGAACACAATTTTCCTTTACTTCCCACACAGAGAAGAGATGTGTAGAAGTGTTTTCTTGGGACCTGAATAGATGTTAGGGCTCACAACATTGCACAATGCCAATGTCGAGCCTGGATCCTGAGTGGCAGAAGGGCTTTCCTGTTTTTGAATACAAGAATTGGGTTTGGGTTTGTGGTCTGTGACACCTATGAAAACCAGGGCTGAGAGAAAAGGTCCCTGATGCTCTGTCTTGCCCCAGGTGATGGATGGGTGACTCATGTAGATGCTGGAGATGACATGCTCAAAACAGAAAAGAAGTTGAATCACAAATAAAGTTCCATTTTTAAGCATTCTTCTGTGAAGACTTCATTTCCCTTCCTCCCTTGTTGACCGAATTAGTCATCATTCTTTCGTCTGCTCCTATATAGACTTTTTATTATTACAAATATCACACATTGAAAAATGTGTTATTGTTTGAGTTGGCTCTGGTGGTTTCTGCCTGTAGTTCCTAGCTGCTTAGGAGGCTGAGATTTGGAGATTTAAGTTCAAAGCCAGTCTGGGCAGAATAGTCTGAGAGACTCTATCTCCAATTAAAGGTCTCATGCTTTTTTTCTCAGCTCAATTTAGGACCCAAATCCTTCTATCTGTCCGCTGGGATTACAGGTATGTGTCACTGTTCTCACTCAAGACCAGAATTTAAACAGAAGAATATATAACTTCAAACTATAGGCTTTTTTTTTTTTTTTTCAGTTCTGGGCCTTGGACTCAGGGCCTGAGCACTGTCCCTGGCTTCTTTTTGCTCAAGGCTAGCATGCTACCTCTTGAGTCACAGTGCCACTTCTGACTTTTTCTGTTTATGTGGTGCTGAGGAATGGAACCCAGGGCTTTGTGTATGCTAGGCAAGCACTCTACCCCTAAGCCACATTCCCAGCCCCCAAAGTAATGGACATCATCCACTTCTGCCTAAATACTTATGCTCTATCAACCACTCTGCATGCTGGGAGACAAGGACAACTAAAACACCTCCTGGTCTCTAGAGATTTCAGCCTAGCTGGAAAGTCTTTATTTATTTATTCCTTTATTTAGTGTTGGTAGTAGTGCTTGAGTTCAGGGCCCAGGCACTGCCCTTTAGCTTTTTTTTTTTTTTTGGCTCAAGGTTGGTGCTTTACCAATCGAGTCACTTCCAGCTCTGGGGGAGTCAATGATTGCTAAGAGTCTCACAGACTTTCCTACCTGAGCTGGCTTCAAACCTCCGTCCTCAGATCTCAGTCCTGAGCAGGTAGGATTACAGGTCAGAGCCTGAGCCATGGAGGTATCAGGCCAGAAAACAAAACAAAACAAATATTAACACTTGAAAAGCATGAGCCCCTATCTGAAGAAAAACCTAAAGCAAAAAAGGTCAGGAGGAATGGCTCAAGTGGTAGAATGCTTGCCTAGAGCCAAAATAAAACAAGGCAAAACAAAAGAGCAAACCCTGGTCTTATTTTGAATTGGGTGACTTTGGAAGTTTTCTAACACTTCTCAGCCTCAGTTTAATCCTTTGAAAATCTAGCTACATTTCCTCCATCCTATGACTCCTGTGGAAGATGTTAAGCACAAGGTAAGCCATTATAGTTCTTCAGTAGATAGCAAAGGGGCACCTTCTGTTTGTCTGGCTTCCCAGTGTTGACAGACAGATAGCACGGGCCTGTGTACGGCTCACTTGCAAGGACATTGCAAGGAGTTACTATTGTTAGGCCCATTTCTAAACTTAAAAGGAACACATGGCGTTGTGGGGCAGGTTTGCTGGTGTTTGAGCTGCCTGGGAAGGAAGGGAGGGTTAAGAAAGACAGCTAAGCTTAGAATTCTGGAACAACTGGAATGCAGCTCCTCAGTTGTCCTTCTCCTGGAGAATGACGCTGTCTGGCAAATATTTCCTGTAGTAATGGAGTGGTGGTGACTGCCTTGTCCTGAAGCAGCTCCCAGCAAAAGCTGAGGAGCACAGCCGGCTGTAACCTGAGACCCGGCTCCATCCAGCAGCCTTGAAAAATCTCAGCCAGGATGCTCTGGCTTTCAGAGCTTGCAGACAAAAGGGGGGCTCCGGCTCTGTGTGTCTGGGTGCCTGTGTCCTATGTCTCCAATAAGCTTGCTCCTATTGGTTAACTGTGTGTGTATGTGTGTGTGTGTGTGTGTGTGTGTGTGTGTGTGTGTGCGTGCGCGCGCGCACGCTGATAATGGGGCTTGAACTCAAGGCTTGAATGTGGCTTCTTAGCTTTTTCTACTCAGGGCTGGCACTCTACCACTTGAGCCACAGCTCCATTTCTGTTTTTTTGGTTGTTAATTGGAGTTCAGCATCTCATGGACTTTCCTACTCCGGCTGGCTTCGAACCTGTATCCTCAAATCTCAGCCTCCTGAGTGAGCCACTTACTTGGCTCACTATCAGCTTTCTTAATGACCTGCCCTGGGCTCAAGAGGCATATCCGATTTCTACCAACCCTCCCTCTACTGAACCCACATTTGCCATTTTAGGTGCTGGTGAGCAGGGACTGAAGCTACTCAATAAGTAATTATTAAACTCTTATTAGTTTCTAGGCCCTTGGCCTGAAAGAGATGTACAAAGGTGCTTTACTTACAAGTAGCTTTCTCTTGGGTGGAACAAAAAAATTGATGTGCTAAGGGTCAGGCTGGTGCTTGGGGTGGGGGGACAGAGGAGGGAGGGGTAGTGGTGGCTGGGTTGATCCCCTTTTTCCTGCTGATAGTCATGTCCTTGCTGAAAGGAGCCTTGAAAATGTGGCTATTTAAGGCCAGGTTCTCAACAAACCTTGAACCCCCTTAGCTATCTCCATAGGCAGTCATTGTTTGCAAGACAGGCTCAGTGTCTCAATTTCCAAGCCCAAGGACAAGGTCATAAGGGAGCCAAGGGCAAGGTACTTTGGAGCAGGTTGACCTCTCGGGGAAAGTTATCCAGCCCTTGACAGCTACAGACCTTTGTGTACTGTGTTTCCCTTTGTATAAACCAGGGATTCATTACCACACTATAGCCTTTGAATCCACCATTTATTCCTCTCTCTCTCTCTCTTTTTTTTGTGCCAGTGCTGGGGGTTGAACTCAGGGCCTAGGCACTGTCCCTGAGCTTTTATGCTCAAGGCTAGCACTCTACCACTTGAGCCACAGCTTCACTTTCAGCTTTATTTAGTGCTTAATTGGAGATAAGAGCCTCTCTCATAGGCTTTCCTACCTGAGCTGGCCTCAAGTTGCTATCCTCAAGTCTGAGTCTCCTGAGTAGCTAGGATTACAAGTGTGCCTGGCACCACCTGCTCTTATAAATAAAACTTTATGAACCTAGCCATTCCTTCATTTATGCACGTTGTCTAGTGTTGGGTTTTGTGCTATGACAGTGAGTTGAGGAGTTGGGACAGATATGTGGCCTATAAATCCTTAAATATTCACCATGGTTGGAGCATCCTTTATTTGAGATACTTGGGACCAGAAGTGCTTCAGCTCCCCCCGCCCTCCCCCGCTAGTGTTTGGAATACTTGCACATACAAGGCGAGAGATCTTAAGGCTGGAACTGAAGTCTAGAAAATGAAATTAATTTGTGTTTTATTGACACCTATACATATAGTCTGAAGGTTTTTGTTTTTGTTTTGTCCATACTGGGGCTTGAACTCAGGGCCTGGGCACTGTCCTTGAGCTGCTTTTTGCTCAAGGCTAGTACTCTTACCACTTGAGTCACAGCGCCACTTCCAGCCTTTTCTACTTATGTGGTACTGAGGAATCGAACTTCATGAATGGCTTCATGCACGCATGCTAGGCAAACACTCTACCACTAAGCCACATTCCCAGCCCCCACTTGAGTTTTGCAGCGTGTCCTGTCTGGCTGGGGTGTCAGCTTGCACTCTTCTTAGCATCACTCTTTTTGTTGTTGGTTTGAACTTAAGGCCTGGGTGCTGTCCCTGAACACTTTTGCTCAAGGCTAGAGCTCTACTACTTGGAGCCACAGCTCCACTTGCAGTTTTTGAATGGTTAATTGGACATAAGAATCTTAGGAAGACTTTTCTACCCAGGCTGGCTTCGAACCATGATCCTCAGATCTCAGCCTCCCAAGTAGCTAGGATTACAGGCATGAGCCACTGCCACGTGGCTCTGTGAGACTCTTATCTCCAGTAAACTACCCGAAAGCCAGAAATGAAGCCATGGCTCAAAGTGGTAGAGCGCTAGCCTTGAACACAAAAGCTCAGGGACAGCGCCCAGGCCCCGAGTTCAAGCCTCAAGATTAGCACATGTACACACCAAAAAGCCCAGATGCCGTGCAAAATGCACACTGTCGGACACAGGAGGCACCCCAGCCTTCTGCAAATCCCATTTTCTTCCCTCTCAGGGGCTTAGGGGGCTGGGGGCCCCCACATCACTCTACACATCAAAGCCGTCACCGGGTTTCCCAGCACCATTCTCAGAGACTTTTTAACCAGTCTTGGATGATAAAATCGTCTTTAAATCAAAACCAAGACTCAATATTGGGCAGGAAAGGGATTAGCAGGATCAGCCGGGGAATGACATCATACTATTTTCGTTGGCATTTCTCCAGCTCCAGTGTGAGGACCCTGTGTGTGGAGGGAGGGTAGATATTACTTTTCAACTGACTTGGCCGCTCTCAATCTAGGTCTGGAAAAATCCAAAGGGCTGAAGGGAGCAGGCACCATCGGGGTGGCTCTCCTGCAGAGTCGAGGAGGCATCGTCTGTCAGTCTGAGGCGAGGTGAGGACACCGGGCAGGTCAGGATGAGCTGGGGGGAGACTAGAATCTGCCCAATGGTTTCTCTCCAGCCCCAGGCTGCAGCAAAGGAAAAAAAAGGCTTGGTTTGGTGATCAGGGCCTGAAGCTGCAGAACAATGTCTCTCAAAGTGAGTAGCCATCCTGGTATAACCAACAAAGACAAAATGACTGGACCTATCCACACACAGGCCTTTGGGTAGAGAGCAGGCCAAGGCCAGAGTAAAGAGCAGAAAAGGGCTTGGCTCCAGAGGTTTCCAAAACCATGTTCTATTTTTTAATGAAGGAACTTGGGACTTCAAATGAGATACTAGATCTATATTGCTTGTAAAAGACAGAAGGAGGCAGTACTAGGCAGTTTAAAACCACAAGGCGTTGATGGCTCATATGTATAATCCTAGCTACTCAGGAGGCTGAGATCTGAGGATCATAGTTCAAAGCCAGCCTGGGCAGAAAAGTCCACCAGACTCTTCTCTCCAGTTAACCACCAGAAAACCAGAAATGGAGTTGTGGCTCAAAATGGTAGAGTGCTAGCCTTGAGAAGGAGAGCTCAGGGACAGTGCCCAGGCCCTGAATTCAAGCCCCATGACCAACAAAAAGAAAAGATTAAAAACCTGCTTGGGTTTTCCTGGTAACTATAGCTCAAGGTACTGAGGACGGAGTGGAATTTAATACCACAAACACTAAGTGAACTACTACGCTCTTTTATTTGTTCAGTGAACACTCACCAAGTATCTGTTCCCGGCCTGGCATTTCCCCCAGGTGAGGCCCACGGGGCCTAAGGGAGCAAGTGAGAGATTGGGGCCTGGTCTGTCACCCAACAAAATACACTTGTCAAAGTACAAATGTCATTTTTCTCTCCATGAACTCAGGTTGTAGTACCGGGAGAAGATAAAGAAGGAAGAAGGAACTCAGTCCTGGCCTTCAATAAGTTTCCTGCCCTTATTGGAGCTTAAGTGTGAAGCAGAAGATAGACATGAATAAAATGATGACACAAATAAATGGACCCTCCTAACTTATATATGAAGTATCCAAGTTGTAAGCATATCAACTTGTGTGTGTGTGTGTGTGTGTGTGTGTGTGCATATGTGCGCATATGTGTCAGTCCTGGGGCTCGAACTTAGGAGCTAGGTGCTGTCCCTAAGCTTTTTCACTCAAGGCCAGTGCTCTACCAGTTGAGTCACAGCTCCACTTCTGGCTTTTTGCTGATTAATTGGAGATAAAAAGCTCAAGAACTTTCCTACCCAGGGTCTCTTTGTTCCGAGATCTCTGATCTCAGCCTCCTGAGTAGCTAGGATTACAGACGTGAGCCACTGGCACCTGGCTGGGTCTAGATTTTCATATTTCTTTTTTTTTTTGGCCAGTCCTGGGCCTTAGACTCAGGGCCTGAGCACTGTCCCTGGCTTTCTTTATATGTGGTGCTGGGGAATTGAACCTAGGGCCTCGCGTATCCGAGGCAGGCACTCTTGCCACTAGGCTATATCCCCAGCCCTGTCCCTGGCTTTCTTTTGCTCAAGGCTAGCACTCTGCCACTTGAGCCACAGTGCCACTTCTGGCCGTTTTCTGTATATGTGGTGCTGGGGAATTGAACCCAGGGCCTCATGTATACGAGGCAAGCTCTCTTGCCACTAGGCCATATCCCCAGCCCTAGATTTTCATATTTCTTCCTATCTCCTTTAGGGAGACTCACTTTGTCTCCCCCAGAAGCTTTATCTCTGAATCAAACTTTTGCACCTCCTCTGTTCAATGCCCAGATATGGGGTGTTCATTGTAGAGTGTTTGTCTCCTGTTTTGCATTTGCTCAGTCATCTCCTTTCCAACCCTCTCAGGTTACAACTGTCAGGGACCACAGAGGGAGAAATTCAAGTCCTACAGTCCATTGTCAGCGGTAGACACGGATTATTCTCAAATTGATTTCTACTACCGGCGTGCAGGCTCCGTGATCTAATAGTGTTATTAAATGATACACATAAAAATATGCTCTTCTCCCCCAAACAATAATTAATGTTTAATCCAAATAAGAGAAAGCCAGTTGTGCAGCAGTGTGCTGGAGATGGGCCCACGCTTACCTACCAGAGGTAACTGATGAAAATGTTCAGGAATTTGGCACACCCCTCCTTGAAAACTGCTGTGATGAAATCACACATCATCATATTGTACATTGCAAGTTAACTTGTAATTAGATGCATTGGAAATTGTAACATGGAACAATGCAATAGTAATGCGTCGCAATGGTGGAATGCTATCTGTGTGTTACTGTGCATTGTGAATCAGCTCTGTGAGCAGAGGACATTACATTGGTGTCTGTACCATGGAAATTGGCAAACACTACAAATCAGAGCTGCCTTTCTGTATCCCAGGCTGATAACCTTTTCCCAGAACTGGAGAAGGGCCCTCTGGACTCTCTGGCTCTGCTTATTCCTTCCACCTTCCTCCCTCTGCCCTGTCATTTTTCAGGGTATTTTGGGGTTCTTGCCTGCTCTGCCTCGAGTCTGCCATTACAGGTGTGAGCCATCATGCTTGGTTCTTTTTATTCTTTCCAAGTTTTAAAAAGTAACCTTGCTGGGCACTGGTATCTTGTGCCTATAGTCCTAGCTACTCAAGAGGCTGAGATCTGAGGATGGTGGTTCAAAGCCAGCCAAGGCAGGAAAGTCCATGAGACTCTTATCTCCAAGAAACCACCAAATATCCAGAGGTTGAGCTGTTGGCTTAAGTGATAGAGTGCTAGTCTTGAGCAAAAAAGCTCAGGAACAGAGCCTAGCCCCTGAGTTCAAGCCCTATGACACAAAAACAAACCTTGGGTCATTGGAAATGTTGGTAATAAATCTAGCCATGCTTCCCCAGAGGATAAAACCCACAAATGTTGTTTAAATCAGGTTCATCTCAGCCTCTTTAAGCTGCCATCTATGCTCAAGCCTGGAGAGAGCCAGGATCATGGGCTCTGAGCCATAAATGGGCCAGGCTGCAGGAGATATATATATATGTGGTGTGAGTGTGTGTGTGTGTGTGTGTGTGTGTGTGTGTGTGTGTGTGTGTACTAGAGAGCTAGAACTTAGGGCCCAGGCATTGTCCCTTAGCTTTTATACTCAAGGCTAGTGTACTACCACTTGAACCATAGCCCAGCCCTACTTCTGGCTTTTTGCTGGCTAATTGGAGATAAAAAGTCCCACAGACTTTCCTGCCCAGGCTGGCTTCAAACTTCGATCCTTACATCTCAGCCTCCTGAGTAGCTAGGGTGATGAGCCTAGGCATGAGTCACTGGCACCCAGCAGCCCATGCCTCATTAAACAGACTTTTTACTTTGATATATATGAATAAGAAAAAGTATGACGAAGCACCCTCTGCCACCTTTCTTCTTGGCTTTTCTCCTTCATCAGCCTGGAGCACATACTTTCAGTTAAGTTGTTAACCCCTGCAACAAGATAGAAATGACGACATTGATAAAGATACACACACATTCCTTCACACAGTACAGTTCAACGAAGATGCTGCTTTAATGGTATTTGCCTAATTGCCAGGTGGAAATGGTGATGGTGATGATAATATATTAGAGCAATTGTTCTCCTATGATTCTGAGAGAGGGGGCAACATCAGCTGCCATTCTTATCACCCCAAAAAAGATCTACACCTAAGATTCAGTCAACACAGGCCAAGGGCTTCCCAGGTAGAGAAAAGATTGGCTCCAATGAGGTGATTTTTCTCCTTGCCTGGAGTAGAAATCTTAACTCCATTTTGTACAAGAAGGTAGACATCAATTTCCAGGTGGGAGTTAGGCCAAAATGTACAAATTTCCAGAATTCCAGAGGGGGTAGATTGAAAAGGAAATCTATTTTCCAGTCTTCCAAACACAGCCCAGGAAGTCTTGACTGCACTGTGTTTAAAATGGTATCTTGAGGAATGATCTTGAATTTTAGCTGTGGTTTTGAGGGGAAAAAGGCATGTGGCTCTCTGCCTGTCTCTAATATAGAAAGATAGAAGTGTGTGTGTGTGTGTGTGTGTGTGTGTGTGTGTACATGTCTGCACGCCTGTGTGTGCAGGTCCTAGGGTTTGAACTCAGGACCTGGATGCTGTCCCTGAGCTGAGTTTCTTTTTGCTCAAGGCTAATGCTCTACCAGTTGAGCCACAGCTCCTCGGCTAGCTTTTTGGTGGTTAATTGGAGATTGGGGTCTCATGGACTTTCCTTCCCAGCCTGACTTTGAACCGTGGTCCTCAGATCTCAACCTCCATCTGGAAGATGCTGGGTTGGAATGCAGGCCCCAAAGTCTCCTCACAGAGATGTCCTGAATGCCTACTGCGTCTGGCTCCACACTGCAGAGGGCTAGAAGACAGCCTCTGCTTCCGGGGTTGTAGCTATTCAAAGAAAAGACATTCAGTGAATGAGCGTTCTAGCTGGGTGCCAGGGGCTCGTATCTGTAATCCTAGCTACTTGGGACACTACCATCCAGAAAATTATGGTTTGAAGGCGACCTGGAAAGAAAAGAATGAAAGAGTTTTTGAAGGACTGGCCTCTCCCCGTCTCAGCCCCAATCATCTTATGTATTCAAAGACCTTCCATGAAGGACCATTCTTTCTAGGTATCCAAAGATGGGCTATGAAGGATTGACCCCCTACCCTGTTTTCCCAGATGCATACAGACGTGGGCAAGCCATCAAAGATATACACAGACTGCCTGAGCAGGTAGGGCAACTTTCACCTAAGCCTGGCTGTAAACATTCCTTGTGGAAAAGCCCCCCCCCCCCCACTTCCCTAGACTTAATGGCTTTTTTTTATTATTAACCTCTGCCTCCTTGCTCAGACCTCCCAAAAGCCCAGCTCCTGTCCCACCTCTTTGCACAGTCTCCAAGTCCGCAGGAAGGCTGTGCCCCCTCAGTGCCCTATCTCAATAAACAGTCTTCACCTGTGGAAGATCCAGTCCGGCCTGTTTGCTTCCTTTCTCCTCCATTTTCCTAGCAGTTTTCATCTTCAATTAGCAAGGGGAAAGCAGGGCCATAGGTATGGCTCAAGTGAGTGCAGGCAGAGCAAACAAGCTCAATCAAGTGTGAGGTCCTGGTAGCCTCACACACAAAAACTAGCTCTAGATGAGAAAAGCTGAAAGTCATTTGGGAGCTAATGGGTGAGAGGAAGGAGCAGGGTCAATGGATTCAGGAAGGCAGGAAGAGTATCTAGGAGAGGAATCACATGAACAAATGCACAAAAGGACAAAGGTATTTATTTATTTTTCTTTCATGAGCCTAGGGATTTTTTTCTTTCTTTTTTTCTTTTTGGTGCTTGAACTCAGGGCCTGCGCACTGTCTCTTAGATTTTGTTTTTTGCTCACGGATGACACTCTACCCTGTAAGTCACAAATCCACTGGCATTTTGGTGGGTAATCGGAGAAAAGAGACTCATGGGCTTTCCTGACTAGGTTGGCTTTGAACCACGATCCTCAGATTTCAGCCTCCTGAGTAGCTAGGATGACAGGCATGAGCCACCCATGCCCAGCCTAGTTTTGTTTTGCTTTTTTAACTTGTTGTTATTACAAAAGTGATGTGTAGAAGGATCCCAGTTACATAAGTCAGGTAATGGGTACATTTCCTTTGGTACAGTGTCATCCCTTCCCCCACTCTCTTCTAGACCCCTCCTCCCCTTCCCACCCACAAGTTGTATGGTTCACTTTCTTTTTTTTTTTTTTTTTTTGGCCAGTCCTGGGCCTTGAACTCAGGGCCTGAGCACTGTCCCTGGCTTCTTGTTGCTCAAGGCTAGCACTCTGCCACTTGAACCACAGCTCCACTTCTGGCCGTTTTCTGTGTATGTGGTGCTGGGGAATCGAACCCAGGGCCTCATGTATACAAGGCAAGCACTCTTGCCACTAGGCCATATCCCCAGCCCGTATGGTTCACTTTCAACACCATGTTCAGTGAGCGCCACTGCTGCATTTGCCCGCCCTTCTCCCCTCCAGTTCTGTGCCCTTCCTGACCCTCCCAGAGACAGAAAAATGAACAAACCAGACCGAAGAAAACAGAAACAGCAACAAAGGAAGAAAACCTCTTGCTTTCGCTCCTAGCAATGTATTTTGATCGCTATTGTTCTATGTGATGGCAAGCACATAGGCATTGCACCTTTGTGTTTCTCCTCTAAGAGAATCCTGTTTTGGCCTCACTGGGTGTGAGTGTCTGGAGTCCTGTATCATTGATCATGTTCGTGGGCCTTGTTTTAAGGGTCTTCTCTGCTGTCCAGTTTCATTCTCTTGGGATGTCCTTGGGCCATGGATTTTGTGTGTTTGTTTTTGTGGGCCAGTGGTTATCTGGATGTCTTTGCTTTTTGTTAGATAATACTTCGTCCTCCAGTTATAATTTGTAGTTCCCATAATTAAGCTGGGCGCCAGTGGCTCACGATTGTAAATCCTAGCCACTCAGGAGACTCAGATCTGAGGACTGTGATTCAAGGCCAGCCCTGGGAAGAAAAGTCCATGAGACTCTTATCTCCAATTAACCACCAGAAAACAGGAAGTGGCGCTCTGGCTCAAGTGGTAGAGTGCTAAGGGACTTCAAGCCCCAGTACAGGCACCAGAAGTAACTAACGAAATTAATTAAATAAATCCTAGGTTGGGCTGGGGTTGTAGCTCCGAGTTAAGAGTGCTAGGCTTTACCTAGCATATGTGAGGCGCAGGGTTCAATCAAAACACAAAAACAAAAACAATTTCCTGGATTCCCCCAGGGCTTCTAGCTTGTGTTGTAGTAGGGCCTACTTGTCTGCGGTAAGAAGTCTATGGGGGAAATAGTTTAAAATACCACTGAAACTTTAGTAGAAGCCTTTATAATCAGTGTGTTGGGCGGGTTGGACGCTTTGCGTTGTGGCAGGCCTGGCTGTGGTCAGACTGTCCAAAGTTAATGCCAGGTTGGGCCCTCTCCTGGGCAAGAAGAGAAGAGCCCATTGTTGGGCTGTCTACCCACCTCGTTTCCAAGGCCTGAGCCTGGGACAGGGGTGGAACTTCAAAGCCACTTGCTGAGACCCCCTGAAGATTTCTAATCCCAGGAGAGGGTACAGGGTCTGCGCAGGGCTGTGCTGGCCCCGCCCCCTGCCCCAGTGTGGGCAGCGGTCCCAGCCTCCCACTTGCAGGGAGGGAGGGAGGCATTCCCTCCCCATGACCTCATCTCCAACCAGGTCCTCTCACCGCAAATCCTTCCTCAGCAACCCCTTGGGCAATCTGAGTGGGCTGCGTGCTGCAGGTGGTGTCCTGTCACTGAGCCAAAATGGGGACCCCGCTTGGGGCACTGAGTCATTTCCAGAAGCGTCTGTCTCTTAACTGTTTAGAGACTGCTGAGACGCAATCTGTGCATTTCACTGGGAACATCTATGCACGTTTCCTCCTCCTCCTCCTCCTCCTCCTCCTCCTCCTCCCCCTCCTCCTCCTCCCCTCCTCCTCCTCCCCCTCCTCCTCCTCCTCCTCCTCCTTCTTCTCATCCTCCTCCTCCAACCCTTCCCCCCTCCTCCCCTCCCTCTCCTCTCCTCCTCCTCCTCCCCTCCCTCCTCTCCTCCTCCCCTCCCCCTCCTCCCCTTCCTCCTCCTCCCCCTTCTCCCCTTTCTCCCTTCCTCCCCTGTCTCTGTCTGTCTCCTTTTGTAGGTATGTGCTTCGTACAGGAGCTTGAACTCAGGGATTAGGAGCTGTCCCTTAGCTTTTTTTTTTGCTCAAGGATGGCACTTTACCACTTTGAACCACAGTTGTACTTCTGGCTCTTTGCTGGTTACTTGGAAATGGAGTCTCTTGGATTTTTTTCTGCCCAGGTTGGTTTTAAATCCCAGTCCTCCAGAACTCAGACTCCTGAGTGGCTAGGATTACAGGCGTGAATCACCATTGCCTGGCTAGACATGCTTTTTAAAATTAATGTTTCAAATACTGAGATCTGGTAGCAGGTAATTTTTATAATTTTACTGTAAGGAGTGTTGAAATTAAGCGATCTCTTGAGAATTTATAATAGCTTTAATGAGGTATAAGAGGAACTATAATTTTTTTGTTTTTGGTTAAAAAAAAAGTCTCTGATTTTGTCAGCACTTCTGGAATCTGTTGCTCATATTCACAGTGGAAGGAAAGGCTAAATTTTAGATAGCAGTTAGTGAAAATAAACATGTGCTCTTTTTCTTTTCTTTTGTTAGGGGTGGGACTTGAACTCTGGGCACTGTCCCTGAACTCTTCAGCTCAAGGCTAGTGTAAGGGCTGACCTGAAAACTGGAGTAACTAAATATAAGTTTTAGTGTTAAAATTATAACAGCTTCTAAACTCTGGTGATGACTCCATGATAGCGGGCTGCACCCCCACCTGTGAGACTAGTTTCTTATAGTTGGACATTTAAAAATGTAGGGAGCACTTGTTCACCTCTAATACCTGGGTAGCAACCATGGTAACGGACAGTAAAAAATGATCATAGTCATAGACTATAGAAATAACCATAATAGTAATAGAAATGCCATGGTAACTGTCGGGTTGGTTTACTTATGATTGAGTACTGGATTGTTTTAGCCCGCTCAAGCTTGCTTAGTGGTAATGGGAAAACATGGTTGCAATTGTTAAAATAAAGTTGGTACTAAGTCAGCCTGACTGCAATATTCTGTTTCTGTAAAAGGCTTGCTTAACCCATTTGTGACTTGCTCTACCCCCTGCATCAGTGCTACGTGACCACCTGTTGTCAATTCCTGATATCGAGGCCAGTTCTTGATATCAAAGCCAAAAGAGGTAACTGAAAGGGTAGATAGCCAATGGAAATAGGACAAGACTTGCTTGCTAAATGTCATCCAATCAAGTATCTGCCAAGTTGGAAATACCCTGCCCATGTTGTAATCACAATAAAAACCCTGCCTATCTGAGGGTCGGGGCTCTCAATCCTGATCCGCTGTGTCGGTGACGGTTGGGAGTCCAGGCTCAAGCTTGCAATAAAGACTCTCGTGTACTTGCATCGGTATTGGCTCCTTAGTGGTCTTTGGGGACCGGAAATCTGGCATAACACTAGCACTCTACCACTTGAGCCACAGTGCCACTTCTGGTTTTCTGGTGCTTCATTGGAGATAGGAGTCGTACACACTTTCCTGCCTGGGCTGGCTTTGAACTGCGATTCTCATCTCTTAGCCTCCTGAGTAGTTAGGATTACAGGAGTGAGCCACCTGGTTTTTTTCTATTTGATTTCTGATATTCATTGAGTTCGATCACCATATTTCAGAGCTCCGTGGACCCAGATGGGAAATTCTTGAACCAGGCGACCCCTGAAGTCCCTTCCACAGTTGCCATTTTGTGGCTACGTGAATCAGTTTCTCTTGCCCGGGTCAGGTGGTTGTTTGAGCACCCAATAGATGAGGCCTAGCTGTCAGTGGGAGTCAGGCCATAGCCCTGTGGCCAACGGGCGGCAAGGATCTGATGTCTCAAGGTTTCCTTTTTGAGAGAGACCCAGGGCTGAGTCTGAAGTGCTTTGGTGAGGGTTTAGCCCAAATCACAGCTTCTTATAATTCTTTATAATTCTGCTCACATCAAAGTCAAAAATTGCCTGCATCTGGGCCTCCACTCTCTTCTCCAGGCCAAATTACAGGCATTGCTTCCTCTCTCCAATGCTGAGCCAAGCCAGGGAGGGCTCAGCCAGAGTCGCCAGTCCAGGACTGGGCTGTGGCAGAGGTTGCCAGAGTGGCTATCCCAAGGAGGGAAGCTGGCAGCCATGTGAACTTGCAGGGAAGGCTAGCACTGGAGTACACACACACACACACACACACACACACACACACACACACACACACACACATACACCTTTTCATTTTATTTGTTGATGATAGGGCTTGAACTTAAGGCCTATGCACTGTTCCTGAGGGCTTTCCTCTCAAGGCTAGTGCTTGACCACCTTGAGCCACAGCGCCACTTCCGGTTTTCTGGTGGTTCATTGGAGATAAGAGTCTCACAGATTTTTCTGCCTGGGCTGGCTTTGAACCTCGGTCCTCAGATTTCAACTGCCCATGCCCAGTTTGCATCTTACTTTTGAACCCAGAGAACAGCTCTACAGGCCAAGCCAATTTGGAAACTTTATCTCTCCCTTTCTCAGCCCCCTGGGTCCCCTGCTTCCTAAAAGCCTAAGTCACCCCTGAGAATAGAACAGAGGCCTGGAAGGGGGGCGAGGCTTGGCCTGGTCACCAGCATTCCACATAGACATTTCGGCTGCTCTGACTGACATCCCAAACCTCAGAGATTTTTGGCAAGTTATTAATTCCTGTTAAGCAAGCTATTAATCTCAATTAACTTAATTGCTTAATTAGTCAGCAAAAACCAAGGAGGAAATCATGGAAATGAACACGGCTCATGGGGCACAGACAGGCCAGCTGGGTGGGTGGTCTTTGTGAACCAACAGGGTCTGATTTCGGATTCAGGTCACTAAACCAGTGGGGGGGAGGGGGGGGCGGGTAGAGAGCCTGTTCCAGTTGCAGGGCATTAGCTGTGTGTATGAGTAATTATCAAAGATTTGGAAAAAATATATTTGAATTTACAAAACATACCAGTCTTCAATTTCTTTTGGCTACAAATTGCCTTTCATCCTAGTGCCCTATCATTAGGTAATACATGACGAACAGTGTTTAACCTCAGTGTAAATGGTAATAACAGGGATGTAATAAACAGTTGTTCAATAAATCAGTGCTCGTGTGTGTGTGTGTGTGTGTGTGTGTGTGTGTGTGCACCAGAACCAGGGCTTGAACTCAGAACCTGGGCACTCACTGCCCCTTAGCTTCCACTCCAGGATGGTATGTGAGCCACACCCCCATTTCATTTATCTATTAATCTATCCATCTATCTATCTATCTATCTATCTATCTATTTTTTTTTTGTACATTGGAAATAAAGAGTCTCATGGGCTTTTCTGCTTAGGCTGGCTTCCAATTGTGATCCTCAGATCTCAGCCTCCTGAGTGGATAGGATGACAGGCGTGAGCCATAGAGGACCATCTCAGAGCTTCTGATATTCTAAGCGAGGGTCTATAGCCATGCATGTGACTGTAGTGAGATCAGAGGAAATAGAAAAATTGACCAGGAAGTTCACCTGAGATCAGAGATAAGATCAGGCCTGTGCTTACACTGTCTGTTTGCTTAAAACAAAACAAAACAAAACAACAACAACAACAAACTTTCCAAAGATAAATATTCCTGCTATAAAATGAGGTAGTTGGCCTGGATGAGTTTTAGGCATCTGTAGTAGAGTCTGCCAGTGATCTCCTTGCATCCTTTACCATCCATTACCCTGAGAGCCAGGAGGTCGCATCCTCCAGCTGCTGTATCTATTAGATGCTATGGGCCACTGTTAGTTTTTGTGTATTTGCTGGTCATGGGACTTGAACTGAGGGCCTGGGCACTGTTGCTGAACTTTATTGCTCTAGGCTAGTGCTGTACCACTTGAGACACGGCTCCACTTCTGGTTTTTTGATAGTTAATTGGAGATAAGAGTCTTATGGATTTCCCTGACTAGGGTGGCTTCAAACCATGATCCTCAAATCTCAGCCTCCTGAGCAGTTAGGATTACAGGTGTGAGCCACCGGAGCCCGGCTCCACAGTTCTTTACTTCTCTGGATACTTGTTTGTGACCTGAGGGGAACTGGTACCTTGAAAATGCCACCCCCTAGCCTGGGACTGACCAGTGGCTGTAAAATCGTGGTCCCCTGGCCTTGGGCTGGAATACCTTTGTGACTCCCATAGCATCAGGCCGAGGTTAGCTAGCAATCAAACCTCCTCTTTGCCTATGGTCTTCCTCAGCCACATCCTGCTTCCTACTCCTAAGTTTCTCTGGGGGCCACATCTGTAGCAATGACTGGCTCTGTTTCTATAACATCTGGCATCAGCTAGGCCCTTGTGTTCCTAGCTCTTGTTCCGAAGAATGAATTGAGAGAATTGCTTCTCAGAGCATGGTTCAAAGACCAGCGTCTCTGCGTCTCCTGGGATGTGGTAGAAATGCAGAATCCCAGGCCTCAAGCCAGGCCTACTGGTTCAACACTTGAACTTAACAAAATCCTAAGGAGATTCTGTGTGTGTGTGTGTGTGTGTGTGTGTGTGTGTGTGTGTGTGTGTGTGTATTGGGGCTTGAACTTAGGGCCTCATACTTACCAGGCAGGCACTCTACCACTGCAGCCACAACCCCCCTCCCCGCCCAATTCATAGTATTTCTCTGTGCTTAAAATTTACATAAGTTACTCCACATATTCTACAATTTTATCTTAAAAATTCAGCCCTGTGTCTATCCAAGATCAAGGTATATCTAGGTCTCATTCATTTACTTTATCTCCTGTGCACTAGTCCATTGCATGAATGAATCATGCTTTATTATTCATTGTCTTGTTCATGGACATTTAGGTTGCTTTAGAGTTTTCACTGTGCCACGGGGAGTCTCCTTGTGGTCTCTTAATGCACAAGCTCAGGAATCCCAGGGACGTGGATTCTACTGGAGCTCACATTTAGCCATTCTCAAGCCTGTACGTTGAGCAGCTTAGATGTCTGTCCTCATGACAGGCACAGAGAGGCTCTTGGAGGCTGAAATGCAGGCAGGGTTAGAGGACTCAAGAGATGCCAATGTGTATCCTTTTTTTTTTTTGTCAGTTGTGGGGTTTTAACTCAGAGCCTGGGTGCTGTTGCTGAGCTTTTGTGCTCAAGGCTAGTGCTCTACCATTTGGAGCTCCACTTCCTGTTTTCTGGTGGTTAATTTGCGATAAGAATTTCATGGACTTTCCTACTTGGGATGGCTTTGAATTGCGATCCTCAGATCTCAACCTCCTGAGTAGCTAGGATGGCAGGTGTGAGCCACCAGTGCCCGGCTTTCAGCATGTGCCCTTCTAATCCAGGACCTCCACCACCACGGTGTGCCCACGGACTGCCCTGCGACTTGAATGGATAAAAATGCAAAATGGTAAACAGCCTCCTTTGCCTTGTAAAGGCCTTGAGGTAGCAGCTTGTCACCTTGGCTCTCTGCTGACACTTGGGAGAGGAGACTTTATCATGTGTGGCTCTCTTTTCCTTTATCATGTGTGGCTCTCTTTTCCTTTCCCAGCTGGACCAATTCCAGGACTGCTTCATTCTGTGGCTGAGTTTCATGACAGCCTTGGAAACAGCCCAGGGGAGGGAGATCTTCAGGGATGCGGGGGGGGGGGGGGCATTACAACTGCTGAGTTCAGACTCTTTTTTGCCAGGGCCCCTGCTAGAGGGCTTGGAGTGGGTTTAAGGGATAGCAGATGCTGTCCTCATATAAAATGAGGGTTTTGTGGATTATAACCACCATGTTCCAGCAGAGACTGAGCAGGTCAGATATACCACAGCCCCTCCCTCCCGCCAGGAGATGCTACAGCAGCCCCGCCCACAGTGGGCCACTTTGTTGTCAATCAAGATGCCACTCAGGAAGGTCTGAGATGGAGGGAGGGACAGGGGCCACAGGTGGGTAATGAAGATCCTGCGGCTCTCTCCTGAGCATGCTTAATGCATGAGGTGACATTCGATCACCTCCCGTGCCGCTGACTGCTAACTACGCCACCAAACCACGGCTTCAGAGATGGCTGGAAGTCAGACTGCAGCTGAATGGTGGTCTTGGGAGTTGGTCTGCTGGTGGCATTCTTAGAGGTTGGATTAAGGAAGCTGACACTCTTCCCTCATGCAGAGAGATATGGGGTGTGTGTGTGTGTGTGTGTGTGTGTGTGTGTGTGTGTGTGGTGTAGGACTTGAACTCAGGTCCTCATGTTCACTGACAGCTGCTCTCTTGGTCATGACAGGAGCTTTACCGCTAGATCCACACCTCCACTTCTGGCTTTTCATCAACTATTTGGAGACAATCTTTTTTGATTTGTCTGCCTGCACTGGCTTCACACGGAACTGCGATCCGCAGAGCTCAGCCTCCTGAGTGGCTAGGATTACCGGAATGACTCATTACTGTCCCGCTTCATCTTAAAAGTCCGGATTCTCAAGAGGGACTTTTCCTTTGTTGCTGACTTCCTTTTCGTTCTCTTTGTCTTGTTTATTTATCTGTCTTTGGGAAGGGAAGGGGGTGCCCAGAAATGGAAGGACAGCGAACAAATGCAGCAGTGGAACTCTCTCGACACTCTGTGGAAGATGAACTATATAACTTGTGGGTGATGATGGGAGGGGAAGACTGGGAGAAAGTGAGGGAAGGGGTGATAGTGTCCAAAAACGCATGTACTCCTTACCTGGCTTATGTAACTGTAACCCCTCTGTACATCACCTTTATAATAACAATTAAAAATAAGTAAAGTCCTTGTTCTCACCAGGTGCCTCACATATGTAAATCTAGCTACTCATCTAATACCTAGCTACTTACCTCCAATCAACTTCCAAAGAGGAGGAAGCAGAGCTGTGGCTTAAGTGGTAGAGCACTAGCTTTGAGCAAAGGCGCTGAGTTCAAGCCCCAGGAGCAGCGCCCCCCTCCCCCCGGCTCCCTGTACTCCTGGCACCAGAAATTCCTGGTCTCATTTCCTCCTCTCCATCTTCCATCTTTTACCCCTGTGGCACTGGTCCTTTCCTCCATCCCCTGCCTCTCTCTCATTCCAGTATCCTCTCCCAAGCTTTCCTGGCTGGCCAAAGCCTCTCTGTGGCCTCTGAACTCTTCAGAGCACTGCCCAGTGTTGGTACACACACACACACACACACACACACACACACACACACACAATCTCTTTAGATGAAGACTGTACCCCACTCTATGCCTTGGCGGTACTTATTGTTCCAAACAGGCACTACCATTTCCTCCTCTCCCCTCCTTTCCTCAGTACCAAGGCCAAAGTCTAGAACCACCCTTGACTCTTCCTGAATGCCACCCAGTCCAACGTCAGCCTCTGGTTAGTTCTGGAATTGTCCTCTGGTTTGACTACAATCCCCCTAAATTACTATCATCATTGAAATTGGTGTTGATTTCCACATCAACCTCTTTCAAATGAATCCTCCCAAGAGTGGATGAGGAATGTCCGGCCTGAGGACCTTCTAGGGCCCACAAAATCATGTGGTTTGGCTCTGCCAAGGTAGCCACAGGCAAGACTTGAAATTCAATAAATCTAGGAGCTTTTTCATAGCAACATAAACATCATTGCCAGCTAACCTCACACATACCAAATGGCCTTTGGCAGGGAAAAGCCTCCTCCACCCTTGCATGTCATTACAAGTTTTCTCACTGAGATAAAATTCAGATAAATGGATTTGCCATTTTAATCATTCTAAAGTGTATAATGATGCAGTAGTTTTATAATATCCAAATTCCACAACAGTATACCAGACTTTTTTTTTTGGACTACAAGCTTTGATCTATCAGCTGATTATAAAATCTATTTAGTTAAGCACTGGTGGCTCATGCCTGCAGTCCTAGCTACTTGGGAGGCTGGGATCTGAGGGTCACAGTTCAGAGACAGCCTGGGCAGAAAAAGCTCAAGAAACTCTATTGCTAATCAGCTAACAAAAAAGCTAGACTGGAAGTATGGCTCAAGTGGTAGAGTGCCAGCTGTGAGTGGAAAAGCTAAGTGAGAGCTTGAGTTCAAACCCTAGTACTGGCAGAGAGAGAGAGAGAGAGAAAGAGAGAGAGAGGATTCAGGCTGGAGGGAACAGAATGCAAAGGTCCTAGGTTAGGAGATATTTGGATTGGATTGTTGTTTGTTGTGCTGGTCCTGGGGCTTGAACTCAGGGCCTGGGTGCTGTCCTTGAGCTTTATTACTCAAGACTAGCACTCTACCACTTGAGCCACAGCTCTATGTCTGGCTTTTTGATGATAAACTGGAGATAAGAGTCTCACAGACTTTCTTGTCTGGGCTGGCTTTGAACCATGATCCTCTGATCTTAGCCTCCTGAGTAGCTAGGATTACAGGTGTGAGCCACCAGTGCCTGACAGATACTTGGATTGTTTCAAGAGGGAAATGAACATTGGGTGGACCTAAGGGAGGTGAGAAGAAAGGTCTGGAATCCAGGCCATGTTGGACAGGATGTGTTGTTCATTGGAAGCAGGACTTTTAGCTCACGGCACTGGGAGCCACTGCAGAGCTGCGAGGATCAGAATGCCACTCTGGGTAACATCATGGATGACCATCTGTGGTTCCAGCTCTTGACACGGAGACCCCAGGTCCTCTGTGTTCTGATACCCCTGCCCCTGAGATTCAGACTCATTTCTGGAGTCATCAGCCACCCCAGAATGTCCTCCCTCTGTCCTTGGCCTGTGGTTTCCTACCTCTGTTTCCCCCGTGGAAGACCCGGGGCTCTCTTTGCTCTGCTTTCGCCTCTCCCTGGCCTTCAGCGCTCAGTTGAGATGTTACATCCTGGTACTTTCTCCGAATCTCATCAGTTGACTGTAGTACATTCTCCCCTGGCAGCTCTGATTTCTGGGATGTAGCAAATCTTATCTTTGGCATCCATTTTGCTCACAGCATCGATGCACACAGGACAAAAAGATACAAGTGCTCACCGAATGGACTGTGGTCCACAAAGACTTAGGGGTCCAGGTCAAGATCTTGGGGCTGTACAGCTTTGTATTCTTAAAGTTCCCCAGACTTACTTTGTGTGGGTCCCTGTGGTCCCTAGAAGAATTTAACAGGTGAGATACAGTGGGTGGTGGGAGCCATGGTAGGAGTTAGGGGTGGAGATTGGGGGGGGGCGAATGGGGGGTGCTACATAGGGAGGAGGCCCCTTGCCTAAGGTTACAGGTACTCGTTGAACTTGGGCTCCACTTGCAGGGCTTGGCTCTGTCAGCACGGAGATAAGGGTACACTGATACGTCCCCAGGCCCAGCTGGGTCCCTTCTGGGCAGCAGATCGCCTTTCAGGGAAAGGACTCCATCAGCCTGGTAACCAGAGGAGGGGCAGGGGGGCCTGGGCGGGGTGGGCAGGGGCGGCCTAGGGTGCAAGCAGAGCTTCAGCAGAATTTGGGAACACACTCAGTGACTCCCCCAGACAGCCAAATGCGTGGCGTATTGATTGGGCTGCTCTGAAGAGAATTACTCCTCTCTGATCTGTCCAGAGAAGGCCTCCCGGGTGGACAGAAGGACAGGCCACCATTCAAAATGAAATAGGATTTTTTTTTTGGGGGGGGGAGGGCAGGTACTAAGGCTTGAACTCAGGGCTTAATATTCTTGCTTTTTCTTCTCTTCTCTCTTTCTTTGTTGGTCATGGGGCTTGAACTCAGGGCCTGGGTGCTGTCCCTAAGCTCTTTCACTCAAGGCTAGTGCTTTTACCACTTTCACCTATAGCCCCATCTCTGGTTTTCTAGTAGTTAATTGGAAATAAGAGTCTTATGGACTTTCCTGCCTGGGCTGGCTTTGAATTGTGATGCTCAGATCTCAGCCTCCTGAGTGGCTAGGGTAACAGGTGTGAGCCACCAGTGCCCAGCTTGTTCTTGTTTTCCTTTTTTGGCTCAAGGCACTCTACCACTTCAATCATGCCTTCATTTCTGGCTTTGTTGTTGTTGTGTTGGTGGTTGGCTAGCAGGAGATAAGAGTCTCAAAGACTTCTGCCCAGGGTGGCTCTGAACTGTGATTCTCAAATCTCAGCAGCCTAAGTAGCTTGGGAGGTTTTTTGTTGTTGTTGTTGTTTTTTGTGTGGCCAGTCCTGGGCCTTGGACTCAGGGCCTGAGCACTGTCCCTGGCTTCTTTTTGCTCAAGGCTAGCACTCTGCCACTTGAGCCACAGCGCCACTTCTGGCCATTTTCTATATATGTGGTGCTGGGGAGTCAAACCCAGGGCTTCATGTATACGAGGCAAGCGCTCTTGCCACGAGGCCATATTCCCAGCCCCTTTTTTGTTTTTTTTTTTAAACATACATTTTTCATCCTAATAAGATTGGTGGTCCTTTCTTTCATACCTGCCTTCCTGAATCAGAAGAGCAAGAATTTCTATACACATAACAGCAGATGGTTCTTTTTTTTTTCTAGACAATTAAGCAAATTTTTTTATTGAAGCTTACATTGTGGTACAGAAATACATTTCAACTGATTAAAGTCCAACACCAATCAATGAAGAGAGAAATTATGACACCCAAAATTTCCCTCCGCTATCATGCAAGGACACATTTCTATTCAAATCTGTAGTTTTCATCTTTCTAAGCTTTGCTCCACATAAATGTGTGCAAATTTTCAACATTAGAACTCTTAATGATATTAGGAAAAGAAAAACCAGACCTCAAGCCAAAAATGTCATCAAAATCTACAGGTATACTGTTCAAGAACAAAATCCTCCCCACAGAGCAAGTCTCAACATTAGGTGCTGTGCTCAGTAAGAATCAAACGGATAAAGCTAATTGAAGCTTCAATTAAATGTTCAATCAACAGCATGCTTAAAAGTCAACAGTGTTCCAACCACTTGATCTGAAACCAAGTAGGTATTGTTTAGAAACACTAACAAAAGGTGTTTCATTTATAAATACAGAAGGAATAAAACATCACTGCATCAATCCAGAAATTATCAAGAAAATATTGTGGACAATAAATATAAAATTTAGTTAACTTTGCTTTTTTCTCAGTTGCTCACCAGTTTTTGCAAATATAGCTTAAAAGATGCCAACTCTTGAAAGCCTACATTTCTAGTTGAGTATTTATGAAATTTGGTGTCTTTCATTCATTCAAAAATCCTGCCACATAGTTGTATGAATAGCCTGACAGTTCTCATTCTCACTCTGGACATTATTCGTTCTGTGACTGCCATGGTAAAAAGACCACACAGGAACAGGAAGAACCAACATCTCACGTGCATCACAGAACTTTAAGCCACAAGATGAAAAAGCCACTTACTCTATTCTGAACTCTAGTTTATAGTAGAGATTGCTAATGAAAATTAGTGGCAGCGGCTGCTCAAAGTATAAGGTAAATGATCCAAGCTGAACAGGTAACCTTTATGCTAAATGTCCTTGCTTACCTACTCAGTGATAAGTTCTTCTACCAGTACTTAACAAGTTAGTATATTCCATTAGAAGCCAATCCAATTTACTTAAGAATAGAACATGGTTGGATTGTTTACAGAATACTCTGAAAATCTATAATTTTTCTATGGGTTCTTGCTGGGTAGATATGATTCAAAAGATTTGATACATTCAACTTTGCTACTTTTTAAAAAGAGCCCATGCCAACGAGGGAGGCAAAATTCCGATACCCTTGAAAAAAAAATGCAACTCAGGGATCACCTCCCTGCTTCCCCCTCTGGGGTATGAGATTTGTATATAAACCCACAGTGTAACAGTGTATTGCTTTATATGAGGGGCAGAGGGAGAAGACACCATGGAAGAAACCAATCATAAGACTACAAATGCAAGAACAATGATTAAAATAGTAATACACACAAAAGGAGTAACTAGAATTATTCTATGAGGATCCAACTTGTGGAAGAAAAATTTTAATTGCTGTTGCAAAAAACATCTGTATGGGGGCTGGGGATATAGCCTAGTGGCAAGAGTGCCTGCCTCGGATACACGAGGCCCTAGGTTCGATTCCCCAGCACCACATATACAGAAAACGGCCAGAAGCGGCGCTGTGGCTCAAATGTCAGAGTGCTAGCCTTGAGCGGGAAGAGGCCAGGGACAGTGCTCAGGCCCTGAGTCCAAGGCCCAGGACTGGCAAAAAAAAAAAACAAAACAACAACAACAAAAAAAACATCTGTATGAAGTAGAAACTAGTTTCAGTAACATTAGTAGAGAACGTGTTCTAGAAAGTGGAGGTAACTGGATGTAAAATTCTGGCAGCAATTTAGTAGAACAGTCCCAGATGGTTAGGCTGAGGCCAACACCTAATGAGGACGAAAACCTTGTCTGTGGGGAATTTTGGATGATACCTGCAGAAATATTATACTGTGCATAAACCAAATTGAATTGTTTTCACAAGTGTTATAAAGTTTCTTATAGTAAAAGTTATGTTCTACATGCACTTCAATTTCACAGCAAGAGTGGCATAGAATACCTAAACACAGAAGAGAGCATTCATGCAATGTCGGGGGTTTTTAGCTTCCCACGATCTCCTGTCCTGCAGGAGAGACAGGATAGCACACCCCACACGGAGGGCTCCAGGAAGAGGATAAGAGGGCTGACAGACTGCCACCCAGCCCCCCTTTCATTGGAGGACACACAGACAGTCTGGGAGCCAGTCAGCGCTAAGACTCGTTTAATGGCGGCAATGAGCTGTTCTTTTAAAGGGGCAGGAGGGCGGTGGAAGGGGAGAGGTATGTGCACCTACGTAGGGGCTGGGATTTGATGCCTGAGCTGTCCATCAGGGTGGAGCTCCGAGGGACCTCCCTAAGGGGCAGCCTACATCTACGTGGACCGCCTCTGGGTTCACCACCAGGCGCCATCTTGGCTACACGTGGTCCCAAGGCTGGGAGGCGGGACCAGCTAGAACTGCCTCTTAATGATGCAAGGCATCTGGGTGGGCATGCCCCACATCTCCCCCTTTTGTTTTTTATTAATAGGGGAGGGGTACCAGGCTGGGAGAATGGGTGGAGGTTGTCTCTTCTGGAACTACTTCCTGCTGAAAAGGGGCGAAGTGGTCAGGGGTCCCTGATTTGTCATTTGGCCTGGTACCGTCCAGTTTGGTTGGTAAAAGTCCTCATCATTTCCAGGAGAATGGTAATCAGGGCCAAAGGGTGTCATGGTCTCCTCTGGCTACCTCCTGCAGCTTGGGTACATCAAGGAGTCCCTGGGGCTGGGGTTTTCAGGGTCCAGATCTGCGCTGGGCACAGCAGTGTAGTAAGAGGATGGCCTTGAACTGCAAGTTCCCAGGTGGCGACCTCAATGAGGGATTTTATCCTGTTAAGAGACTTTCGAAGAGGTCAGGCAAAAGGCTGACAAGTTTACAGGACCAGTTAACATGAATGACATGGGAGAACACACCCTTGGCGTATGCCAGAAAAGTTCCAATCGGAGCATAAACCCAATTGTGGCCCATTACAAGGAAGGAGGAATAACTGGACTGGGGGCAGGAAGGAAGTGTTTAGGGATAGTGGACTGGTTGGGAGTAACCAGTCAGAGGCTAATATATATATATACACACAAATAGATGGGTAAACAACTATTCCTCTTGATCTCCTGGCGCTGATTAATTTTGAAAGGGCGAGACAAAGTGATTCCATTTAGGATGTGACATCATTCTCCTCTTACTCCTCTCCATATCCCTGTTTCCTGGACTGGCTGAGTCCCAGGAGTCCAGGTGCTTGTTGCTGGGATGGCATGCTCCCATCAGCATTCACAGGGTTTGAACTCAGGGCCTGGGCACTGTCCCTGAGCACTTCTGCTCAAGGCTAGCACTCTACCATTTGAGCCATGGTGCCACTTTCAGCATTTCGCTGGTTCTCTTGAGCCAAGCTTCCTGCCTGGCTCTTTGCTGGTTAGTTGGGAGATGGAGTTTTAGAGAGATTTTCTGCCCTGGCTGGCTTCGAACTGCAATCCGAGGAGTTCTAGCCATAACAGCCCTTTTTATATCCAATTAAAGCAACAAGGAGAACAATAGGAATAGACTCACCTGTAACTTGTTGAGAATTGACCAGCAACCACTTGTCAGAGTTTACACTTAGAGAACAGCAGACTGAATGAGATGAATGAGATCCATATGCTCATATCATCATTTAACCTTACTGGAGGGTGGAAGAGAACACAAATAAATGACAATCGAGGGCAAAGGGTTAAAACAATGTAAAAGTCTCAGCATCAGCAGTGGCCGTGTCTTCCATCCTGGATCAGCACGCTTCATTAGCCATGTGTGGTGGGGGCAGGCAGGAGAGATGGGTTGGATCTGGACGAAGCTGTAGTAGCATCTCTGAGAGTCCTCTGGACAGGCTGTCACACCTCCTGTAAGATTCTACACAGACTGTTTAAAGACATTTGAAATCTCCCAATATTTCCTGGTTGGTTGCTCTGAGTACTCTGGCTGCTCAAATCCTTTATCTAGAAATGTATTTTAAGCCTTTAAAGCTTTTACATCTCTGCCTCATCCTTATTTGCATCCGAAAAAACTCTGAAACCCAGGGGGCATCTAGCCTCCTGGCTGCCTGTTTTAAAAGAACTATTTTTTTTTTCTTCAGTTACGGCTATGGCACGACCTTTGAACTCAAATGACAATTTTTCCTTAATGCAAGAATTACAATTACAAAATTAGAAACACTTATCCATTCAGCTTTCCGATAAATTAGTGAGAAAGGTTAGCTTGCTTTGTCCCCCCTTTTTTTTCTACATGCAGAGTTAATGAGAATTCACTTTTATCCCCAATAGTTTATTATACATACTTTAAAATATTTGCCTGATTATATGTAACTTAAGATAGTTAGGAGTCTTACTTATTACATCACAGTATACACATAGAATTTAGTACCTGAATCATTAGACTGATATCCAAAACAATTGTAACAAAGTACTTTTAACAGTGTTTACCAGAATTACAAACACAAGAAATCCAGTCTCAGCATCTTTGCTTTTTCAATATATCTAAATTGCAAAAATAGCATAGGAATTAAATCACATCAGATAAATAAACTTTTTAACCATTAAGAAAACCTTTTTCCAATTCTTAGTATCTCTCAAGGGGCAGTTTCAGAAATTCCAGTCAAATCACTCATTGCTGTATATTAGAACTTTTTGGATTTTTTTTTTTTTTTTTTTAGACATGTTCGTTGCAGTTACGGAGAGTTACCAGGAGCTGGAATCTCCAAGTCCCTGCCCAGCCTCCAGGAATCTGGCATGTCCACCACCTGGGGTGAGGGCGGGAGGCGCTAGTTAAAACCCATTCTATTGCTAACCGAACTTCCAAACTTAGCAAACATCATCAAGAACCTAAGAACCTAAAGCCTTCTCTTTTTTTTTTCTCTTTTAAAGCAGATGTTAAGCAAGTAAGCCCTTTTTCCTCCCGGGCAGCCAGGGGGCTGTCTCTCTCTCCCCCCCCCCCCATCTAAAACACTTTTCAGCAAATGTTTCCCAGGCTCTTTAAGGCCGCCTCAGAAGCCATCCTCTCTCCGGTCCACAAAACATGGTGGGAAACCTCCAGTGGAGGAGGGGGGAAGTCCCCGGTGCGGTGCGGTGTGGCGGCAGCAGTGGGAGCGGTGGCAGGGATGACGGCGGCAGCGGCAAGGCATGGCCTTCTCAGGCTTGCACTGGGGAGCCTCCAGCGGGGAAGGGGCACGGTGGAGGCCATCCTCCATCTTGCTCATCCGCCACGCGTTCCAGCGCAGGCCCTTCCCTCCCCTCCAGGGTAGCAGGAGGGCTGTCCCCTCCCAAGCAGCCAGGCTGAAAAGACCGGCAGCCGCCAGCCAGATCGCGGCGTGTTTCAACGCTTTCGAGGCTCTTCGAGACGCCCAAGCCTACATTTTGTAGCATGAAGCTCAGTGCTTTGAGCACTTGGTCATCATGCTGGGTTTGAGCATGCCCCATCTTTTCGGGGGCCTCCCCCTCGGACTTCCATTGGCCTGGCCCGCCGGAAAGTTTTACCTCATCGTGCTTCATGCCCCAAGTTGGGCGCAAGAATGTCGGGGGTTTTTAGCCTCCTGTGCTCTCCTGTCCTGCAGGAGAGACGGGATAGCACACCCCATGCAGACGGTCCAGGAAGAGGATAAGAGGGCTGACAGACTGCCACCCAGCCCCCCTTTCATCAGAGGACACACAGACAGTCCGGGAGCCAGTCAGCGCTAAGACTCGTTTAATGGCGGCAATGAGCTGTTCTTTTAAAGGGGCTGGAGGGCGGCAGAAGGGGAGGGGTACGTGCACCTACGTAGGGGCTGGGATTTGATGCCTGAGCTGTCCATCAGGGTGGAGCTCCGAGGGACCTCCCTAAGGGGCAGCCTACATCTACGTGGACCGCCTCTGGGTTCACCACCAGGCGCCATCTTGGCTACACATAGGCCCAAGGCTGGGAGGCAGGGCCAGCTAGAACTGCCTCTTAATGATGCAAGGCATCCGGGCGAGCGTGCCCCACAATGCAAGATATCTAACTCCTTGATATAATAATGCATACACTTCAAAATGATTACACTATCATTACATCTAGGGCTTTTTGCAACTACAAGGTGGTGGTTATGGAAAGCATGACCCCCCAGTATCAACGTCTAGAAAGCAGCCACCACCATCTATGTGTCTTCTTTTTTTGCGTTTTTTCTTCATTTTTCTTAATCAACTCTGCTGTTGTTGCTGCCTTTTAGCAAAACTGGTAAAAACAAAATTGTAATCATTGAACACAGCACTCTGGCAATCAAGACGTTTGAAGCCTTCAATCTTCTGAGGAGAAGAAAGCACGGTGCGACATTTAGAACTCTGATTAACAAATAAGGTGGTCACAAATTTTCCTGGCTTGAAGACTTCCACAACTTTCCTGATCAGGTCATCATAGGAGGGCTGACTTAAGTTTGTTTCAAAGCTAACATAAGAAAACTCTGGTTCTGGAGTGATGTGAATAGTCCAATAAGTTCCATCTGATTTCATTCCATTCATTGAATACCCACAAGGATTGAACAGTGTGGCATCAATGACAGAACCTGGTATCAGGTCACGAATTCCACTCTCACGAGTGACATCCTTTGCAGTAACACTATCTTTCTTGTAGAACTGGTCCATAACTGCTGGGTCAAGCTCATTCATCAAAATTTCCAGGGTTTGATCTGGCTGGCTGATTACCAGACTCTCTGGGAAATCCAAAGTATACAAGTACCAACAGTCAGAATTCATCCGTCCCATACAATATGCTGCTCCATTTGGGAAAATTGCATTAAGAAACTCTATTTCTTCCTGGAAATTCCGGTGTGGGTATTCTTGGTGAGACGGCTTCATGAAATTCTTACGAGAATAAAAGAAGCTTTGAATTGAGTCAAACCCACTGTAATCCCTAGCAAGCTTCAACAGGGGAACCAGTGCTTTCAGCAAGAGGGTGGTACCACATGTCTTCAAAATGAAACGTCTCTTGGAGACAAACATGCTACTCTCACTGAGTACATAAGCTTCCTGCTTGTCAGTTTTTGTCACACTGATGATTGAACATTGCACATCCTTCAAAAGTACATCCCATTCTGATCTAGGGATAGTGCAAAGATCCCCAGATCCTTGGTTTGCGTCGGGCTGCTGCCGGGAGAACCAAACCTCCAGCAGCTTCTCGGTCCCTTCGAAAAAAGGTGCAGCTTCCATCACTGTGAGACTAGCGAACAACCAACAACCACAGAAAATCAACTAAAGTCAATCTCTTCTCCCGCTGCCGCTGCGGATTGTTCCAGCTGTTAGTAAAGTTCAGGTTCCTTTTTTTGTGTGTGTGCTATAATTTTATATTAACTTTTTAAAATAAAAAGCATTAATAAAAATTTCCCGGCTTGTGTGTGTGTAAGCGAAAGTTGAATGCGAGTTTGTTGGAAATAGAGGCAGATACAGTTCAGTCTCTTGTAGTCCGCTGCTTCCCCGTTAGAGAGAGTAGAGCGAGCGCTAGCTAATGTCGCCGGCCATACTGTGTCAGCAGCAGATGGTTCTTGTAATCATCTTTTTCTCCGACTCTAGGTCCTTATAAATATCCCCAGGCGAGGCTCTCTGTAAGTGATTTATTTACAAGGGCTATCACTTCTTGCAGCTGTGCTGGTCTGAGCAAAAGGCTGACTATGGCTTACACCAAACTCAGCCTCGCTATCTATTTTAGATGAGACTAAGGTGATTCATTGCCTCTCTGGTTTCAACTCCTGCTGAGCTAACTGATATTAAAATATTTTTTAATGGACAACCATTAAGACAGCAAGTTTTGTGATAGAGAAAACCACCACTGTCCACCACTGAGTGATTGCAGGAAATGCTCACCCTGAGCGCCTCACAGTAGGAACACACCCAGTTTCCCAGCCACCAAGGGAATGACGAAAAGGAAGAGAGGCCATGTGCAATGGGGCTGCTTCCTTTAAGCCTGTTCTTCCTCCCTCCCTCCCTCCCTCCCACCCTCCCTCCTTCCCTTCCTTCCTTCCTTCCTTCCTCCCTCCCTCCTTCCCTTCCTTCCTTCCTTCCTTCCTTCCTTCCTTCCTTCCTTCCTTCCTCCTTCCTTCTTTCCTTCCGTCCTTCCTCCTTCCTTCCTCCTTCCTTCCCTCCCTCCCTCCCTCCCTCCCTCCCTTCCTTCCTTTTTTTCTTTCTTTCTTT
Source organism: Perognathus longimembris pacificus (assembly GCF_023159225.1). Classification (NCBI taxonomy): domain Eukaryota; kingdom Metazoa; phylum Chordata; class Mammalia; order Rodentia; family Heteromyidae; genus Perognathus; species Perognathus longimembris. The sequence goes on from NC_063183.1 coordinate 20,255,118, forward strand.
GTTCTTGCGTTCCGCTTTCTTTCTTTCTTTCTTTTTTCCTTCCTTTCTTTTCTTCTAGTCCTGGGGCTTGAACTCAGAGCCTGGGCACTGTCCCTGAGCTTTTTGTTCAAGATTTGCACTCTATCACTTGAGCCACAGATCTTCTTCTAGCTTCTTGGTGGTTTCTTGGAGATAAGAGCCTCATAGACTTTCCTGCCTGGGCTGGCTTTGAACCACAATCCTCAGATCTTAGCCTCCGGAGTAACTAGGATTACAGGCATGAGTTGCTGGCACCCAGTAAACACATTCATTTTCTCCCAGAACTCAGGCCCCTGGCCATTTGCATTCCATTTCTTCTTGGGAGGTGGGTAGAGGACGGGCACTGGTGGGCAACAGCAGACGTCATGGTGGAGGCCTGAAGGGGAAGCAATTTAGGAGAAGGGTGTGGAGGTAGTGGCTGAGCTCAGGCCCTGGGTTGGATCTCACTACAAAGTGGAGTGAGCAGACCTTCCAGGCAGGGCTCATGTTAAAGTATGTGGGAGGCAGGTGACCACTGTGGAGAGACTGCAGAGGGAAGGAGGCTTAGCCCAGTCCTGCTATGCTCCCGCCATTGTGATGTGAACAGGCATCGCCCCTCACCTAAGGAATCACATACTGGGCCGCCACGTGCAGTCTGCTTCTGGGAGCAGCAGCCCCAGCCTACAGCCCTGAGGCTACAGAGAGGCCAGTGCCCCCTGAAAGTCCCCAGTGACCCCCAGTACAGGGCCAAGGGGCAGGAATAGGGCAGGTCCCTCACAGTGTGATTTATATTTTGTTTGTGCCAGTACTAGGACTTGAACTCAGAGCCCAGGCACAGTCCCTTAGCTTTTGCACTCAAGGCTGGGGCTGTACCATTTGAGCCACAGCTCTAATTGTGGCATTCTAGTGGCTAATTGGAAATAAAAGTCTCACAGACTTTCCTGTATGAGCTGGCTTTGAACCATGATCCTCAGATCTCAACCTCTCGAGTAGGTGTGACAGGTGTGAGCCACTGGACATTTTGACATGTCCCAGCCTGAAGGGCTGGCTTCCTCTTTCTGGACTGTGCACCCAAGTCTACATGTCTGATGTCAGTGGTCTTGATGTCCCAAATAGTTCCAGTTCCTTGGGGGCAGCTGTAAAGCAAGGCCTTGACATGCTTTTTGGCCTGGAGACTCAAATGACAAAAATAACTCATGGTAGCAGCAGTGATTTCTACATCCTGTGGACTAGAAATGAGTAGATGGAGAAGAGAGGAAATCGGGAACCAGTGAAACATGAGAGAGAGAAAGACAGACAGATGACAGAGACAGAGAGAGATAGAGACAGAGAAGTGGGGGGGGGTGGACGGGAGATTTTTGTTCCCCAAGAAACCAAGGCTTTTTCTTAGGCAGGGCCTCTTCTTGCCAGAAACCTGGTCCTGTGGTGCTCAGAACTAACGAGGCGGGAAACATCTTTGAAGACCATCTTCCCCAATCACTTCAGTACATGGAGAGGAGACTGAGTCCTTTGTCCAAACCCGTCCTATGGCAGAGCAGGACTGGGTTTGGGGCTCAGTGCTGCTGGCCAGGGATCAGGGCTCTCTCCTGTTCCCTGGGGAGGAAGGGTTGGGAGGGAGGGGTCCACGGGGTGGGCTGGCAACCATGAGTGCTTTGTGGCGTACTCATCCGTAGCTGTTTTAGAGACATTAAAACTCCAGCAAGAGCCCGGCACCGGTGGCTCATGCCTGTAATCCTAACTACTCAGGAGTCTGAGATCAGAGGACCAAACCAGGTTGCTCTTCTTAAGTGATGACAGCCATAACTCCTCCAGAGCCCTCCAAAACCCAGGATTGGAATAAGGATCTACCAAGGCTATTGTGTGTGTGTGTGTGTGTGTGTGTGTGTGTGTGTGTGTGTGTGTGTGTGTGTGCCGGTTCTGGGGCTTGAACGCGGGGCCTGGGCATTGTCCCTGAGCCTCTTTATGTTCGAAGCTGGTGCTCTACCACTTGAGCCACTTGCAGCTTTTTCTGGTTATGTGGCACTGAGGAATCGAACCCAGGGCTTTCATGCATGCTAAGGCAAGCACTCTACCACTCTCCCAGCTCCCAGCCCTGAGCATTTTTTTTCCTCTCAAAGCTAGCACTCTAGTTGAGCAGTCAAAGCTTCTGCAGCTCCTCTTCCAACTTTTTGGTAGAGATAAAAGTCTCTTGGACTTTTCCCGGTTGGCTTTGAACCTCAATCCTCAGATCTAAGCCACTTGTGTAGCCAGGATTACAGGCAGGAGTTAACTACACATACCTCTGACCCCCTGCTCTATCCATTTCTTCATTTGCTGTGTTGGGGCAAGTGCCTGGGCTTGATGTGTGGACCTTAAAATTCTTATTCTAGTTAGGGGAACGGGCCGGAAAGAGAACACATCAGTCGAAGAGGGAAGTAGAGGGACATGAACTAGCAGATTCCTCCCGGAATCGCTGGTGCTCTAACGTTTGCAGACATTCTCAAAGGAAAGGAAATGACGGCAGTTTTCACTCCCAGGCATGCTCCCAGCTGAAATAGATGCTTCTGGGTGCTGACTCGGGCCAGTGGCATTTCCTGCCCAACCACAGCAGTAAGTGTTCTTTTAGGGATCTGCTCTCCAAATTTTATCCCTTAGCAGAGAAGCTCCAGGTCCAGCCAGCCATGGTGCCCAAAGGCCCCGAGAATACTCAGGAGGCCACAGAGCAGATCATGTCTGGAGAGAGAGGAGAGGACGAAGGTTGAGAGGAGAGTGACTTATGGCTTTCTGGAAAAAATATACAAGGACTAGAATGGCACCCAGATTTCCAGGAGATTGCCCTTTCCAGGATTAGTCTGGAGAGGCAGAGAGGTATGGTGAGAAGATGAGCTTTTGGAAAAACACATGTTCAAGACCAGGCTCTGCCACTTACTGTCTGAGGACTTGAGGATTTTTTTTTTTTGTACCAGTTCTGGGGTTGAACTCAAGGCCTGGGCCTTATCCCTGGGCTTTTTTTCCCCCTCAAGGCTGGCTACTACTCCACTACTACTCTACTACTCCAGCCATACCTCCACTTCCAAGTGTAGATCCAGGCCCGGAAGCCCTCCCTCCTTGGGATGTGTCAGAACAGGGGCTTTGAATAGTTTTGGGCCACGGATAGCCTCCATGCATGGGGAGACTGGCTCGCTTGTTCTTCTCCACCGATTCACACATCACACTGGAGTTAGCTTCTTTTAGAATGGCATTTGAACAGCGATACTTTGGAAGTGCTCCCCTATGGCTCTGACATATCTGGGTCTAGGGTTGGGAATGGCCCATCGTGGGCTCGGTGCAATCAAAGGAGTAAGGGGAGCTGCCCCGGGGCATTGGCTGGAGAAAGCCCTGGGCATCTTGATCTTTGGGGTGGCCAATTCACATGATCACAAGTCAGGGGCAGATGAACAGCTGCAGAACTTCTTCCTTTCCACTCCTGAGGCCTGTGGTTGCCTGCCAGGAACATCTTGGAGAAGTAGGTTTGTTCAACACTTTGGGTGGTCTGGGCTTGTACCATAAACTGTTTCTTGATGAAGAAAAAGAAAAGAAGGAAGGAAGACAGGCAGGCAGGCAAGCATGAAGAAAAGTAGAAAGGAAGGAAGGAAGAAAACAAGAAAATTAGGAAGGAGGGAGAGAAAAAGGGAAGGAAGCCAGTTTAGTCCTGATGGCTCAAGCCTATAATCCTAGCTATTTGGGAGGCTGAGAATGAGAGGATTGCTGTTGGAGGACAGCTGAGGCAGAAAAGTTTGGGAGACCTCTTCTCAACCAAAAACTGGGTGCAGTCGAGCTGGCTTGCCATCCCAAATTCTGTAGGAGATTGAGATTAGAGGATTTCAATTCCAGGCCAGGCCAAACAGAAAAGTCTTTAACGTTCCATTCCACGGAAGGAAACTGGACACAGTGGCCACACCCGTGGTGCCAGCGACAGTGGGAAGCCTAAATCAGGCGAATTGTGGCTCAGGTGCATGCCTGAGGGGGGAGAGAGACCCTATTCTAAAAATAACCAACCCAAAGCAGAAAGCCGGGGGCTGGTGGCTCATACCTGTAATCCTAGCTACTGAAGAGGCTGAGATAATGAGGATCAAGGTTCAAAGCCAGCCTGGGCAGGAAAGGCCATGAGATTCTGATCTCTGTTTAAACACCAAAAAGCCAGAAGTGGAGCTGAGGCTCAAGTGGTAGAGTGTTAGCCTTGAATACAAAAGCTCAGGAACAATGCCCAGACCCTGAGTTCAAGCCCCAGGACTGGTACATGTACACACACACACACACACACACACACACACACACACACACACACGAAGCCCATTGTCTGGGATCTGGGAAATAAGCAAGACAAAGTATTTTATCTTGAAAGACAAAAAAATGAAACAAAGCAAAACAAAGCAAAAAACCCTGGGAAAATGGAAAATGAATCCTCTAGGCACCAAAAGTGACTGCAGAGGAAATTTATCACCAGGATGGCTGGACATGTGTCTTGAAGTGACTGTGTGACAGAGTCCATCCTTTGTGGGGGTGACAACTCCAACATTGATGACCCAAGTTCAGTGAGAAGACTAACCATGAAATCTCTGAGGCCAATTGATCAAAACAGTCTGACAGCAAGAATGACTGAATACACATCCACAGCAAGAGAATGACTAAATCTACCAGGTGTCAGAACAAAGGAAAGCACTTACCGTAAGGTGAATTTGAGCCAAAGGCCAGCCCACTTTTCCACCATAAATACCTAGGATATGAGCGCATTCAGGGTGCCTGTTACCACACAAGCCTGCGATCATCTGTTCTTTCTTGGTCCCTACCTCTTGATATGTCCTCAAATTCTTTTTTTTTTTTTTGCTAAGGGTGTCACAAGTCCAGTAGGTCTCCTTCCTTTTGGAGATCTTCTGCCTGGAACTTCAAAGGTCTGGGTAACAGCTCTTTGGTGACTCTGTTGGGATGAACACCCATCATTTTCTGTAACAAACAAAATCACCAAAACCACAATTGTGGCTAAAGGAAAATGAGTGTAGCTCCATTCTACCCCTCCCACCCCCCATTCAAAACTAGAAGTTGAGCTCAAAGTAAAAAGAATTGGCCAAGGTTATTTCAAGAAAACTAAGATCCTAGTCAGGTGTTAATGGTTCACACCTGTAATTCTAGCTACTCAAGAGGCTGAGATCTGAGGATCACAGTTCAAAGCCAGATGGGGCAGGAAAGTCCATAAGATTCTTATCTCTAATGAACCTCCAGAAAACCAGAAGCGGTGCTGTGGCTCAAAGTGGTAGAGTGCTAGCCTTGAGCATAAGAGCTCAGGGACAACACCCAGGCCCTGAGTTCAAGCTCCACGACCAACAGAAAAAAGAAAGAAGAGATAAATAAAGCAAGACCCTGTCAGGTTCCAGCCCCATCTCCAGAGCTGACCGCCTAACTTGTAGCGTCTTCTTTGAAATACTAAGAAAGGAACCCTAGTTTAAAAGGCAGAAGAAACACCATATGAAGGACTTGCCTCTCCCCTCTTGGCCCAAACTTGTTACCTATCCAAAGATGAACTATGAAGCATTGACCGCCACCCTATTGTCTCAGGTGCAGATGGACGCCAGGCAAAACCCCAGCTATGGGCTGACGTGCTTGACATGCAGGCCAGACACTCAAATGCAAAGCTGGCCAGCCGCATTCCACCGTGGGCCTAACCTCCGCAGCCCTAAGAGCCTGGAGAACCTGTCCCCTTGCTCAGACCCCACAAAAGCCCAGCTCTAACCCCAGCTCCCTGCACACCCTCCATTCCCCTAGCTGTGCCTTAACAAACACCCTTGCCTGCTGACAATTGCCATGTCCTCTTTCCTTTCTCCTTCATTTTCCTAACACCATAGACTGAACTCTAACTTTCCCTCTTCCTTCTAGTACTTTTTTCTTTCTTTCTTTCTTTTTTTTTTTTGGCCAGTCCTGGGGCTTGGACTCAGGGCCTGAGCACTGTCCCTGGCTTCTTTTTGCTCAAGGCTAGCACTCTGCCACTTGAGCCACAGCGCTACTTCTGGCAGTTTTCTATATATGTGGTGCTGGGGAATCGAATCCAGGGCTTCATGTATTCGAGGCAAGCACCCTTGCCACTAGGCCATATTCCCAGCCCCTAGTACTTTTTTCTTAAGGGCTTTAATGTTTAGTTCCTGGGCCTGCACTTGGAGCCTCAACCTTGCTTTGGCTTGCTTGCTCATGGTTGGCGCTCTATGCCTTGGTAATGCCTCCAGCCTGTTTCATTTATTTATAATTGGATCTTCAGTCTCTCAGACCTTTTTCTGCCCAGGTCTGCTTCTAATCTAGATCCTCTAAATCTCAGCCTGCTGCAAAGCTAGAATCACTGGCTTGAACCTCCAGCAGTAGGCTGAGACTTGTCTCTAAAGTAAACAGAATGGACACAGACAATAACCTTTATCTTCCCCAGCCCAGAATGTGTGTTGTAAAGAAAGAGCCATTGTACCAGAGACCAGGAAATGGGACTGGACCTGCAAATCCATGGTTTTAGCAGCTCAGCCCCAGGGAAAATGTTTACTTAACACCTTCCTCTTGAAAAAGCCTGCAATGGCTCAGAGCTTTTCTTCCTCCCCCGGGGGAGACTGACAGGGACCTGGTGGGAGTAGGCTATAACTCGGAGTACCGAGGCTCTCCACCCATACTGCATCCTATTAAGATAGCAGGTGTCTCGTTAAGAATCTTCCCTCCACCCACACAGAAATACCTCATCTTTTGCAATGGAAGCCATACTCCCAGGTTCTTTCTCCTCTGTTCTGATAGGCCTGCTTGGGGCTCAGAATGCCATAGATTCCCTGTGGCCCGGGCCTGGCTCATGAATGTTTCTATGACTATTCTGTGCCAGTCCACAGAGCTGTCAGAACAAATAGGTTGTGAGTGACAACTGGGGCCTGGTGCTGCTGGCTCACGCTTGGAATCAAGGTTAGTCCGGAAGTTCAAAGGCAGCCGGAACAGGAAAGTCCGTGAGACTCTTATCTCCAGTGAACCAGCAAAAAGTACCAGGAGTAGAGCTGTGGCTCACGGGGTAGAGCAACCAGCCTTGAGTGAACAAGCTAAATGTCAGTGCCAAGTTTGAGTCCCAGTGTTGGCACAAAACCAGAAAAACAAACAAGAACATCATACAAAAAGGGGCGAACAAAACCAAAAGAAGTGAGGATCATGGAACTGTGGGTAATAAAATTGCCTCTCTTTGGCTTGTGACAGACACTGAGAGCAGAAAAATGCAGCCTTGCCAGTCCTTTGGGAGGATGTGTGCCCCTGGTGGGGGCTAAGCTGGATCGGGTACAGCACCCTGTGAGACCAGGTCCTTAGGGACTTTGCACCTGCCCCTGGCCCAGCAGCGCACCAGGACCTCGGGGAAGCTGTGTGCCCGGAGCTGGCGCCAGCCAAGTGGGAGGTGAGGCCAGCCATGCCCCGTGTCCCCAGCAAAGTGGCTTTCCCTGAAAGCTACTGCAGATCAGAAAAAGCCCAGGCCAAGGAGGCCTGCTAAATCAAACCCGAGGAAACTTGTCCCAGGCTATGATCACCCCCTCCTCTGTCTGTCTGTCTGTCTGTCTGTCTGTCTGTCTGTCTGTCTGTCTCTTTCTCTCATGTAGAGTCCATGACGGGGACTCATATCAGTGAGTCTAGTCAAAGGATGAGACTTAGGCTACCGAGTGACAGTCACTCCAACTCCTCCAGGAAGCCTGCCTGGATGTCTCCCTTCGGATTGGGATGGATGGCTGCTTCCAGAATGCTCACACGGATGGGAAATGACTTTAAGAGCTTTCACCTCTCCCCCTGACAGCTGGATCTCCCAGCTGCCCTAGCTGCAGACCTCCGAATCGTCCCCCTCTCCTTCCCCCGCCCCCCCCCCACCCTGCAGCTGTGAAAGAGATAACCTGGGAATTGAGGGCCTGACTTTTTTTTTGTTGACTTGCCTGCTATAAACAGACACTTCCCCTAACTCAAGATAAGATTCCATCTCTGCACCAAGAGCCCCTTTCCCTGTTCCTATCCTCACTGCCAGGACAACAAACTACCCTAGGCCCCTGCCCTGCCCTCCATGTCTAATAACCAGAGACCTCGGTTATAAAGAGCTGACCATTGAAGAGCTGGCCATTGCCTCTCGGGTCTGGCTGGGAGACTTTTGTCTTCTCTCTCAAGTTTATATCTCTGAAATAAAAGTCTGTTGGTCTGTTGGGTTCGCTTTCGGCCCTTCCTTTATCCTGATACCCTCCTGTCTCAGTTTCCTTTCGTACCCAGTAGCAGTAGTAGGGCTGTAAGTTGAACTCAGGGCCTTGTCCTTGTAGGTAGGTGCTCTATCACTTGCGCTATGCTGTAGTTATTTTTCAGACAAGGTCTCCTACATTTAGCTTGGGCAGGCCTGGACTTTGGTCTCCCTACTTATGCCTCCCAGGTAGCCAGGCTTACAATTTTGAATCACCATACTTGGCTTATTGGTTGAGATGGGGATCTTGTTAACTTATTTTTGCTGCCCAGGCTGGATTTGAATCTCCCAATCTCTGCCTCCTGAGTAACTGAGATTACAGTCATGAGCCACCATGCCCTGTCTTGTGAGTTCTGTTTTTAACTTTGGTAAGTTATATGTTGACACTAGGAAGAACATAAAATAGGACCCGAGAACAGAGTGGCTAGATCTGGTAGCATTTTCAATGGTATTCTGGGGTGGGGTGGGGGTGGGGGGTGGAGGTGAAAGGGTAGGAGTGAAATCTGAGCAGGAACTTGCGTGGATGACAAGAAGGGCCAGGTGTGTTCCTGGGCCTATGGGAAGATCAAGATCAGCACAGCCAGGGCAGTTGCAAGCAGAGGGGGCAATAACTGAGGTCCAGAAGGTTCCAGGTGGGACCCCAATGTACCGTGCAGGAAGAAGGGGGGAGGATGGGGGAGATCAGGCTCAACTTGAAACTGAAATTTTCTCTTACCAGGTACCGGTGGTTCATGCTGGTGATCTAAGCTACTCGGGAGGCTGTGATCTGAGCATCGCAGTTCCAAGCCAGGCTGAGCAGGACAATTTGTGAGACTCGTATCTCCAATGAACTACCACAAAGTTAGAAGTGGCGCCAGTGGCTCAAGTGATAGAGTGCTAGCCCCAGGACCAGCACACACACACACACACACACACACACACACACACACACACACACACACACACACACATATTCTATCCTGGAAGAAGCACATAGTTGTCCTGAAGTTATACCCCTCTCCATTCAGTTGAGTGAGTCAAACCCATGCCATGCTACAAGCCCAAAGTTGGCTGTTTCCTCCCCTCTCGGCCTTGGTCTCAACCTTGTCTGGGAGACTCTGAGGATGGAGAAGAAGGCACCCTTAGGGCTGGCATGGGAAGGCAGGGGTCAGTTCTGGATTGCCTTCCCAGGAATCCAAGTGGGGAGTTCAAGTCTTGCCTGGGCAGTTTCCCTAGGATGGACTGGGGGTGAGTGGGAGGGGGGGGAGTTCTGCTGTTTGCTTAAAGAAACTAGAACCAGGTCAGGTCCTCTGTGGGGCAATTCCTTCCGGTCTTCCCATCTTCATCTCCCAGGCCACAACCCCCCATGCAATTGGTCTCCATCTCTCCTCTGCCCCTGGGGCAACCCCAGGGAACAGCGCCCTCTAGTGGTGTTCTGTGTTCCTGCCTAACTCCTGGGGACAGGAATTGGGTTCTTGTGCAAAACCAAGTCTATGATGCCCAGAGCCTTGCTGAACTACTACTGTGTGCCATGCACACCAGTATCTACAAAGTCCTGGCGATGTGAAAGTAGAAGCCACATCTGTCTAATTCACCTTTGAGACTCGCCACATAATATTGCCTGGTGTATACCAGATAGTTTGGATTTAACAAAAAAAATTTTTTTGCTTGTTGGTCCTGGGATTTGAACTCAAAGCCTTGCACTTTGCTAGGCTGATACTTTGCCACTTTGAGCCATATGCTCAGCCCTTTTGGATTTAGGTCATTTCTTTTAAAGATAATATCTTGGCAGTTTTGCCCACACAGGTCTGAAATCTCTATCCTCTTATCTATGCTTCCCATGGAGCTGGGATTACAGGTGTACACTACTTCACCCTGCTTGTTTGTTGAGGTGGTTCTTACTTTTTTTCTTGGCTGAATCTCAGAGATCCTCTGATATCTGCTTTTCAGGGAACCATCACATGCAGCATGATATTCTTTTTTTTCCCCCCTCCATTTTGTTTGTCTGTTTTTTTAGAACTGAGACCCCCAAACTCAAAGCTTTGTACTTGCCAGGAAAGTGCTCTTCCCTGAGCTAAATCTTCAACCCTTGGCTTTTTGTTTTTTCTTTTAATGAATGGTAGAGACAAAGAATGAATACTTTTCCATGTCTGGGCCTTAATGAAATCAATGTGGGCGCTGTTCTCTGTTACCACAGAACATTCCATGAACAGGAGTTAATGTATGTCTTTTTAATTAATGTCAGCTTCACAGGCAACTGTGTATAGTGCGAAGTTGGGGCATTCAGGAGTCAGACTGCCAGGGTTCAATGCTTGGCTCTGCCACTTGGGCATTTTACATCATCTCTCTGTGCCTTATAAAATCAGAAAACCCCATGGTGTTGTCATGAGGAAGCAAATAATTCACATGTGTAAAGCGCAGAAGTGATTGCCTTTCCTACATGGTGTGAGGCTTTGCTAGATGACTAGGAAACCTTAGAAAAACTCAAAGTGATATTCACCGACAGACTGGCTACTGAACGAGGTACATTATTAGTCCCTGCTCGTCTCTAGTTATGATCTTCACAGTATTGGTTACTGTGTGTAGTCAACTAAGGTCTGAAAATATCAAAAGGAAAGTTCCAAAGAGAGATAATTCATGAAGTTTAAATTCTATTTCATGGTGAGTAGTAAAATGAAATCTTGACCTTGCTTACTCTGTCCATCTGGGATACCAACCATTCCTTTGTTCAGAGTCTCCAGCCTACCTGGGCTACCCTCTCAATAGTGGCTTAGGAAAGGGCCTAGTGTACATAGGCTTTGGTGTTATCTGTGGTTCAGGAGATCTCATGTCTTAGAATATCTTTCTCAAGAATAAAGGGAGTGAGGGGCTGGGAATGTGGCTTAGCGGTAGAGCGCTTGCCTAGCATGCATGAAGCCCTGGGTTCGGTTCCTCAGTACCACACAAACAGAAAAAGCCAGAAGTGGCGCTGTGGCTCAGGTGGTAGAGCCCTAGCCTTGAGCTCAAGAGTTCAGGGACAGTGCCCAGACCCAGAGTTCAAGCCTTACAACCGACAAAAAAAAGGGGGGGGGGTGGTGGCTACTTTCAGTTGCCCACAACTAGAGAAATCGGAGGTGGTATTATCTTTTTAAGATAATACTATGAACTGGGTACTGGTGGCTCATACCTGTAATCCTAGCTACTTAAGAGCTGAGGATTCTGATTCAAAGCCAGTTTGGGCAGGAAAGTCTGTGTGACTCTTATCTCCCAATTACCCAGCAAAAAGCTGGAAGTAGAGCTGTAGCTCCAAGTGGTAGAGCACTAGCCTTGAGTAAAAAAGCTGAGGGATAGCACCCAGGCTGAGTTTTAGCCTTGGTATCAGCATAAATAAACAACAACAGGAGAGAGAGAGAGAGAGAGAGAGAGAGAGAGAGAGAGAGAGAGAGAGAGAGAATATTATCTATTGAGCACTTAATACTGTCCAGCACTAAGTGAAGCACTTTACATTTATAACCAGTTTTTTTTGCCTTTAGCTCTGTGAGGAAGGGCGTCATGTGATCCGTGGCTTTATGATGACCCCCGAGGCCCCTCACTTTGGGGCGTCAGAGCTACAGGCTCAAGGGCATTGTCCATGCTTGAGGTGAGTCACACTGGGACCTGAAGCACACCTGGGCGTGTGAGGTCATGCAGGGCGTGGGAACCCTGGGGAAGGCAGCGGAGTCCAAGGCTGCAGGAGAGAGGCCGAGAGGGCTGGCCGGAGCCCAGGACTGGGTGATAAGGAACCCTTTGTACTGAAACTTGAAGGGAGAGGGAGGGAGGGTGGGAGGGAAACGGTGGAGGCAGCTTTAGCAGCAGTAATCAATCAATGAGCCAATCAAACAACAACTAGGAAAGCAGGCATGCTTTCCTTGCAAAAACAGGACTTTTTCTTTTTGTGGTTGTTTTAATGCCAGTCCTGGGGTTTGAACTCAGGGTCTTGGCACATTGTCTTGAACATTATTTTCTTTCGCAAGGCTGGTGCTCTACCACTTGAGCCACAGCTCCACTTCAAGCTTTTGGGTGGTTCCTTGGAGGTAAGAGTCCCATGGAACTTGCCTGCCTGGGCTGGATTTCAGCAGTGATCTTCAGATCTCAGCCCCCTGAGTAAGCTAGGACTACAGGCGTGAGCCACCAGCGGCTGCCTGGCAAGTGTCACCATTGCCACTCCTTGTTTGTGACATGGGAGAGGGCCCAGAGGGGAACTTGGAAGTTGCGGTGGGGGGGGGGAGGGGGGGTTCCCTCAGCCTCTGAGCCCCTCCCCTGGCCAGCCATGAGGGGGAAGAGTGGTGGGGCACAGCCACAGAGACTCCTCAGCTTCGAGGTCAGTGCTCTGAGGCGCAGAACAGGGGATATGAATGGGAGGAAGGAGGTGAGGCCTCGCCTCTGATCGGCAGCCTTGGCGGCTTGAGCAGCGGGCTGGGGGGGGGACACAGGCCTTCAGTGTGGGAGCAAAAGCTCTGGAGTGGGGGGTGGGAGCGGGCCTTCAACTCGCTCAGCATCTGGGGGGCGGGGGGGTCTCACAGCGCTGTCCATGCTGATAAAGGGTCCCTCCCCCTCCCGGCTTGCTCTCAGATCTGCTAGGTTGCGATTTTAGTGGCTGTTTAGGCAGGTGACACTGCAACTCCTACCTGGCAGGAACAGCAGGCCCTTTTCCCTTCCCCTTCCTCTATCCCTCCTCTCCCTCCCTCTTTCCCTCTTCCTTTTCTTCCTCCCTTCCCATCCTTTCTTCCCTCTGCCTTCCTTTCCTCTCTCCTGCAGTCCCTCCCTCCTTCCCTCCCTCCCTCCCTCCCTCCCTCCCTCCCTCCCTCCCTCCCTCCCTCCCTCCCTCCCTCCCTTCCTCCCTTCCTTCCTTCCTTCCTTCCTTCCTTCCTTCCTTCCTTCCTTCCTTCCTTCCTTCCTCTTTCCCTTCTTTCCTTTTTCCTTTTGAATTCAGGGGTGATGATGGCGAGTGGGTAGCTGGACAGCCGACACGGTATGGGAAAGGGCAGTCTGGCCTGGAAACATACCCCACGCCAGGGAGCAGCCCTAGATCTGATCTCTGTCATTCAGGAAGAGAGAGAGGGAGACAGCGAGCGAGACATAGAGACAGAGACAGAAGGCAGCACACTAAAGATGACCCGGCAGGACCTGCTCAGTGAGGGGCTGGCACGTGGGTGCTTCGTGTGGGCCCTGGGCCCTCCTGAGAAAGCAGATCTGGGCGGGGGCGGGGGGGTGTATTCTCACACAGCCTCACTTGCTGTGCACCCCGAATGAATGCCACAGGGTTTTGTGAGGCCGGGAGGCTGTCCTAGGCACCGTGTCCTTTAAAGCTGGTCTTACCTAATGGGAGGTGCAACCCGGCTGGCTGACTCCCAAGAGACCCCATCTTACACTCTCTCCTCCTTCCACCCCTCTCCACCACCCCCCATCTGCACCCAGCCCCCCACTGACTGCTCAGGGGTGCTTCTCTTTCTTCTTCTTCTTCTTCTTCTTCTTCTTCTTCTTCTTCTTCTTCTTCTTCTTCTTCTTCTTCTTCTTCTTCTTCTTCTTCTTCTTTTTTTTCACTTTTTGCCAGACCTGGGGCTTAAACTTGGAATCTGGGCACTGTCCCTGAGCTCTGTTACTCAAGGCTAGTGCTCTACCACTTGAGCCACAGCACCACTTGTGGCTTTTGTTTGTTTGGTTGGTTGGTAGTTCATGGGAGACAAGAGTTTCATGGACTTTCCTATCTGGGCTGGCTTTGAACCAGGATCCTCAGATCTCAGCCTTCTGAGTAGCTAGGATAAAAAGTGTTGAACCACTAGTGCTGAGATTTTCCTTTCTTTTTGCTCTCTTAATTGTGATCCTTCCTATGGTGTCTGGAACAATAATAATCGATGTTCACAGTAAAAAAAAAATCAGAAAACCGAGATAAACAAAAAGCCCTATGATTCTCTTTCTCTCTCTCTCTGTGTCTCTCTGTCTCTCTCTGTCTCTCTCTGTGGGTGTCTAGGGATGGGCACGTGTGAATATTTGGTGAATATTTTTTCTGACCTTTTTTTCCTGTGCATATTTACATAGATAGCATTGCTTTTCTAAGCATGAGGCCCCATCCCAAGGCCTCGCACTGGGGGAAACCCAGTCAGTGACTCAGCCAGGCAGTGCCTCTAAATTAGGCAAGGAATGTCATCTCCCAATGAGGCTCTGGAGCTCCCAGGGCAGGGGATAATTCAGTCACCACAGGAATACCTGCTAGAGGTGGCTGTCCCTTTGTACTGAACTCAATGCTAAGAACAGCTGTCTCGGCCTCCCCAGCCTGGGGCTCAGGCCTGTAATCCTAGCTACTCAGGAGGTTGAGATCTAAGAAGCCTCAATTCCAAACTAAGCCTCTGGAAAGACAAACCTGCAAGACTCCAATCTCCAGTGAACCAGCAAAGAGCCAGGAAAGGAAGTATGGTCAAGTGGTAGAGTGCTCGCCTTGAACAAAAGAAGCCAAAGGAGAGCTAGAAGCCCTGCGCTCAAGCCCTCGAATGGGTACAAAACAACAACAAACAAATAAGGAAGTGGAGCTGTGCCTCAAAGTGGTAGAATGCTAGCCTTAAGCCAAAAAGCTCAGGGACAGTGCCCAGGCCCTGAGTTCAAGCCCACGGGCGGGGGGGGGGGGGGGGGCGGGGATTCAACTTTCTTGTCTTCCTCATCTGTGCTAACAAGAGCCACCTTGTCAGTCAGGCTTTGTTTCTGGGGTTCCCTGATTCAGAACCTCCCTGGTAACCTCATTAGAATAAACAGGCCCTGGGGTCCAGAAGTTTGAGTTCAAATCCCTGCCTGGCGTCCAAATGTCCTGGGAAAACTGGGCAAATGGCTTAGCTCGTTGGTGTCACAAAAGTCACCATCACAAATGTGGAATGAGAGCTCAGGAGACAATAGGGAAGATGGCCCGGTCTGTAGATCCTTCAATAAGCAGACTGGTTTCTGCTGCTACTATTCACTGACTCTCAGGGGTCACTTTGGATTTTTTTTTTTTTTTTGGCCAGTCCTGGGCCTTGTACTCAGGGCCTGAGCACTGTCCCTGGCTTCTTCCCACTCAAGGCTAGCACTCTGCCACTTGAGCCATAGTGCCGCTTCTGGCCGTTTTTTTCTGTATATGTGGTGCTGGGGAATCGAACCCAGGGCCTCGTGTATCCGAGGCAGGCACTCTTGCCACTAGGCCATATCCCCAGCCCCTCACTTTGGATTTTAAACACTTGTGTTTTGCTAGTTCTGGGACTTGAACTCAGGGCCTGGGTACTGTCCCTGAGTTTCTCTTGCTCAAGGCCAGCACTCTACCACTGAGCCACAGCGCCACTTCCTGCCATTTCTGTTTATGTGGTGCTGAGGAATGGAACCCAGGGCTTCATGCATGCTAGGCAAGCACTCTACTACCGAGCCACTTTCCCAGCCATAGATACTTCTCCCTGTGGTATTTAGGGGAGTAAAGGAATGCTCTCATTTCTCCATCCAGTTGGGTCTTATGGCAGGCAGGGGGAAAGGGAAGGATAGTTTCAGGCGTGTGGCTATGCGGGGATTTCATCCATGCAACAGTTTGCATGGCTGAGTCACTGGTCACTGGAGTACAGTAGCTATGGAAAGAGACTAACAGCCACTTGGCCTTACAACTCACAAACATACCCTGGCAGCTGTGGAGGTTGGAGTGTTAGTCCAGGGGCGGGGGAGGGGGTGGTGTCCATCATCTGTTTGTGCCACCATGGAGCGAAAAAAGTTTGAAAACTTCTCTTGGGCTGGGAATATGGCCTAGTGGTAGAGTGCTTGCCTAGCATTCATGAAGCCCTGGGTTCGATTCCTCAGCACCACATAAATAGAAACAGCTGGAAAGGGCACTGTGGCTCAAGAGGTAGAGTTCTAGACTTGAGCACAGAGAGGCTCAGGGACAGAGCCCAGGCCCTGAGTTCAAGCCCCAGGACTGGCAAAAAAGCCAACCGGAAAAACAAAACAAAACAAAACACAGGGCTGGGGATATGGCCTAGTGGCAAGAGAGCTTGCCTCGTATACATGAGGCCCTTGGTTCGATTCCCCAGCACCACATACACAGAAAACAGCCAGAAGTGGCGCTGTGGCTCAAGTGGCAGAGTGCTAGCCTTGAGCAAAAGGAAGCCAGGGACAGTGCTCAGGCCCTGAGTCCAAGGCCCAGGACTGGCCAAAAAACAAAAACAAAAACAAAAACAAAACACAAACCAACAAAAACAACAAGACACTTCTCTAGTATTTGGTGTGTGTGTTTCCTGAAAAATTTCACACCTCTCTCCTTTTATTTCATACTTGTTCTGAATTGTATATACATACATATATATATATATCTTCATATACACAAGTACATGCTTCTACATAATGTATGTATATACTTGTTCGGAATTGTTCACATTTGTGAATAGATGTCTAGACATACATACACATATATGGTACTATGTGTATAACGTTCATGATTTCCTTTCTGTGAATCAAGACAGTGAGACCATTAGCCATGCACCCCTAGGGCAGGCAGGGCCGTGTTGAGGAGCCAGGCTGGCCCTGGCCGGGGTTTTCGCTCTGGCCGTCATATTCCACCGCCATGCAGAATTCCACGCCGGCAGGTGGTGGGGACAGACTGCAGATGCCACCAGCCTGCTCCCTCCCTTCGCCCTCCCTCCTGGCCCTGGCTGGGAGCCCTTATTCCGGGTCATGTTTGTTCTGGCTAGCTCGGTGTTCTTTCTGTAGGTGGTGTGCTTTATGGAAACTGTTTTTCTGGGAATAGAGAGGTGAAGAGTAGAGACACTGTCCCCCCCCCCCCCCCAGGCCACAGAACTTTCAGCCTCAAGGTTAGGTATCCCACACCACCCCCACCCCCTTTCAGCGGGCTGCCTATCCCTCTTCCTCCTTGGTCCTGGCCACCCCTCCAGACCTTGAACAACCACATTGTTAAGGCTTAGATTGGAAAGTGCCCCCCACCAAGGGCTCATGTGAAGGAAAGCCTGGTCCCCAGATGGTGGCGCTATTGAGGGGGTGATTGAATCCTGATGCTGCGGCCTCCTTCAGAGGATCTATCCCAGATAAACGGCCTATTAGAGGGGGGGCAGGTTGGAGGAAGTGTCTTTAAAGGGGAGATCTTATTCCTCCCCTCTCTTCCTCTCCTCTCCCCTCCTCCCTCCCTTCCCCTCTCCTCCTCCTCCTCTTCCCTTCCTTCTCTTTCTCATCACCCTTCTCTTCTTCTCTCCCCCTCTCCTCTCCCTTCCTCTCCTCCTCTCCCCTTTTCTCCCCTCTCCCTTTCTTTCTTTTCCTCTCGTAGCCCCTTAGCACAGGCCCAGACACAGTGGTGCTGGCTGTCAGGACTGAAATTGTGAGCCCAAAGAAATCCCTCCTCCCTTCAATGATTTGTCTCGGGTATTTTGTCACAGCCACGGAAAGCGTGACCTCATCCCTACGCAGGACCGACTTCACCTGGCTTTTTGTGGTTGATCATTTCCCATGTTTGGGTTGCTCTTGTTGCTAACACAATCCATATGGTTGAACAATAATAACTTCCAGTCATTTGGGTGATGGTCTGGTGCTGAGTGCCCTATCTCCATAGGCATTATTCTATTAAATCCACACATCACCCCACCACGACTTATGGATGAAGAGGTGAGCAGGCACAAATGAGGACAATTATCTGTAATGACGAGGCTGCACTATGGGGCCAGAGGAATTACCTCATAAAAACCCGAGTGCTCCCAGTTAAAGGATGACAGGGTAATCACTTGTCCGGAACCTCTGGGAAACTGAGAAAAATCAGTCAAGCCGTGCTTTAACTCCGTACACCTTGTACCCCCTAGGCCCTGGTTCTTTGTCTATTTAACCCATAGCGCATGCGTATGTCCCGATCGTGGCTGAAGTGCTTGCTTCTCACGGCTTCCCTTGCTAGGTAAGAAATCTATAACGCGTTCTTTGTCACATTGTGTGTGTGGAGGGGGGTAATTAGCTGGACCTGAAATGGAAGCCCTGGAATTTGGGCTGGGGGCTGAAATTCAGCTTCAAAAATGACCTGATTCAATGCTTCCCCCCCCAAATGGAATTAAATCACACTTCATGACCTGCAGGAGCTCAGAAAGCTTAATGGCAGTCAGTTCTCAGGACCTTTCCTCTTCCTTCTGTACAGAATTCCAAGACCTCTGGATCCCAGAAACTGAGAGAAAAACGAGCAAGTCTGTAATGGCCCACGCTAGGTGTCTCATTGTCCCAACTCTGGTGGGTTACAGATTGCGGAGCCGGCTGGAAGCATCCCCAAATTCAAGGCCATGGTGCGAATATTCAGGGCCTAGATAGCTATTCAGGAGGCTGAGACCTGAGGTTCACGGTTCAAAGCCAGCCCTGGCAGGAAAGTCCATGAAGCCCTTAACTCGAATTCACCATCAAAAAGCTAGAAGTGAAAGTGTGATTTAAGTGGGTAGAGTATCTGCCTTGATTTAAAAAGTTGAGGGACAGTGCCTAGGCCCTGAGTTCAAGCCCCTCCTCCCCCCTCCCGAAAATGGAAGGGAAATCTCTCTTTTTTTCTTTGGAGCAAAAGGAGCTCAGCCCTACAAAAGACAAAGAGCCATGGAGAGGAAGAGAGAAAATGCTTCACATTCTTTTCTAGTGAGGTTGCAGGAGCAAAACAGCTTTGGTTAATTTCTCAGTTACCCTAGCCTGTCATTTAGTCAATAATTACCTGTTTTCCTTAGGAATTCTTTGCTCTCTGGAGAATAGAGAAAGCAGAGGCGGCACGTTATTACAACACAATACAAAACACAGCACCACAAAAGTGCTTTTCTGAAAAAAGTATGGAGAATCTCTTGGCTTCTGTGGTTTTTAGGATGGCTCTAGCATAGTCCTGTTTGGACGGAGATGTGTTCAAACTCACACAGAGACTGCTTGCTCTCATCCTCACTTTTTAAGATTGTGTTCCCTCCCTGTCTAAGGACAGGTAAGGCCAAGATCACACAGACAGGTAAAGCACAGATAAGTGTGACCTCACTCCAGTTCACACCCAACACCACACAAAGCAGTGGAGCTTGTGGTTCTGAGAGGCTGTGGTGTCAAGGCAGAGTTTGGATGTGGGCTCTATCATTGTTGAGCTCTGTGACTTCAAGTAAGTAAGTAGCTTCACTTCTCTGAGCCTCAGCTTGTTTTATAGTGTGTGTGTGTGTGTGTGCATATGTACCAGTACTGGCATTTGTGCTAGATTCACTCCTTTTAATTTTTTTTGGTCATTTGTGGGGCTTTGAACTCAGGGCCTGGGAGCTGTCCTTGAGATTTTTTTTTGCTCAAGGCTAGAGCTTTACCACTTTGAGCCATAGCTCCACTCCCAGTCTCCTGGTGCTTCCTTGGAGATAAAGAGTCTCACTGACTTTGCTGCCTGGATTGGCTTTGAACTGTGATCCTCAGCGCTCTCCCTCCTAAGCCGCTAGGTTACAGGTGTGAGCTCCCAGTGCTGGGCTTAGATTCGTTTTGTTTTTTTGTTATTTTTGCTTCAGGCTGGTGCTCTAGCACTTGAGCCACACCCTCTGCTTTTGACATTTTTGTAAGTTAATTGAAGATCACAATTTCTCCGGTTTGGCTGCTTCTGTTAGCTTTGCACCTCGACCTTCAGATTTCAGCTTGCTCAGTAGCTGGGGTTTATAGGCATGCGCGACCAGCACCTGGCCCTCCGCTTCTTTCTTTCTCAGATGGGAAAGCTAAAGTCAAGGATTCTGTGATGGTTAGATGTGAAGAGTCCCTCTACTCCATACATAGAACCATGCTATAGAATACAGAAACACAACATTTGACATGACAAGAGATACCACATTCAGAAAACCAGTATTAAGAGCGTGTGTAGGGCCCATGGAACATTCTGCAAGCTTCTGCAGGGCAGCACCTGTAGTAGGGGTGGGGGGGGGGAAGGTGCTGTGGAGCCTCGGGTCCATTAGCTTCCTCCTCGGCC